>NC_068357.1:117840270-118202770 GCF_020536995.1 Dreissena polymorpha
ATTTTCTTTGAGATAGTTTAATTTGCGAACACGCTTTAAAACATCTGCATAAAATGATGGGTGGGAAATTCCATTAGTTAAATGCAATTATAAAGAAACATTATATTTGGAAAATAAATCACCATACTTTGAGTGAAATTTAGCGAATTTACTTCTTAGGTTATGATACAAAAAACCTTGTTTTAGCAATGTCGTTGTTAATATACGATTACGGTCATTAAAATCTTTAATACATGAACATGCTCTGGCATAACGTACCAACTGCGAAATGTAAATACAATTGGATGGACCTTTAGGGATGTTACCATTTAGAAACGAAAAATTCACAATTTCAAAATTAAAGTCGTCCAGTTTGACATATAAACTAATTTTGTTCATTTCTGTTTTCATCGAGATTTATTTCTGTTGAATATTTTCTAATAAAACGCTTGCTAATGTTCGTGAAATACAATTTTACAGCGCGGCGGCCAATATGGCCGCCACGTTAAGAAAACGTGACAAATCTAACCGCAGAATGAATGTCTTACAACAACCACACAGCATTTTATTCCAAGGTACATACACATAAAATTTAGATATTTCCTACACCATTCTTGATTGGTTGACTGTACCTTTCCCTTGATCCACTTAACCCCACCCTTGAATAACTCTTATTGATTGGATGGATGCTCATGCATCTATCACACGTCACAGCAGAAAAGTACGATACACAGTTATCACGTTTGACCAATATGTTCGTGATGAATATGTGCAGATAATAATATTTGGGAGCAGAAGACCTCGTTTCAATAAGCTTACTCGACCATATAAACAGATGATCTCTTTGGCCAAACCACATTAGAAATATGAAACCACACTTCTATAATCAATTAGGCAAACCCCGATACACATTCAATCCGAACTTGTATCCGTTATGTACCTTGGGAAATTGGAATTACACTTATATAATCAATTATGTAAGTTTCATTATATCTCCCATCTGAACTGGCATCTGTTATGCTAATTTCTTAATACCCGCAACATACAGCTACGTTACACAACCTTCCTTCTCGAATTTGATTTTTTTTGTATTTCATGGTATAAATAAATCATTTAACTATAACTACTTAAATACGAAGTACATAAAAAGATCGTTGATATAAATACTGGCATGATAAAAGAAAAATTGCGGATATAATAAGATTTTTACAAACGTCTCTGCTGAAATAACTACGTGTTGGTATTGTTGTACAATCTAAATGTCAATCGAAATGACGTCAAGCACAGCACAATCTGAAGAAGTTATCGTTTTGTAGTTGAACGTCCGGTGTCGCTGATGTAGTATTGAATCTGTTGCTCGCCGCGAATGTACTGTCGCTTGAAGTCGGACCGGTTACTGCCGCCGCGAAGATAACGATCGATCCGTCTCCAAGTTGTATAGGCGAATCGGGTCTCTCCCTGCCACTGTGACGATTAAAATAACCCGATTGTTAACTCGTCCTTGGCGATACGCGTGCGTTTGGTGTTTCTGATCTGATTTCCGCTGTTCATATTGCGTTATCTATTTTCGGTTCCGTTGTATTCATCGTCGTTGTTGTTATTTGCGTTGTTATTTGTATTTTTTTTCTTTGTTCCAGCGTCTCTTCTATTGGCCATAAAGCTCACGAGGTATTTACTATAGCCGTGTTCCCCTAGATGTCTTAAGCCTCGGAAGTATCACTCCGAATACGTTATCTACACATGTCAAATAGTTGAACGGCTGCATCTACTCTATAGTGTTTAACGTCACAAGTATTTTGTCCAGTGTTTCGTCACTTGTTGTCCTTCGAAAACTTCTTGCGTTTGGTCTTCTTTTAGTAGTAGAACCATTTGTTCACTTTGAGAGTAAACACAGTGATGTCCCATGCTATTCACGTTGTTTGTTATTTAAATCGTTGTGAAATACGTTGTTTCGCGATGTCATTCTTCTTTGGCGTGGTCTTCAAATCTCATCTGCGTTGTGGTAATATAAGAATCAGTTTTTCAAAATCATGGCAAACATTTATAAACATCCCCTTAAGTTATTCTTAAATACCGTCATGACAACTTAATAGAAGGTCTTAGTAAATACAACCTTTATTTCACCAAGTATTATCGAAACACTCCCTTAAACATTGCGTAACAGCTCAATAATTTACGTACGTGCTATCAGTAAATTTGTGACGCGGTCGTATCTTAAAATCACAATCTCCTGTGTATCATTACGTACTTAATGACCTTTTCTATCGACATATGTACCTGAACGCTCTCAAATACGCTTGTGTAAATTTTGATGAAAAAAGGCAGGCTTTTTTATCTATGCATTCATACTACTAGAACATTTATCGGTATACTTCAAATTTCAAGTCTTTGTTCTCCTAATGAACTAATCCCATAAATCTAATACAATAAGTATTCTTCCACCATGAGTAAATGGTAGGCTTCCATCATTTCGCAAATGATAGGCTCTCATAAACCTCTATGAACCTTATAGAGTTTATTCTATAACAGAAATTTAATGCGCATATATCAGTATATTTAAACTGCACAGTATCCGTGACAGAACACATTAAATTCTTTCTTACAATTACTCAAGACCTTCAATATTACCGATACCCTACATAAATTTGCAATAAACACAATTACGTATATACATATTTACATAATATATTAATTTTTTTGTATCTGCCCTATTCATATTCGCGATCAACATTATTTTGCTTATTAATGTGCTTATCCTCCTAATTTCTTTATTCTATAAATGCATGAAACCATATACCATTAGTCAAGTATACTGATTTTTGTGTACGTCTCTAAATACCCATTTATGCGCAGGTTCCTATTTCATATCTAATATAAAATGACGTAAAGCTCGGATACTCTCTAATGTTTATTCATACCTTCTAATTTCTTTTAATATAATATCAAAATATTAAAATGCCTTCAAAATCCTAAATTATGTATACGCCTCTAATATCCGTATTCTTAAAATGTATAAATAAATGTTACATTCTTCTAATTTTCTCATTCCATCGTATGGTCTGTTTTAACGATCAATTTTCAAAAATACTATCAATTAAGATGTATTTGTATGTAAAAAACAACATAAGTCTGTAAACAATTCTATATTCTAATCTTACAAAATTTATATAAAATTCTTTAAATATTCTCAACTATTTGTTCGTCTCTAATTTCATTACTTCCATAACTCATACAATAATGTAGAACTCAAATATTTTCTCATTATTTATTTACTTTTTAAATTACCGATATTTATTTTAAAAAATTACCGATTAATAAAAACTTGTATTGATTTTGATACTTGCATAATTTCTCCGTACATGATTAATTATTTCTTTAAACACTTAACTGCGTAAAATTCTTAAAAACAAATCTTAAAAATTTCGTTGTCATGACGCCTTTAACTTTTTATTTCTTACTTTATAAAACTTGAAATAAACCCCTTTTTGCCATAATTTATGAAAACACTGACCGTTGTCGCGTTTTTTTTCGTTCCGTTGGCCCTGTGATGTCCGTATAGTGTTGTGTGTACTCCGTAAATACCCACAACGTTACAACGATATATTTAAGTCTAGTTCGTTTTGGTAGACTTTGTGAATATATTGTTCAAAGAATGGATTATCTAAATCAAGTATGTCATCAATGTACCTACTAGTAAGGTTAAGACATTGAATCTAATCTAGTTGTTTAGTTTTAGATAATTCTAACATAAAATCGCTTTCATAAGAATATAAAAAAGATCAGCTATAAGTGGCGCACAATTAGTACCCGATAGGAACGCCGATAATTTGTTTAAATATTTTACCATTAAATTCAACGAACAAGTTATCCAGATGAAAAGTGAGTGCGCACAAAAGTCAAGACAAGTCCAAATGATGTAATTATCTAACACTTCTCTCTAGCAAATGTTTTTTCAATCAAAGAAACAAGTTTGGATTTTATTAAAGTGTTAGGAAGCTTTGTATATAGTGTAAAAAATCATAAGTGCTTACTTGTGACACCTTATATTTTTTCTTTTTAATTTTATCAATTACTTCTAAGGAGTTTTTAATTGACGAATATAGGTTAATATTACTATTTTCTTAAACTGTATTACAATATTTAGCTATATGATATCTGATAGCACTCAATGCAGATGTAAGATACTCTGATGATTGCTTGATGGTAGAAGACACTGAATTAGCGATACAACTACTTTTATATGGCGTTTTATGCAATTTAGGTATCCAGTAAAGTGATGGCTATTTCTTGTCAGTAATATTAACTATTACATTTATTTTTTGCATTCGGCAATATGGTCGGCAATAATTTCATTAGGTTGCTTATTGTAATCACAATATGATGTAGTTTGTGATAGTTCTTGTGAAATAGTTTGACCATAGAACACTCGTCATAATATTATAACATTATTAGCAGCCTTATCTGCAGGAACTATGGCGAATTTAGATTATAAGTCTTCAAGCAATTTACAGAGATAGTGTTAAAGTTTTAAATTTTAAAAGAACTTAAAGTCTTATACTCAAAACCTTATTTACAATTAGCAAATTAATGTTTGTTCGGTAAGCAAGTGTCTGAGAACTGGCTTGAGTGATATCATTCAAACTCATAACATTTAATCCCCATGTCATAATGACACTACAATCCAGGTTTGGTAAGCCCTGTTTGAATTTTTCACAATCAAGTTCCTGTTTACACGTGAAAATTTAACTTATAAATTATGGCAGGTTTCATTAAACTTAGATATTTTCTTTGGCATTGCGTACATGATGCAAATGTCAAGGTCAATGCCAAAATAAAGCATCGATACAACTGTATTTCTTAATAACAAATTTAGTTCTTGTTATGAAACTTCCGACATTTATACATTTCATCCAGAGAGCTAGCTTTGCAATTAATATGCGTTTGAAGTGATCAAAGTGAATTTCATATTCGGTAATTAAATAAACATTGTTTATGCTCAATAAATCAGTAATAATTTTAGTGATTGTGATGAAATTAAATATGTTTATATCTTGTGATTAGACGTCGATTAAGTTGAATGTTTTATGCATGAAAATGAATAGAAAAGTGAATTCCGCTTAGTAACTAAACAACTAATGGAACTTTTGTCATGGACCAGCATACATAGATGCCTCCAATTAAAACTTTATTTACGATTGCAGAGGTGCTGAAGGTCAATGTTTATGAAAATGTTCATAAATAAAATGGTTTCCGCTAAGTTACTCAATATTTAGTTAAGCTATTGTATTGAAACATGTATGCCTTGATCCAGATCTCGCATGGGACTCCATATGGGTTGTGTGTAGCTCATGGTGAGGTCACTGATGGCAGATAATTAATAATAGTTTTAACTCGATAACTTGAAAACAAATAAGTCAATGGCAATGGGGCTAGATACGAATATTTCTTTTCTCCTTGCTTGCAATTTGGATTGGTGTGATCAATGTCAATGTCAATGTTGCTTAATAAATGAGTATCGCTTTGATTTAAGATCACACAAACCAATTGAGCTTTTATAATGCAAGCAAATACATTATACGACCACTTCATGTTTGTTCACCTATGCAAAACATTTAGTCAAGGTCACCAGTCAATGTCATCAAAAGTAAATACGGAAAAAAGTTTTAGCTCAAAAGCAAAGTTTCTTTAGAATACTATTCAACTGACCAACGTTACAAACATTTGGGTAAACAAAAACGCCAGAAACACTGAAAGGAACAGGAAAGGTAAAGCGCGCTTTCCTCCGAGAGCTCTTGTTGTGTTTGGTATTACGGTTTAACAATGTATTCTTAGTTGAGAGATTAGTAATCATACTGAATCATAGCATTGGGAACAGTCACCTGCTTTCATAATATAGTGTTAATAGTATTTGGATTTGACGTGTCATACTGAATGATCATTCCATCCCACAAGAAGGTGATCCATCATAATATCAGCATTACTGTTTTCCTTTAAACAATTTCTTCAAGTTATATATGTCTTTAAATATCAGACTGAATAATTCCTATATTAAGTGTTTATCAGTCTATTTAAAAAAATAGAAACAATTGAAATGTTTTCATATATTTTACAGCGATAATGTAGCGTAAAGTTTTATGTAATTTACATTTATAATAAACTTCATTAATTGTCACTATATCATACTATCTGTAGTGTAAGAATTTACCTTAATATGAAAACGTTTCAATCCACAAAATGTGTATAAATTAACACACAGCATAGCGTGTACATGTTATTTTACATGTTTTTAAAAATATAATTGGAAGTAAAATGTGATTTAATGCTACTGTTCAACGTGTATAGGCCAAATGGACAAAAAAGGCTTTCTTCGAGCCTAACACATTTATAATTTAGGTATAATAAAAAAAATTGTTTTAGTAGAAAGAACAGCAAACAAGTAATAAGTAAATAGGTTGATAATGATAATATTTATACCTACATATACTTTTCTTGTTACATATTCTAATAATTTGCTTGAAGTTTTTTTTTCAAAATGTAGTTCCATTTCGTTTTCCGGCGTGGTGATTTTCAAAGAGAATATGTAAAAAATATTGGACCAATTATTGAAAAAGTTGTTGGTTCTATATCCTTAATTATTAAGTGTGTAAGATGACATAATTGTTCAGAAATCGAAATGATATTGTTATAATATAAATAATTTTACTAATATAAATCGTCCTTGATTTATTGATATGTTTGTGCGGCTTGGAGTTAAGCAGTTTTTATTTTTTAATGAAGCCTTTGGCTTTATTTTGAATCTTTCTTTTCTGGACATGGTTCAAATGTATGCTTAAATGCAAAATCAATATTGTTCTTATAAGATTATAGACATTGTCATGAAATGATGATGGGGTTTATTGTTGGTTATTGATATTCCCATTTTGTATGAATTTAAGCCATATATGCCTAGCGTCTAGAAAAAAGGCCTTGGCAAACAGCGTAGACCAGATAAGACGCCGCATGATGCGGCGTCTCATTAGGGTCTGCGCTGTTTACTTAAAGGAATTTCTGTAAGAAATATACTAAATATAGAAATAAATATAGTAGACATCCCTAATTTTGGAAATAAATTGATCCAATTTAGAAGGATGGGAGAGTCCACTAGGCATAAATGGTTTAACCTCTGTATTATGATGGATCAGTGATTATGCGCGTCTGAACTATCAACTAACGAAAACGTTCTCCAAAGCCTATATCACAAGGAGCGCATCCCTAAATTTGTATGGAATATTTCTCGACATTTAACGTTACACATATTGTTTCAGGAAGAAGCGATGGCCGTTTCAAAACTGCTTAAAGTAGTTCGTTTAATTGTGTTGGGAATCTCGTTTGTGTTGCTGCTTCTTGGGCTTACCATTCCCGGATGGATCATTCTCGATAGAGTCGATAACGAATATTCCAGTTCGAGGCATGATCCATTTCTCGAAGGACGAATAGGACTGTGGCATTCCCGGATGGATCATTCTCGATAGAGTCGATAACGAATATTCCAGTTCGTGGCATGATCCATTTCTCGGAAGACGAATAGGACTGTGGCATGCAGACGTCTGTTATCGTAACAATACAAACTGCTCGGTGTATCCCCTACCGCTTTTATCGAAAAGTAAGTGACAATGCACTAGTGTACTGTACACGTGTCTTCATAGATACCGGTACATTTATTATCTTAGATTAAGTGATATAATGGGCATTTTTCACTGTTGAATTGAACTGAAAAGAATTAACAGGTTAAAAGTGTTAGTTAAAATGTGGTAACTGTCCAATTATCTGCAACTCATCTTGCTACTAGTTGTTTATAAAAATTTATATTATATTCGATATTTTACTTGACTGTCGCAGTCCTCTAAGCCGAGCGGAACTGTCTTTTTATTAGGATCGGAGTTAGTGTTCGTGTGTCGTATGAATAGATATCGTTGTAGGAAATTAAAAATGATCCATCCAACAAAACTGTGTCTTTGTGTCGTATGAACGAATCCGCACTAAAACTAAATTTAGATTCACATCGTACATCTCGTCAGTTGTCAAAACAAAAGTACGGTTGATATTCAAATGCATTATTTTTCTCTTTTCGGGATATTGTTTTAGTATGTTGATGCTGCATTAACAAATATAAGTGTATATGAAGTGAAAACACCAACAATAAACAACGGCTGCGATAGACACCTATAAACATAGCATATACTGTTAGATGCGTCTAATATCACTTTAATAAGTTACTTAAAAATATTAAGTATTAAGATAAATTTTATTTGTGTGTGCACAAAAGACATGGGCTTATTCGGATGAAGTCAAATAAACCATTTGGCAGACGTTTCATACGTGTTTGAGTATACAATACTTTAAATTTTATTTTGTTTTTAGAAATTAAAGTAATATAATGGCAAATTTTACGAATACCATATACACATACTAAATACGATATGAGACGATAGATTTATGCTTCCGTTCTATAGAACACATGGTATATGCAACACATAACACATAACACGTCGATGGTGTTTTGTACATATATATTATCTAAAATCATTGTAGGTTTTGATTGGGCTCGAAGGTTAACCAAGTTATGGATGGCTGATCAAGTTTTGGCTGTTCTTGTCTTAGTTCTATGCACGTATGTGATGATAAGAACTTTCTGGGAAATTAGGAAGACGCCACGCCCTTCAAAACACGACTTGATTGCATTCTTTGCACATTTGATGGCAGGTAACGTACCTAGGGACAGGCCAATATTTTAGTTTATTCTGGTATACTTTAAAACAACATGGCGAAGCCAGTGTACCCTTTGTTGAAACGAATTTACACATATTTGTACGCTATTATACACCCAACTCAAGATAACGTTATACATAGTTCATGCAGTTAAAAAATATTATATTTGGTAACGTGAAGGATTTAATGAGGAGTCATTTAAATCAATGAAAACGATTATTTTTTATCTTATAGAATTAAAATATTTGTATGTGATTAAACAACAGTTCACTGAACAACATTCCCCTTTAATTGAATACGTCGTTCGCGTGGCTTTCATGTTTGTCGCTTCTTTGTTTCGATTGATTATGATATATATTTAATATACTTTTTCAGGTATCATAGGGTTCATCATTGTATTGGATATCGCCATAGAAAAAATCGACAACGCGCTTAATCAATCTAATGCTTTCCATTTTTCGTTTCCCTTTTTTGCATTTGCATTGGGTTCTTGTTTGACACTAGCGGTGGCTGTATTTCATATGATAGATGTTATACGGAGGATCAGGTATGAACATGCCCTGCAAACCGATATAACTCGCAGCTTAAGATATTTATTAACCGCATCGAAAGTGGTTTTACCCATCGCCTTGGGTTTGCTAGTGTTAGGAATTGTAACACCCCGATGGAGAGCGTACATTTATATACGATGGAGAGCGTACATGGAAAATACAAACGAATTGTACCAGTTGGGAATCTGGTATACGATTCTTTGTGATGAGTGCCTTCACCAATTATACTGGGATGAAGGTAAACTCATCATAGTAAATTATGAAGTTACAAATAAATAACATACATCAGCGCATTGCGCATAATGATTTCTTCTCAAAGCCTGTTTTATGATGTAGAAATTGATGGCATATATGTCTTAAAATAACAGAAAGAAAATGCACAGTTAAGGATGTGTACATTCAAGACTGAAAGATACAAACATGTTATAATTGTACATTTGTCGAAGATAAGTATGATTCGTAATGATTGCATTGAGACAAATACGAATTCAATATCAATTAGATGCATGTTTTAATTATATAAAGTAAAGTAATTCTCGAAAAACTTTAAATATACTGTTATGGCCACATAAAATATAAATAAAGAAAAATAAACAAGCACAAAGGTATGTTTACAAGATGTAAAATTATAAGAAACACGATATTAAACTGTATGTACAGCTCATGTCGATGCATCTTTAGATATGATACTTTTTTCCCACAGAGTTTATTGACGTTAAGGTATTTACGCTGATCGCTACTTGTTTGACATTGCTGTCAGGAGTTGTCGTCATGGCAACGACTGTTTGGAAACAGAGGCATATCCACACAGCGTGTATTCTCGTGTCATTGTCATTGACTCTCGCATCAGGTATGTCTGAAAGTGAGTTGTGGTATAATCAGGAGCAATTTGTGTATCATGTTCTTGTGTTTTGAAACATTATATATTTGATTGTTTGTATGTTACTTCTTTTCTATGAAATGAATGTGTTGTTTTTTCAGTTTCGTTTTCTGCATGGATTGCAGGCTTTTCGACAGAATACCAACTTTTTGAAGATTCTTTCAATCGTAGCACACTGGTGTTTCCGTACTCTCTGTTCCTGTTCAGTTTTGGAACGGGTCTTAACGTATTCATTGCCATCTACCAGGCCGTGATTTTGATCCGGGTTTGGCTTTCGGTTACAACGCATAGAGGCGAAGTCAATATACCCAGTATTGACAATAATGCGTTCGAACTACCAGCTATACGCGAAGACATACCTGAAATGAATGAACCAATGACACATATATAATAATATGCATTACTGATATATACAAGTTCGATCCCAGCTCGGCTACACAACGGAGGTTGATGATGATTAAACCCTTTCTACGGCCAGCTCGCCGTACCTCTGTGTCAACTCGGTAAGCTACAAGTTACTTACATAAATATGTACTGGTAAAACGACAAACTTGTGAAGTGCGAATCGCTTTTCGAATCGCCGTAATATGACTGTGAAATTGTTAAATACGGCATAAATCACATATTGAGATAAGGAAACTATATTTACTACAATAGACTTCTGCTAGGATGTTTCATGTCCACTTTCTCTTGTGATGAAACACGATTCAGGTATTCTTGTTATTACATCTTATAATATGAGCCGTGCTCTGTGAAAAAAGGGGTTAATGCATGTGCGTAAAGTGTCGTCCCATAGTAACCTGTGCAGTCCACACAGGATAATCAGAAACGACACTTTCTGCAAAAACTTGATTTGTTTGCTAAGAAAAGACTTGAATCGAAAAATATCATAAAAGCGGAAAGTGTCGTCCCTGATTAGCCTGTGCCGACTGCAAAGGCTAATCCGGAACGATACTTTAAGCACATTCAGTTAACCCCCTGTTCACAGAGCACGGCTCATATATTTGCTTATCATGCCTTGCACATATTTTATTTGCATACTGAAGTTATTATTTTGACTGATGTTTAGACTAATCTACCCGCCGGCGACCATGTTAAGACCAACTGATTAACTTCAACTGTATTTTGCCATAGGTCAGTAACCGACTTAAGATATGATGAAATCATGTTGATTTCAGATGAGACTGTTGTGCCTTCTATTTTAATGCTTTTAAAAAATGGTTATTCCATTTCAACATATAGACTAAAATAATTTTGATTACATGATGATCATCTAATATTTAACGTGTACATAGATAAGTTATTATTGGACTGCTATGTTCAGGAATAAAATAATGTTGTTGTTTTTGGTCGCATATTGTCCATTATGAGATGAAATGTTAATAATTGCCCCTAGTAAAGGAACGTACAATTCTCTCTCACCACTAACCTGACAACAGGGGGCAAGTTGACAATTAATTTGGGCTTGTAGAAATGCAGTTATGTACATAGTCAAGCCGGTGAAAAGGTCATCTTTTACATTATATTCATTGTTATCTATGTAAATAACTAGATAGAGGATTTTTAACAACCTGGTCAACTGGTATTTTATTCACCTGTGTGTAATATTATGTATTGTAATCTTTGAGTATTCATCATTGTGGTAGATATGAATAGTTGGTGTTAAGGTTGTATAGTTTACTATTGCTCTTCATTTCCTAACAATATAGACTGGAAAACTGTGATGTATCAATAGCTGACTTGCGATTACACTTTCTTCTTCAACATCAAATTCTTAAATTATACAGTGTTGCCTTTAGTACCATTATAATGTCAATAAGTATGATTTAGGCCAATGTTCTTTTTTTGTCAGGCATCACTTCATTTTCCAATTTTCCACCTCTGTTTGTACAATTATTAGCAATCGTTAGTTGGTTTGATTGTACAGACAATAATTATGTTGGTATGTATGTATATCAAAGTCCCTTTATAAGGCCTTTGAATAGTGGTCATATGCAATGTATAAATTTTATGAATCTTAAAGGGGCCGTCCAACGTTTTGGTAAATTGACAAAATTAAAAAAAGTTGTTTCAGATTCGCAAATTTTCGTTTTAGTTGAGATATTTTTGAGGAAATAGTAATACTGACCATTTACCATGCTCTTAAATATCCATTATATGCATCTTTTAACGATTTGAAAACCTGAAAATTATAAAGCGTCGTGCGACGCGAAACGATTTAATAATTTGGAAAGTTCTGTTGTTGTAGTTATATTTTGAAAAACTACGAGGATTGCTTATATAGGTAAAAATACATCCGTTCTAGCCATGAGCATGGATGGTCGAGTGGTCTAGACGAGAGACTTTTTACTCAAGGACTCCAGGGGTCAGTGGTTCGAGACCTGTTGAGGGTTACTTTTTTCCTTTTTTAAATTGTATTCTTGTGTTTTTACTGAAGATTTTAGGTCAAATGTTTAAATTTATCAATATAAAGCATTTAATGACTTGCTTCAATACATGCCAAAATCTGTTGGACGGCCCCTTTTAAAGACTTTTTTACAGTACACAGTATATGCTGGGACTACAATAAATTAATAATGCACGAAACTTGCTTCTTAGCGCATTTAAATGTAAATAAGAAAAGGTGACTCTTCAGGGCTTAAAAAGTAGATATTTTAACGATAGGGTTTGAAGAGTAACTTCCCTTCAATCTGATATAGAGCAATTGTCTACATACTGATAACTGATTGTAAGTTTATAATATGTTAGAAGTATATATTATCACCACTAATCATCTAATCATGGAATGCCATGATGGCTGAATGTTCTTTCTAGTTGGTTAACTGTTTGTGCAATAATGTTTGAATTCACAATGTTGGACAATATACGGCAACAAATTTGTATGACAATGGGTAAGATTGGTGGTGGCAATATAGCTTTTAACATGTATATTGATTGTCATGTAAAGTACATTGATACACAGAATAAGTATCTTATAATTCATTTTATGAATGACCAATTTTTATCTTAATGTTTTATATATGCAAAATTGTGAAAATTGTAAATATTGGATGAGACTATAATAATAAACTTTTTAGTAATTTTTAATCGATTTTAGGAGTGAAAATCCATATAAATTACATAAAAAATGATGATAGTGGAGGTGGTGTCTGTACGCTGTCATGGATTGGTAAGAGACCACGTCCTAGAGGATTGGTATAGGAGCCTTTGTCTGAGAAAACGGGGCTTAATGCATGTGCGTAAAGTGTCATCCCAGATTAGCCTGTGTAGTCCGCACAGATATTTTTCGTTTAAGGAAAGTCTTTCTTGAGCAAAAATCTAGTAAAGGCGGAAAGTGACGTCCCTGATTAGCCCGTGCGGACTGCACATGCTAATCTGGGACGACACTTTACGCACATGCATAAAACCCCCTTTTCACAGAGCACGACCCATATCAATGGTTTCTCTGACCTGACACATCAATAGATAATTCACTCCGTCCAAAATTATTAGTGGGAACAACCAGATAAGAAACCTATGTCCATCCGGGAGTGATGCTGCATATGACGTGTTATCAAACTAAGATCACTAATGTCCGAGATCAAACGGGGAAAAGGAATTATTAATCAAAGGGCAACAACGCCATGGACAATCAACGGAGCAATACAACCGGTCCAATGATGTTCTTCTCAATACAACATGAAAAAATACACGCATGTCCCCCGTTAAAAACTTTAATTGAGCCGTGATTGTGGAAAGGGGGTTTAAAGAATGTGCGTAATGTGTCGTCCCAGATTAGCCTTTGCAGTCCGCACAGGCTAATACGTGAAAACCTTTTCCGCTTTTATTATATTTTTCGTTTCAAGAGAATCTCCCTAGCAAAAATCAGTTTTTTTTGGAAAGTGTAGTCCCTGATTAGCCTGTGCGGACTTCACAGGCTAATCTGGGACAACACTTTACGCACATCCATTTAAACCCTTTTTCACAGAGCACGGCCCAATTACAGTTTGTTACGGGGGACATGCGTGTATTGTCATGTTGTATTGCACCGTTAAGAAGAAAATAATTGGACCGGAATGACATGACAACAATAATCATATCCGAAGTATAGATGTGCTGCATATAAAGTTTAATCACATTCGGGTCATTCGTGTACCTGACCTCGAACGGAAATGAAAAGCGACTTATTAGTAATCAAACGGCAATATCTCCCTGAAAAAATATTGGACTGGAACGATCTAAAAGTGTACGCATTTCTGTCATATTGGGATACTGTATATATATAGCAAGTTTCACCAAATTGGGACCATTAATGTATGAGATCTCGCGAAGAAATAGAAGCGACATATAAGTAATCCAACGGTAATAAAGTATCTGACAAATTAAAAGGATGAACATGTGTACACTTTCGGGATACTGTAAAACAAGTTTCTAAAATTCACATTAGTGTATGCGATCTCGCACGGAAAGGATACGTATAACGGACGGACATTGAGTAAAATGGAAACGATTATCGAGGATATTAATATCAGATTTACGCAAATGAAATTCCATCAAAATCAGAATTTGGACGGACGGATAAGCGGTGACTGTATTAATCCCCAATTCCGGGGAAAGTGAGTTGTGTTTGTGGTCACTACACCGGAGTTTTCATCTGGGAACAGCCGCCCCTCCCAGGCCATTTTCAAAATGATCAAATTATCATTTTAAGTATTTATCATTGAACATTATCAACCAAAGACATTTTAGTACACTACAATTAACATTAAGACGAAATATGAACGAATAGTCGAATAGCTTTAGTTATATTAAAATGTGATTAATCTATTGGTCTGCGATAAAAGAATTTACAAACTCGATATTTAAAAGTTTCGTATTTTAGTTAATACTAAACTCACATGCTTATCAATCATTAATAATGTGTTAATGTAATTCATTGTTCCGAATTATACTCAATTTTTCACTTCTGTGCTGTATTTTCATTTTGTACCTCACAAATTATGTTATTTGTTTCACGAACGCAACTGTAGGCCGTAGACTTTCAGCTATTGTTGTAAGTGTGCGTGCCCTATACTTCTCAAGTCAATGAACAACTGTCATAAAGAATGATGAATTTTTTATCTTATCGCTGTATAATTATCCTTTCGCAGCAAAATTTCATCTTTTCATTATTCATCTTTGACAAGAATCTGGATCAAAACAAATCTTAGACAGCTATGCCAAATAACTGGTAAAATGATTTTAATGGTTTCAAGTATGTTGACATACAATATGTATGTTGCATATACAATTACTTGAACGAGTGCAGACGAACGTAACGAAGAGATGTTGAATTTAGTTCCGATGAAATTCATTTTACCAAAATACAAGATATAAGTAATAGAAGTAATTTTTACTGATCCGAATGTAAAAAACACATGTTTAAAATTGTAATTATGGATCAAGAGGAAAGGGGGGGGGGGGGGGTCGCATGATGGTCCTCAGGCCTGCAGCTTAGTTAAATGTAAACAAATTGACGAAGATGTGACCTGGTGACCTAGGTTTTCACCACACTTTACCACTTTTCCGAGAGATAAAGTATGAACAATTAAATTGTTGCATAATGTTTTAATCAGATAGAGGCATACATGTGGCTGCTAGAGTTGTAAAATGGCTTTGACCTAGTGCCCTTGTATTTTGATGCACGTGACCCAGATTCGAACTTGGCATATATTTTGTCAGGATAAATAATTTTAATTTATTTTTGGCATCACACATCCTTTATTCAATAAAATTTCATAAATAATTAAAACTCATATCAATAAAATGTATATCACCATGTCTACACTTATATAATTATTAAATATGAGGCAACATTTAATACAGTAAAAATAAAGTAAAAGGAAATTGACAGTGAACACAAATAGCCATTAAAAGGCACACAACTTATTAAGAGATCTTTCTATTTCATAACATGTTATAACATGACGCAGTATATCATGGGCTACTTGGATTTTTGTTGTTTTATACATGGTGCTCCTGATAAAGTTATATTAACTTCGAGACATTGAGATTGGTTCTCTCTTATCTTTGGAGCATTTTCACTGTAAACAAAATTTAAAAAATCAGAATCAATACATTCGTTATTTCTTAGACTAGAGATTTTCATAAAAATATTCAATTTTCTTTAAAATCTTTCTTTGAACAGTTAAAACTATCCCATTGTCTCCTTGCAGTTGGAAAATAGTTTTACAAAAGAAGAGTTTCAGGATAGAGTAGTTCACTTATCATAAAATATTGTAATTATTTTCGTTAACATAGTTTAAACAATGTTAATGTGAATTGGTATACGTATATACGCCTGGTGCTTCGTACAATTCTAACAGATCACTTTGTTTTAAAATAGTTTAGTCTGGTTTAATAAGAACCTTGTGTTTGACGTCCAGTCACTTAAGGTATATATATGTTACTATTCCGCTGATATGCAAATCTCATGATATTGTTTTAATTTGATAAATGTACAAATGTTTTAACACGCGTTGTATTTAGGAAACGAGATCTTCGTATGATTCAAGTAGTCGTATGTTTAATATGGACATACGTCATCCAACAATCTACGTCTGTCGTCAGTGGCGATTGTCTACGGTTACGATAGAACTATTACTGATGTCGGACATCGACATTGTACAGATGAAGACATAATTATATGCTTATGAAAATGATTCGAATCCAATTCATTAAACCTCTATTTGCCGACCGACTGAGTACATTTTACGTGAAAACAGCATTTCTTTTCACAATAGAAAAATATCCACCAAAGATATGAACGAATGAAAACCTCGAGCAATGCGTACTTTTTTGTTTGAAGACGCTTCAAAAGTTTCTAAAACGTAGTTTTTGGCCACATTACACTATTGCATGCGTTGATCTGTTTGCAGAGAAACTTAAAGTTTGGGAAGTTCGACCATTGATTACTGAACTTACAAGGATAATAAACTCGAAAACCTGCAATGTGTATATGAGATAAGCATAGACAAACTGGGTAAACGACTGAATGTGTGCAGAACCGGGCATGATTCTGAACTTGTGTCAAGAAGTGTTTATCGTTTGTTGACTTTGTCCCCGCTGATTACTTGCTTCAATTACAACTATTTGGGAATATATGATATTTATACAAATGATGACATAAATCAAATGGTACTCAATTTAAAAAGAGCAGAACATGAGGAAAGGGAATATAGCTATGAACTGACGTTAATCTATCATAACATTTGTAATTTTCGAGCCTCATATGAATCATCAGCAGCCATAGCCAAGCGTCAGCCAATAGCAGAAACCTTTTGTGATTTGTATAAAATTTCTTTAAGGTCTGGAATGATCCCAAATTATTTGAGGTATGCATCGATGCTCGTTTGCACACACCGATATGACGAAGCTATTGATCTGCTTGATACTGCTGAGAGCATGATTAAATCGAAGAATATGATACAATGCTCATTTAAACCACAGGCGTTTGCAGCATCAGTTGTACCAATAGAAACAAACATGACGAAATTATTTAAGAGTTGGATGAAAAACATTTTATTGCATGTGGCTTTCTCAATATGGGAAATAAATTGCATCCCTAGTAATATCGTTTATGAATTTTACGGTACAATATCTGCAGGGGACACAAGAAAAATACGTTTAATTACATTAAGAAGGTGGCATATTGTTGAGGTCGATGCAATACCACTTCTCTATTACCTTCAGTACCTTGCTCACAGAGACAATGAGAGAAAGCAAGATGAAGCATTAGGCAAATTTTGCCACTTCTACTCAGAAAAAGACCTTCGCAACATTTTGTTGGACAAATACGACAAAGGATTATCGTATGTTTGAGTTGTAAAGATGATTTTACAAAACAACAGTAGTAGATATACAATTTTGTATATGCAATTGCTGTTTTGCTAATGTTGAGTTTTTTTATGTGTGTATACCAATGCTCAAAATTAGGACTCGCTCTTTTGCCGTGGCGAGTTATATGTATTATCGGCGTGTAATGCAAGATTGTTTCCTAGAAACATCATTAATTACTTCCTACTGAAGTGATATAAAAATATATCAGGCTGCGTAATATCAAGCACATATCAATGTAGTGTTACTGTAACAAAAATGTTTGTTCTCGTCCGTTTAAAGATGACCCGACAATCGCACAGTACACACACGTTCAAGTAATCAAATAATGCGCTATATTATTTTTACTTTTCAACAATCTCCCAAAGGAGTTGTCTTTTTATGCTCTCACATACATACTATGTAATATAACAGTAGTGAAAGAGATTAACTTTGTAATACTGTAGACGGCCTTTGTGTACACACCGGTATTCACAGAAAACTTTTTAAACAAAATTAGTAAATCTTATGTATGCATTTAGCATGTCCTTACGCGACTGGGGCTGCAAAATATGAAGGTCATAAGTGTGTACATGCACTTCTATCCAATAAAGTGAATGGACTCACGAAGCGTTGAACGACTTTTTCAATAACATCCACGTGTTAATATCGTACTAGTTTTATTGAAATTTAAAGGATGTCTTGCGCGGGTGAGAAGTTGGTGACGGGTACCTGGGAGGCATTGTGACCATGATCTACAGTGGCCGTTTATCTTAAATTACTCTTTAGTAATCCAAGCGTGGCCGTCGGTAGTAACATAAATGAGCTATTAAAGATCACCAGTGTTTGTTGCTCGTAATCCTATTTCGTGTATGCAGCACGTACATGTAGTTATATGGTCATCTATGACCACAATATTTGGCTCTACTTGGCTATTAAAATATTATTATTGTTATCCATGCATGGCTACCTCATTAATTAATAATCACAAATGATATCAAGGTCGTGTCGGATATTGACACAACACTTGACATTTTTATATCACAATTTATCTCAAAGCCTAAACATTTACACTATATCATTTTTTGAATAATGTGTGTACACAACATTTTTTCCAGAGTCACATCATGTCCAACAACAAAAAGTATAGTGCATATATGTATTATTTTTACATTAGTGATTTTTCGGACATAAAAATAGCATCATGATGACGTATATCACATACAGCGAGATTTCACGGCACATAAAAATGGCGGTTATCGATGTCCACAGAACATCGGTTGATTGATATTTTGCTTTTTAACACACTGTGCGTGTCAAACGATTTTTTTTATGACGCGAATAAAGGGAAGTAATTTTATTACATGCATACAATGCTGTGAATTTAATTAGCATGAATGCAAAGTTTTATTTGTCATTCCCTTCTGTCGGCGTGTTGGGGTTTTGGTGGATCTTAAAATAGCACTAAAGCGAAACCGGGTGTTTACTGCAGACTGCAACTGAAGTTGAACTGTCAAAATGGTAGACAAAAAAGAAACGAAACCCGAATTTTTCTCTCCAAGATGCCCTGTTATTAGCTCAAGTTATGGGAGAAACACATCCCGGTTTTATAGACTTGGGATTGTCATTCCACAAGGTGGACAAGGCGAGATTCAGTAACCGTATGTGTACAAATATTTCATTTTTTAATGTATAGTAATTAGACACAAAATAATTTGTTTAAAAATGTCAGAGAGCTGAATGTTATTCGTATGTGAATAGAACCATTGCATTATGTTACAAAATTGAAATGAACAATCAAATAAAAAAGACATAACATAGAAATGAATGTTTAAAAATAAGTAATTGTTTTAATGGATCTATTTTACATTTGATGCTTAATGATCAATAAACATGACATGAATAGAGCCATCGTATACAAATACTATTAATAAATCCGCAAATACCTTGAGCATAATTCATTGTATATAAATAAATACAAACATGAATATGTATCATTTGTGTATCATAACAGGAATAAGTAAGGCATCCAAGAGGGCACTTTGGGTGATAGTCGCGGATTTGCCAGTGCCCAGTTCCAACGGGACCCAGCCATATTGGAAAAAAAATGGAAATCTGCAACGAGATAGCCGAAATGCGTACATGGACTACCAAATGGAGATCTCATTGACAGGTACTAATACCTTAAATATTAAACTCATTGTTTACAAATTCTAACCAGTGACAATATAAACTGTGTTGTTAACAATTCATTTTGATTGTGTGATTATGAATATTAACTATTTTACAGGTAACAGGACTGGTGTAAAATATTATGTAGTCATGTGCAGAATAGTTTGAATCTCGTGTAAAATAAGTGTTCTAAGCACATTTACAGTGATGTAATTATTAAATGTCATAAAGCAATTCTAGTACTAACATTCAGTAAAATGTTTGAAATTATTTCATTTTCATAAAATAATGTATTAATGTATACACATATATATGCTGAACTGTAATCAATAGGACGTGGTCCGATTGGAAAGACCCTGTGAGTGTTGACCGAGACAGTGATCGATGTCATTGGGAAACAGAGCGCGGCAGTTGTCGGTGCGGCAGGTGCTGCATATGACTCCACAATGGCCTCACTTATCCAGTAAGATTCAGGAAATATGTTTAAAATAAATCACTTCCATGATTCTCAATATACGGATCAATATGAAAAATTAAAAAAATGCTTAAGACATTATGTTTTGCTTCTGCACTGGAAGGGTCATATAGACAGTATTTCCCTATAAAAAGTCTTACCGATATTAATTAAAAATAACACTTTATCCCATCTTCACAGCAGCCTTGAATTAGCACCAATGGAAACAACTTCTTTATACCTACAGTTTTGAATAAAGCGAACATCTGCTTTGAAAACTTTTTGGTGCAATTAGTGTTTTTTTGTTATAATTTTGAAAATTAAAAGAAAATGACGGGATAAATAGTGTACTAGGTTAGTGTTGATATATGTTCTGTTTTTTTCAGTCCTGAACAGTCCGACCTGTATGACACTGGTGGATATTTATTCTTTGAATTATAATGTTAAAAATTCAGTTTAATAATTAAACGGCCAAAAAAAAGCTTTTCCGCTAAAATCTCAAAACTAAAAAAGGAAAGGTAGGCCAAAGAAAATTTGTATCCATTTAGCCTTTTTTATTATACAATGTAATTCTCATTTTAAAAAGGAAATGAAATGGCAACTAGTGCATACAGTATTCATTCTATATATATGCATAATTATGAAAATTCTTCCTTTTGAATGGGATGACCAAGTTTAATAAAAATAAAAATTAAGATTTTTTATTTTAAAAATAAATTCAAATAAAAAATCATTTTCTTGAGAATTAGTTAGTGGCAACAAACAGCTTTAAAAAATAATTGCCAACAACGTATACAAAATGTGAAACAAAATACTAATGTTGCAACATAACATTCGCATCAGTGTTTTTGTATTGTTTCAGTATAATTTTACTTCTATCATTCAATGTATATTTTACTTGAATGGATATTGTTTCATAACAAATGAATCAGTCTTTAGTGTAATGGACCTTGTGCGAGTAGCACCTTCCCAAAGGTATATATCATACATGAAATAAACAAGTGATGTGTTTGTCAAACACTATGCCCACTTTTGAGCAATGTTGACCCATATATATGACCTTTGACCATGAAGGATGACCTTGACCTTTCACCACTAAAAATGGGCAGCTCCATGAAGTACACATTTATGCCAAATATCAAGTTGCTATCTTCAATATTGTAAAAGTTATGACCAAGGTTAACGTTTTGGGACAGACACACACAATGGCAGAGGGACAAACACAATGACAGAGGTACAGACAGACCAAATTCAGTATACCCCCTCTTCTTCGAAGAAGGGGGCATAAAAACACATTGTGTAAAGTAGTTTATGTACATGCTTTAAAAAAGAAAAGTGGCATATTAAGAGGTAATCAATCAAACATCACTGTATCAAAACTATCATTACAGTTTGCATCAATCATATGTGTACATCACTGTATTAAAAGTTACAGTTTTCATTTATTCAAAGTAATGGCGCTATAATTTGGCATGTTCAAGAGGTACATTAACAACGCTAAACATATACACTATTACATTTTTGGCATAATGTATGTATGTACAGAACATTTTTTTCCAGAGTCACATCATGTCCAACAACTACAAGTACAGTGCAAAGGTATTATTTTTACAGTAGTGATCAAATACTTTTTCCATGTGATAATTAATGATCACAATTTATTAAATGATTATGTCTAATAGTCCTGACACAATACGGTTTATAGTTCACATTTCTGTCAAAAAATGCCAGACACAAAATGTTACTCATTTTGACAATTCCAATGTATAAACAAATGACACATTTAATTGGAAATGTCCTCAGACTAAAAGCATTGCATGAAGACAGTATACTTTTTTCAGCCCAAATCAAGCGCACTGTTGTTGTATTGACATGGAAATGAGGGCCTTGAAGAAGAGAAAATTGGAATTGCAGATCCAGTTCTATGAGAGACAAATTAAATTGTAAACTATCTAATCAGTTACTGTATCTTCATTTGTTTTTTGCAATCGTAAGTCCGTTTTATCTAGCTAACACGTGTATGACTGTTTGGAGTAACTACAGTCTTTGTGAACAACTAAAGTGTTGTAAATATCAAAATGTTCTGTATACATAGTTATATGATGAATTGTAGAAAACTTACTTACTATCAAATATATCCAGCCATTTATGTGTTGACTTTCATAATCTTGCAAGGTTAAATACACACAAATACTTGATTAGAGAACATCACAATATAGAACAGATTTAGCCCAGCAATATTTGTAACCATTATTGAGTACAGTTTCATCTTGGTGACTGGAAATTCCGAACTCCAATGCTGTAATATTACTCCAATACAACGATTGTCGGTCATTTCGTTACAGAGCCGTTTCATAACCACGCATTTTCAGTTATTTTGTTGCCATCGACTGTAAACGGTTAAGCCAATTCAACAAGTCCTCGTTTCTTACTCTAACACACAAGAATGATTCTTTTATGTACAACATAACTTCACATCAACTGAATTAATATCAGTTAATTCATTTGTAAAACATATTACAGCTTAACGCCAACGTGCGAAAACTTTATCGTTATAAATGATAACTGTTCCTTGATTTTTCTGACAAACGGAAATAAACATTACAACTTCCTGTCTCGTTATCCTTCAATCCTTCATTCAGAGTCTTGACGATCCTAGTGGATCAACCGAGTTGTAGCACCCGTCAGGCTCCTTGGTTATAAGTAAATTCCAATCACTAGTCTTAAAGCAAACACACTTGACGAAATTGTAGTGAGCGGACGCGTGGATGTAGCAATTTTTGACAACTCAAAGATTTTAAAGCGTTTTGTATGCAATGTAAAAAACAGACCCCTGCATTGAAACTCAATTCTGTGAAGTCTCTGCCATTCAACTTTGGAAAGTGTGTGCTTTTTGTAAAGAACAGTGCAATCATTGAGAGCGCTTACTTGTTGTTGTGTGTACGACTGCCACAAACCTGGGAAGGATTCTTCAATCACACTCTCGATGTCTCGGAGGATAGGATCTCGAACCACCGCCAAGCCCGAACATTCGAGGACCATGTGTTGAAGTGTCTCAGGAGACTCTTAGCATACTCTGCATGTGTCATCGACCTTGTCCTTACTAAAGGATGCCCGATTACTCTGTAGAACGTACTTGCCACACATAAACTTGAGTTTGAGTACTTGCAGGTTCGCATCGAACGTATGCAGAGACCGCCTTTTGTTGTAGAAGATGATGTGGTTTTCCTGGCTTCACCATGTTCATGTTAAGATTTTGTAAAGTTTTCATTTCCTGTTGTACCCATATATTGTATATTGTCTTATTAACTGTTCTCTTCCAGCGGTCCTTTTCTGTTGGAGACTCGAGCAAATCTTCTGGATCGCCAAATTCGTACAGCCAGAATAGCTAACGGATGTCTACAAACCAACTAGCGCTTTTGTTGCCCTTACAGTCAACTGTCTAACAGCTATACGACGTTCCACTGCACTTTCATTTTGTAGACACACATTGTTATACATGATTAAAGCTCTCTTTTGTATCTGGATTTTTACTGGCAGGAGACCTTATTGAGTAGATTGCAATGTCAGGTGTACTACTAGGTTACACAAGTAGTTGCTTGAGTATTCGTTTTGAAAGGTTTCGAGTTTATCTATGTGTGTCTTTTTAGGTAAGATAACTTCTAAGTCCATATAACAGAATGGGCATGATATGCTTTTTTCAAAATATGTAGAATTGATAAGACGTCCAAACCAACAGCACCATAGAATCCTGATGACATAAAGCTATATACTGTTCGTCTCGCCTTTTGAATATTGTTATCAACATTTTGTTCCGCTGTAGAACTGATAGTGTGAGATCGTTTCAAACCTAGATGAGTACTGGTATCAGTGTTTGTAATTTTATTATAATATATTTCAAAATCTTCTTCGACTATTTCCTTTCTAGAACGTGTAACCACTTTGAGAGCTTCCGTCTTTTTAGGCTGCAAAATATATCTTTCATAGTTGGCAATTGCTTCGGCCATACTTAAAAGAACTGTTGTTTCTCCTGATTTTTCAGAATTCAACGTAACATCGTCTGCACATGCACTAGTGTTACATCTGACATCGCCTTTAACACATTCTTCTTCCGCCATCGCTAAACATTTCAGAGGATTGATGTAAATCTTGTATAGGTCAGTACTGGTGATCCTCCTGGTCTCACACCTTGTAAAACCTCAAAGGGGTCTGATCTTGAATTTGCCCATTTCACAACACTAGTTGACTGCTTATGAATACTGTTAAAAAATTGTCCCATGTCTATCATTAACGCCAGAGTGGTATAACCTGCGTAGTAGGTGATGATGATCCACAACATCGAAAGCCGTCGCGGAACACAAGATCAATGTCCTCTTTCTCATCCTTATACTCGCGGGAAACCTCCTCGACTATCAATGCTGCGTGAAGTGGTGAGGTTTTGGCATTGAACCTCCATTGGAAAGCACTCTGGTCCTTTTTCAAAAGTTGGAACAAGTCGTTGTTTTAGAACCATTTCAATGATCTTTTCTTTTACATGTAGCACGGAAATTCATCGGAGGTTACTAGCGTCGTTCCTAGAACCCTTATTTTGGTATACTAGTCTTTAGAAAACAGCAAAAGGTCCAATCACAATCACAACAGTATTCAAGAAAAAACAAGATCAAAGTTATGGATGTTAAGGAGGACCAAAACGAAAACATAACAGCTCTCTCCGCAAAAATGGCAACATTATTTCAACAACAAAATATCGAAATCAAGCCAGAACAGATTGTTGCTATGCATCGTATCCCTACTAAAAAGGGCAGACAATACCTGCTCTCATAAAGTTCAGAAATAACGACGATAAAAGCGCAGTGATAATGAAGCGAACAGAGATGAGGAACTCTGGCCACCGCCCTAAATATAAGCCGACTTCAGCTTCACAAGGACATAGAGTGAACGTGGTTCTTAAACGGCTCTGTGTTCGCGCTAACCAAACGACAAGAGCGCATTAAATTTGAGCTGTATGACAATATTGACACAGTGATTCGTGAATTCCGTGCCAAGCGTAATTAACGCATATTCCCTGGCCTGAGTGCGATCACTCCATTGATCTAACCTGTGCTGCTGATCCGGTGAGCCGCATTTTGTTTTGTTTTGTTTTTTACTCCAACATCATGTATAATATGAGTTAATTATGCTTTTGTACATAGAAAATTACATATAATAAATATATATAAAATAATATATAATTTGATTTGAACACATTAGTTATGTCATATCGCAAAATGTAATACCATGAATAACAGTATTTCTTTTATGAAAAAAAAACCAACTAATTACGAAGTCTGATTAGTGTATCGAGCTATGCAACTAGTCTTGTCTATGCATGTATACACTACTACTTGTTAAATGTTATTATTATTAGTTTACTCCCTATATCTCTTGCAGTATATTTCAATGTAAAGGGAAAATAACATTGGATAAAAACATGTATACCCCATATGGAAGATATATGTCTTACATTTCTTAACCAAACCGAACACAATGTAAATCTCTCCTTTAACTCTTAATCGCTCACACTGAATATGTTTTGTAAGCGTAATTCAAGCGCAGTGACTTGTGAAACTGTTTTATTCCCCACTGTTTATATTCTATTTATAGAACAGGATTTTACCTCTATTGACCTTAAACGCATAAAACCATCAGCTGTCCCGGTTTACATTCTATTTATAGAACAGATTTTTCCACTATTGTCATTACTAAATTATAACGAAGAGAGTAGCCTTTAAAGGGCATAGCATATATATAATTGTTACTGTATGTTAACTTGCTTTGATCAACTTTTGTAAGGATTATAATGATGTTATCTTGTGTATCCTGCCTTATAGCCACCCTCATGACAATATGCTCAACACACCTGTTAGTAAGATATACTGTAAATGCTCATGTCAATAAGACATGCTTTGTGACTATATACCTCAACCATAGTGTACATGTAAGTCTTATCAACATTTGTTTAACTTAACAACAGAAGATCAGAAGCACTCCAATAGTTTTTTTTTCAACTACTTTTGTCCAACTGTTAATCTTTAATTGTATGAGTATTACTATTATACAATGTTATATTTCCCCATAGATCACCTATTTAAATAAATAGGTGATCCTTTTTGAGGTTAATTTAGTACTAAATAAATACCAATAGCCTTATTGTTAAATCTTTCATGACTTTATATATGTTTTCCTGACTAATCAAAACAAATCTTTTTACAAGAATATTTTATATAATGTGATTGTTATTGCTTAATAATCTTGACAAATGGGGCTCCTCAAAATGTGTTATATATAGAACCATGTTTTGATGATAAATTTGTGACATAAAATCCATATAGATATATTATACTGCGTCAATAATATTACAAAAATATAGTATATATGGTCAATCTGTAATAAGATACAATTTGATACAAACTATGTAATTAATTTCTTACATCTTGTTTTACATGAGTTTACAATTGTTTCATGTGTGGATGATCTTAAACCTTTAAATTTCAAGTAGCTCACAATCAGCAGATCAGTATTGTAAAAAGGGCTGCAATAAAAAGACTGCTCTTTTGATCTGTCTATAAACTAAGAGATGACTTGTAAACAGATTTTTCTTTTAAAATGAGAGGTACCTTGATATTGTTTTTATACTAAAAATACATAACAATGTACTATCTGAGATACAATGTCATAAACACATAGTTTAACTAGTTGTTCTTGTTTTATTAGGTAACTAAGAACTTGCACAGATATGGAAATTTTTTGTTTATGTGCTTGTGTTTTTTCCATCAATTAATGGGTTGTAATATGGAGAGGTAAAATATATATTATACTGACTTTGTGTTTTCAAACTCTACCCAGATATTATGTTATGTTCCTTGTATGCTGAGTGACATACTTATTAAAAACCTATTGATTACATACATGAGTATTATGCATAAGCTCATTGGCTTGTGGTTTTTGTTCACTTGTGTTGTATAGTTATATACATGAGTATTAGGCATAAGCACATTGGCTTGTGTTTTTTGTTCACATGTGGTGTTATAAAGTTGCTCTGTTTGTAAACCTTTTTGATTGTTTGAACAAGGAATAATGTATTGTGTACATTGTTGTATGTGTATATATATTTCCAGAAAAATCAATGTGCTTATTTGTTATCGTCATTTAAAGGCATGGGATGTGAATTGTGTATTATTAAGCTTATTTTTACAAAATGACTAGTGATCTGAAAATTGTCTCTTTAAACTGCAGAGGATTAAATGGCAAATTTAAGAGGCGCTAAAAGTTTTTAATTACTTAAAAGAATTAGATGCTAATATATACTGTCTGTAGGACTCACATTTCACCACTGATATGTATAGTACTATTTATTCAGAATGAGGAACTGAATGCTTTTAAGCTATCTTTTATCTAATGCTAGGGGAACAGCTATTTTCATATCTAATAACACAGCCTATAAAGTAAACAACTCTGTTGTTGATTATCATGGTAGTTTTATTGCACTTGACATGTCTGTGAATGGATATCGCTTTACAATGCTTACTTTATATTGACCAAATACTGACTCACCATCTTTTTTTACTGATGTCTTTGAAGTTCTTGATATAATTGAAAATGAGGCCTTTATTATATGTGGTGATTTTAACTAAGTTCAAGATCCTGTACTAGATTAATTTAATTACAAAAATATTAATAACCCTAAGGCTCGAAATAAAGTCTTAGAATTTATTAATGCTACAATGTAGAATGTTGATCCTTTTCGACAACAAAACAAGTAAAAAAAAATTACTTGGCGTAGAACACTAAAACAGGCTAGGCTGGATCTATATTTATTAACGACTTCTTGCAACACTTTAAATCAACACAGATTATACCAAGTCTTCAATCTGATCACTCAATAATTAATTTAATTTTAACTTTCAGCAATTTTGTTCATAAACCAGGTCTTTGGAAACATAATAAATCTCTGCTGTCAGACATTGAGTATGTAAATGAAATAAACAAAAACATGATGATATTAAATTTCCATATGCTCTACCCATTTAAAATTATCAAAATATGAAGGAAATTCCAGACTGCGAATTTAAGTTTACAATAACCGATCAATTGTTTTTTAGAAACTCTGCTCATGGAATTAAGGGGCAAATCTATTTCATATGGTTCTTATAAAAAAAGGAAAGTAAACATACAGAAAGTAAATTATTGACAAGAATAAAAGAGCTAGAAGAAAACTTTTCAGATGAAAACATTGAAGAACTAGAACTTGTAAAAACTGAAATAAATAATATTCAGAATGCAACTTTAAAAGGAAGTATGCTCAGATCCAAACTTCAATGGACCTTACAAGGGGAAAAGCAATATTAATATTTCTGCAGCCTAGAAAAACAAAATGCAATAACCAAAACAGACCAAAAAGTATCCTTGATACAATAGCATCTTACTATCAGTCTCTTTATAAGCAACACAATGAATGTAGTAGTGAAGACTTTAATAACTATGTAGAACAAATAAACTGTCCAAAATTATACCAAAATGAGTCCATTTTAATCGAAGGTATCATAACTATACAAGAAGCTTCATCAGTGTTAAAAAGTGTGTCAAATAATAAAAGCCCGGCAGTTCTGACTTCAATGCAGATTTTTATAAAATGTTTTGGAAAATAATTGGTACTTTTGTTGTCAGATCCTTTAATGAAGCTTTTAATTGTGGAAGTTCATCTATTACACAAACACAAGGTATCATCACCTGTATTCGAAAAGGTGATACATCTTAGCTGTTTAAACTATTCATGGATACGTTAATTCATAATGACCAGACTGGTTTCATAAAAGGGAGATACATAGGGGAAAATACCAGGTACATTTATGACATTATGCATTATACTGAAGAAAATGAGATCCCGGGATTCTCCTTATAGACTTTGAAAAGACATCCGATTCCTAGTCGTGGTCCTTGGTGCAAAATACGGTATCTTTTTTTAAATTTCGTTCCAGACATAAAGCGTTGGTTCGATGTTTTATAAAAAGACTCTAAATCAGCTGTTTCTCAGTGCGGTTACTCATCTAACTTTTTCCCCATTGAAAGGGGCTGCAGACAAAGCGATCCTCTCTGCGTGTTATATTTTTATTCTCTGCGCTGAAGTTGTGTCACTTGTATTGAGAGATAATACAAATATAAAAGGTATAACAATAAACGGAATTGAACATAAATTGTCCCAGTTTGCGGACGATACTACAATTTTATTAGACGGTACTGAACAATCCTGAAATGAAACTCTTACTGCTTTACAGGATATTTCAGGTCTTAATGTATACTTCGATAAAACAAATGTTGTATGTATTAGAAAAAACAAATATAGTTGTTACACCATAAAAATAAATTGGAAACTAAATTTGATGCAACACAGCTTTAAAATGTTAGGATTCAATTTCCATGTTGACCTGTCAAAAATCAATTTTGATGAAAACTTGTCAAAATGGAAATATTCTGAAAAACTGGAAAAGAAGAATTTTAACCCCAATTGGAAAGATTGTAATTGTAAACAAACTTTGTGTTTCACTTTTCAATCACTTGTTCATATCATTGCCTAACCTACATGATAAGATTTTAGATTCAATAAAATCTTCTATTATGAGCTTTATTTGGGATTGGCATAGTAAAATTAAGTTTTCAACAATGGTAAAGAAGTATAATGAAGGAGGTTTAAAAATGATCAATTTGGATGCTTTTATTCCAGCATTGAAACTAACATGGCTACAAAAATTCAATCCTTTAAGGGAAATTGGATAGAAATTTAAAAACTCAATTTTTATACATACATACTCTTTAATTGCAGCTATCATTATGCTTTAAATATATCTAACAGGATTTATAACCCTTTTTGGGTAGATGTTTTAAAAAGCTTCTCACTTTATTGTGGTAAATTAGAAGTAACCACAGAAGATTGCTTGTATTATCCACTTTTTTATAATCCAAATATATTGATAGTAAATGCAAGTTTTTTCTGTAAGTCCTGGTTTGTGACTGGAATTCAATGTATTGGTGATATTCCAAAAATGGAACCTTTATCTCTCTTGGTGAATTAAATAAAATGTACAATTTGAACATACATTTCATCCATTACACAGGAGTGACAAGAGCAATTGATAAATTTGTGAAAAAATATTGTTTATCTTGCCCAACCCAGCAAATTATCAAACCCTTTTTGCCCCCATTATTTCAACTTGTACTGAAAAAAGAATCCAGTGCAAAAAGACTATACACCATTCTAAATAAAAATAATTAACATCCACCATTTAAAGCAAAATGGTGTACAAACTTAATACCATTATTAATGAAAAATAATAGGAATATAGGTTAATTCACAGGATATTGGGAACAAATAGTCTTTTGAATAAAATGAGAATTACTGATGACCCATTTTGTTTATTTTGCAAACAAAGTGAGGAAAATTTAGAACATCTATTCTGGGAATGTCAGATATCTAAAGCAATTATTGATGAAATGCCACCAGAACAATATTTTCCTTTCATTAACAAGACCATCTTTCTACTTGGATAATTAAGTAAGTCTGCTAAAGCCTTCAATAATGTTATTTTGTTTATTAAGTTATACTTGTACAAGTGTAAAATGAATAAATGGCATACCAAGCATAACAGGAGCAACGATATACACTAAGTATGAATATGAGAACTTGAGAAAAATATCAATTTAACAAAAAAAGTTAGATTCCTTTGACAGTGAGTGGGAACAGTTTAATGCTATGTTCGCACAACTTTAGAATTTAAATCTGATGATTTTGTAATTTAGAGCACTTTTTACTAATACTATTTAAAGTGTATCGTTATTCAAATAAAATGAAGGACCTATAGGTTATATACTATAACTATAACTATAGGCACCTATTATTGCTTCTATGTGCCTTTCTAAAATGTTTTTACAATGCACACATTCTTTGTTGTCTTCTCACACTGAAAGATATTGTTGTTTTTCCTCTTTATGTACTTTGTGTTATATTACATTTACTACAACTATATGCACCTATTATTGCTTCTCTGTGCCTTTCTAAAATGTTATTACAATGTACACATTCTTTGTTGTCTTCTCACACTGAAAGATGTTGTTGTTTTCCTATTTATGTACTTTGTGTTATATTATAGAACTATATGTACCTATTACCGCCTCTCTTGGCTTTTTTCATCTGTTTTAACAATGCAGACATTCTTAGTTGTCCTTTCAAACTGGAAGATGTTTTTTTTCTATTTATGTACTTTGTATATGTTTTTCTCTCAAACACACAACTTCATATAATTGTAACGTTTTCAAGACACTTCACTTACTTATATATTTTGTCTGTTGTTGACTACTACTATATATAACCTAAGATATGAGTTGGTTGCACTGCATGATTGTTTTTTGTTGTGTCGTATTGTAAATCATTATTGTTATACTTAATATCGTATATGTACTTGTTTGCATTTTCGAAATAAAATGTGTTGAAAAAAATATTTTTTTGTCGTGTTATACCCTTTATTATTTGTTTTAATTGTTTAAATGCCTCTCATTTTCCAGCCATATCAACAACAAACATTTAGCATCTTTTTTTCGTATTAAAATTCGCTTTAATTGACTCATTTTGTATTATGTTATATTTGATTTATGCAATGAAAATGTTTTAGCACAGTGACTTTATATAAACATAAAATTTATATCCCAGTAGATATCCAGTTTTTCTTTGCCCAGTCCCTTGAAATTATACGTTAAGTATACTAGAAGTGTCCCTTTTCCTTTACTTTACGTTTAGTGTTTTAAGGCCTACACTCTTGACAGAGAATCCATAGACACTTCTATGGATAGGCTATGATAACAATTCTCAGTTCGCGTAAAAGGAGTTATAGAGCTTAAGGGATAACGTATTTTTAAAAGCATTTGATAACGTTAAAAAGAAGAACACTAACGAAAACGATCAAGTCAGTATATAACAGAAAATGGCATTAAGTAGTAGTTTTTTAAAGCAAAAAAAAGATAGGTTAAAGTCGCCAGTGATATATACACTTTACAGCTCCTCGGTGTATTATAATGGAAATCGAAAGTGACAAAGCAATGAATGCGGAAATATAAAATTGATTAATCAAACCCACGGTTTATTTATACTAATGTGATTTGCTTTCTCGTCAGTATGGAAACGGAATGCAAAGACCGATTGTCTATACGGTTGTCAACGGTGATGGAGGATATAGGCGTGACTGTTGAACTTGTAAACTTTAGAAGGTATATTACTAGAGTGCGTGAGTATGTTAAAACAATTATGCATATGAATGGTTGGAAAGACGTTGCTACGTTTCATTTTGTTGGCAGCCAGATAGAAGGATCAACAACCCTTGGGATGGATTCGGACTACGATTTTCTTATTACGGACCGCGGTATCTTTACAGCATACACCGACTTGTCAGAGTTTTGCCCGCTACAGTCATATTCTACTTTTTTATATCTTGCGATAAAGAATACCTATTCATTTCCTCAATGTGTATGTCTTCAGCGTGTTATTTATATAGGGGAAAACATACTATTTCCTGTTAGTGCAAAATACTTCGACATGAAAAGAAAGGATTTGTCTGAGCATTTGCTTGACGAAGATGGTCGAGAATTGCTGTCAAACGAGATTGTCATAAATAATTTAGTATACCCAAACTACAGTCTTCATTCATCAGGTATCGTAGAACAACATGAACCGGCGTTAAATTTGATGGGTTATGCAGACAGTGTTTTTTGCATACAGTGCGATCAAACGCTCCCACGTGACTGCCAAGTGTTGTTTGAAAGACCGAAACCCGGCCATTGGCCCAAAGAAAAAACACTGTACAAAGCAAAAACACAATGTGCTGTGTTCTTTATGTATCCGGGTAATATCGGGCACACATCTTCGTATGATTCAAGTAGTCGTATGATTAATATGGACATACGGCATCCAACAATCTACGCCTCTCGTCAGTGGCGAATGTCTACGGTTTCGATAGAACTATTACTGATGTGCGACCTCGACATTGTACAGATGAAGACATATGTACTTATGAAAATGATTCGAATCCAATTCCTTAAACCTCTAGTTGCCGACCGACTGAGCACATTTCACATGAAAACAGCATTTCTTTTCGCAATAGAAAAATATCCACCAAGGATATGGACGAACGAAAACCTCGTGCAATGTGTACTTTTTGGTTTGAGGACGCTTCGAAGGTTTCTCAAACATCGCTTTTGTCCTCATTACTCTATTGCATGCGTTGATCTGTTTGCTGAGAAACTAAGAGTTTGGGAAGTTCGACCATTGATTGCTGAACTTACAAGGATAATAAACTCGAACCTGCAATGTGTATATGAGATAAACATAGACAAACTGGGCAAACGACTGAATGCGTACAGAACCGGGCATGATTCTGAACTTGTGTCAAGAAGTGTTTATCGTTTGTGGACTTTGTCCCCGCTGATTACTTGCTTCAATTATATCTATTTGGGATCATATGATATTTATACAAATGATGACATAAATCAAATGGAACTCAATTTTAAAAGAGCAGAACCTGAGGAAACGGAATAAAGCTATGAACTGACGTTAATCTATCATAACTTTTGTAATTTCCGAGTCTCATATGAATCATCAGCAGCCATAGCCAAGCGTCAGCCAATAGCAGAAACCTTTTGTGATTTGTATAAAATTTCTTTAAGGTCTGGAATGATCCCAAATTATTTGAGGTATGCATCGATGCTCATTTGCACACACCGATATGACGAAGCTATTGAACTGCTTGATACTGCTGAGAGCATGATTAAATCGAAGAATATGATACAATGCTCATTTGAACCACAGGCGTTTGCAGCATCAGTTGTACCAATAGAACCAAACATGACGAAATTATTTAAGAGTTGGATGAAAAACATTTTATTGCATGTGGCTATCTCAATATGGGAAATAAATTGCATCCCTAGTAATCTCGTTTATGAATTTTACGGTCCAATATCTGCAGGGGACACAAGAAAAATACGTTGCAGTACATTAAGAAAGTCGCATCTTGTTGAAGTCGATGCAATACCACTTCTCTATTACCTTCAGTACCTTGCTCACAGAGACAATGAGAGAAAGCAAGATGAAGCATTAGGCAAACTTTGCGACTTCTACTCAGAACAAGGCCTTCGCAACATACAATATAAACATGTCTTTGTTAACATTCTCGGCCATATGTTTGAATTAAGCAAAATGACCCGGGAAGCGTGGCACTGGTACAAATATTCTGTACAATTGTTACCAAGAAACAACGCTGCCTACTGGCATTTGTGTCGGGTATTGTGGTTGCAATATGTTAGCGCTGACACGGACAATTAAATAGCAGAATTAAACCTTTTCTACGTATAAGTGAATGTGAAATCGGACGCTAGCCAAAAATATACTTTGTCTTTCCCCATTTTATACGTTGTTGTTATATACTGATGTATACATAAAATCATTTGATTTGCATTTTAAGAATTATTCACCTTTAATTAGCTGTTTTAAGCTGAATGGGGATATCTTTTAAGGCAGTTAATTACATTCAGAGTTTTGATCATCATGCAAATTGGGTGGAATTTTAATTCTAGCCAAATTGAGCAATAAATGTTTCTATATCTTTTTTTGGAAACATACATACATCTAATGCACAAATGGCCAGTGAAGATTTTTTTGGACAAATACGACAAAGGATAATCATATGTTTGCGTTCTAAAGATGATTAAACAAAACAATATAAGTAGATATACATTTCTATGTATTTATGCTATTGCTGTTACTGCTAATGTTGAATTTTTCATGTGTGTATACCAATGCTTAAAATAAGAACTCGCGCTCTTGCCGTGGCGATGTATTATCGTGGTGTAATACAATTAACGTAGATTGCCCGTCTGGCGTGCAAATAATTGTGCCAAGTGACAGCTGTTGAAAAATAACAACATAAGTTATGCGTAATATATACATCCACAAATTGAAAATAAGAAATCAATTGGTTTTCACAATGACATTAGGCAACTGATCGTGGCTCGTCACCTGTTATGCGTTTGAACAATTACGTTCGGTTGTCACAAACTTTTACTGTAAAGCAATAAAGTATTTACAAATGAATCGATTAATTAAATCAAGTGGATTAAATCAATCAAATGCCTTGCTTTTTTGTCGTCAGGGTCAACAAATAACACAAAAGTTAGGACATTTTAATATGTATGTTGATGGGACTTGATATGATGAAACTCCTCTAAAACATTATAACGAAACGCAGATTATGATGTCACCAAGGTCTTATGTACTGTCGAGATTAAATTGTGCACGCCAATTAATATTGTATGGAAAAATTAAGGGTTTCTTATTTTAGGGAACAAACTTTCAATTGTTGTTTGTTGTCGATTCTTTGGTGATTTTTTTTAAGGCATTTGCCGCAGGAAACAATGATTTCGGGCAAGTAAAATTTATAAAATAAGCGACCTAAACAGCATGAAATGTTTAAATGTTTATTGCGAAGAATTGTATAATATCATGAACATTCTTACAAACAATAAATAACTTTGAATAGCGTTCATTTTCAAACTTGTTTAGCTCACCTGGGCTATTTTGATCACCCTATGTCCGGCGTCGCGTGTCGATTGGGTCGTCAATTTTGAACTCGTTACCACTTTAGATTAAACTGGGTCAGAATGTTAATCTTAACCATATCTAGGCCAAGTTCGAACCTGGGTAATGTACTTTCAAAGACTAGGTCAAAAGAAAAACCGTTTTATAACTCTGAAAACATGTATTTCTTGATTAAACTGGATCAGAATGATTATCTTGACAATTTCTCGATTGAGATCGAATCTTAGTCACCTGAATTCAACACACGGTCACCAGGTAAATTCGAATAAAAAGCTTGTTACCACTTTGGAGGTCACATTGATGACTTCATATGGATGAAACTTTTTTTTTCTCATTTATTTTTCCATGTTTGATATTTATATTGACACCAGTAACATTTGCAAATATAAAAACATGGGTTTTATAAAATAAAAGTCACATTCATTCAAATTATTGAGCTGTACATAAGTATATATAAATATGCTACAGTGTAAACATTAATAAAAGGTTTTACACAAACAACATATATTGTTACACAAAACACGCACACAGACATACACACACACACACACACACACACACACACACACACACACACACACACACACACACACACACACACACACACACACACACACACACACACACACACACACACACACACACACACACACACACACACACACACACACACACACACACACACACACACACACACACACACACACACACACACACACACACACACACACACACACACACACACACACACACACACACACACACACACACACACACACACACACACACACACACACACACACACACACACACACACACACACATAAAGCATTCACACGCATTCACACACAACAAACAATGTGTTTAGACGGTTCTTGAAACAAATATAAAATATAAACATAGCATTTTCAAACATGTTCAAATCATAAGAAAAAAGCTCTTAATTCTAGCTTGGGTTAAAGTTATACGTTAGGTTGACGTTTAATAAAAACATAAAACATACTAGTGTTAAGATTATGGGCACATATGTATTCAAAGAAGTTATCTAAGTAGTATTGGTTGAAAAATATCTAATAAAGTGGATCCATTTTTGATTATGGTTTTTATGTTTGTTTTTAATGAGGGTAATTTCTGCTTCTGCCTGTATTTTTAGCTTAAGATAATTCTTAAAAATATTGAAGTTTAGGATGCATTTTTTAATTTTCATGTTAAATATGAATGTTTTTATTAAAATTATTATAAAATATAAAACATCGCTGTAAACTTTTTTGTCGATAATGCCAAAAAAGGCCATTTCTTTGTTTAATTTTACTTCAATATTCACTTGTTTTAGAAAGTACTGCAGTTTTGTCTAAATTCTTGAATGTGAGCGCATTCCCAAAATAAGTGGTCAATTGTTTCAATGTCTGATTGGCAAAACTCGCACAAACTACACTCTTTCAGTCCGCATTTCGTTAAAAATGTATTTGTTGGTATTATTCGAGATAGGAATTTATATTGGAAGTTACGCAAATATGTATCAATTGTTGACTGAAAAGGAATCATATATATATAATTCTCCAGTCGGTATTTTTGTTTAGATTCAATTGTTTTTTCCATTTCATTCAGTACTGTTGTCATTTGTAATTTGTGATTTTTGTTGTATACTATAAAGTGTTTTGTTTGTTTGTTTGGTATTCTCTTTGGCAATGTTAATGTATTCATCCCTTGTGTTATGTAATATTGCTTTATATTCGTTTGGAATCGCGGATAATAGTGAATAATTATTTAAAAATTCTTGTGTATTTATGTTATATAAGTATTGAATTTCATTAAATGTATAATATGTATTTCTTCGATAATTGTATAACTGTCCAATTGTTTTTACACCCTTATTATACCAAGTTTACTAGAAAGATGGATTTGTTATTGATTTTTATATCTTTGTTATTCCATAACACATGATGACATACAGGGATACTTTTTTGTGAACTATTATATTGGTTTTTGATGCCTTGCCATGCGGTTAGCATATCTTTCAAGAATACATTTTCTTTACTTACGTTTTTTATTATAGCTTCATCTAAGTTACATTCAAATATAAGACATGTTCGAAAATTTTTCAGTTTTTCGTGCAACAGGAGTTTCCATTTTCCATGATTATTTGTATCGAAAAATCTTTCTACCCAGCCCGCTTTTATGGCGTTCAAAAAATAGTGAATGTCTGTCAGCTTTAGGCCTCCACTTTCATAAGGTTGAGTCAATCGTTTTCTTTTAATTTTATCGGGCTTATCATCCCAAATAAATTTAAACATAGCTGTTGTTAATCCATCTAATACTTCCTTTGTTGGATTTGGGAGAACTGAAAATGGGTATACTAATTTTGGTAATGCACAAGTTTTTATAACAGTAACCTTTCCCATTAAGGTGAGTTTTCGATGTTGCCACTGTTTTAAGCAGGCTTCAAATTCTTTAATCTTCGGCATTAGGTTTTTTCAACATTAACTTTGTGTTGATTGTAAAAGTTCATTCCTAGTGTTTTAGCCCCATCAGATGTCCAAATAAATTTACATTTAATACAATATTCAGATTTTGACTTTTTAAGAGATCCAATTCATATTACTGTACATTTTGATGAGTTGAGGTTTAGTCCTGATATTTTGCTAAAGTTGTGAAGGGTTTCCACTAGTGCTTCAAATGACTTTTCTGATCCATCAGTGAAAAAGGATGCATCGTCCGCAAAAAAAGTTTGATTAATTTCCTCGTCGTTAATTTTTATTCCTTTGATAATTTTATTGGCATTTATATAATTTGATAAAATTTCTATACATAAAATAAACAAGGAAGATGATAGTGGACAACCTTGCCGAACGCCTTTTTCTATCTTAAAACTTTTAGAAAGGTGACCATTGTTTATAATGATGCTATTTATATCTTTGTAAAATACCTTTATCCACTGAATTAGCTGTGGTCCAAAATTGAGGTGTTCAAGACAATGTGTGATAAAAAAGTGATTTAAACTATCAAATGCTTTTTCTAAGTCTGCAAAGAATAAAAGTCCAGGTTTATTGTTAATTTCAAGATATTAAATTACATCGAATATTAGTCTTACATTTTCACCTATATATCGGTCTTTCATGAAACCAGTTTGGTCATAACTTATTATTTGGTTTAATACTTGTTTCAGGCGGTTAGCTATAGACTTAGTTGCATTTTTGTAATCGATATTTAGTAAACTAATAGGTCGCCAATGTGCTATGTAGTCCAGGTTTTTATCAGGTTTTGGAAGAAGTGTTATGATACCCTGTTTCTGTAGAGCATTTAGTTCGCCATTGTCAAAACAATAATTTATTGATCTGGTATAGTATTCTTTTAATGTGGGCCAAAATATTTTATAAAATTCAACATTAAGTCCGTCGGAGCCAGGACTTTTATTATTCGCCATTCCTAGTAGTGCACACCCACATTCATACTCCGTAAGTTTTCCTTCACATTTTGATTTGTTTTCTTCACTTAGTTTATTAATGGGAACTGCGAAGAAATCCGAAGCATTTTCTTCAATGTGATTTTGTTTATAAAGGGATTCGTAATATTTTGCTTCTGCTTCTAATATTATGACTTTTTCTTTTAATACTTTGTTATCTACAATCAGTTTATGAATAGTTTTCGTTTCGGCTTTTCTTTGTTTTAGGTTGGTAAAGTATGCTGAGTTCTTTTCATTTCCTTCGACTTAAATAGCTTTTGATCTTAAAATATATCCACTAATCGTTTTGTCATATATTTGTTCTAATTCTTGTTGTTTAGTTTTTATTTGCTGTGTTATATTTTATGTTAAGTTGGCAGGATTACAATTTATTACATTTTGTTCTAGTGTTTTAATTTCTGCAATTAAGATTTCTTCTTCATTTTTCGATTGTTTCTTTTTTATTGAACAGTATCTAATTGTTTCATTACGGATTGTACTTTTAATTAGTTCCCACATTGTATTTGGATTCCATTCTTTATTTAAATTTGTTATGTCGTTGATACTTTGTTTGATTTTTTTTTTGGTATTCGACATCTAGTAAAATAGAGTTGTTAATTTTAAAGTATCCACTTCCTTTTCCTAAAAGTAAATTATCTATATTTAACTGTACATAAGAGTGATCCGTTTTATATCCAGGTTTAATGTTACATTTTGATATAACGTTACACAAGTTATTAGATATCAAGAAAAAGTCAAGCTTGCAGAATGTGTGAAATTTACAGTTAGAATGCCATGTGAATTGGCTTTTGTCAGGATGTTTATTCTCCAAATGTCACTGAGTTCATTGGTGGCCATTAAGTCATTTAGAAGTTTCCTGCATTTTGAATGGGTATTAAAATTACCGTTTTTCTTATCAAGTCCCGTTAAGACAGTATTAAAATCACCACCTATAATTACATTTTTATCAGCATTTGACAATAAATAGTTATTTAGTTTTTGGAAAATATGTGTCATCTTTATTTGACCCGTAAATGTTAATAAGTGTGATGTTAATATCTTGAATTTTAATGTCTACAGCTATTAACCTTCCATTAATTATTTCATTGAAGTTAGATAGTTCTAGGTCACTGTTGGGATGTAAAAATATCCCTACACCTTCGCTATTTGACTTATATCCACTATAAACAAATCGACCAGGCCAGTCATGTTTCCATTTTTGAAAATTTGATTCAGTTAAATGTGTCTCTTGTAACATGAATATTTAATAATTGTAACCTTTTAGCCATTCAAACACTTGCATTCTTTTATCTTTATTACCTAAACCCATCGCATTCAACGTTAATATTGTAGTTTCCATTTATGTATTGGATAGCCCATGTTATAATAGGTATTTTGAATTGAATTTGAATATGTTTTTATGTCAACTGATATTTTAAAATTATGATTATCTGTATCTATCATAGTGTTTTGTGTATGTCATTAAGCAATCATAAAAGGTAGGTTGTATAATACAGTATTATTTTTTTTTTAATTTATGCGACTTACAATATAGGTATTAATATTGTTTGAGTTTTTGTCGGTTGAATGTCGAAAACGAAATTTGACAAAAACAGAGATGATGCATCAAAGAATAGGTTGTTTTTTTTCAATAAATTTATCCTTCCTCTGGTTTCATTTCAGTAGCATGTTTTTTTTTATCACCGAAGGATTTGTATTTATGGACAATTAATAACGTTTTTAGTATTAAATGGAGTTTTTAAGCTACACAAGCATCTATATGCTTAGCTAAAAATACAACATTTCAATTAACAAGGTACAGTGTAAGGCATATGTCATAGTACAGGGTGAAAAAAAGTATTTGCCTGAGAAAAACTTGTGCACAAGCTACAGGCATGTTTAATGTGTTAATTGTACATAGCACAAGAGTTAGTATTCTAATGAGCAAATATACAAAATTATACGTTGTGTAGTGTACAATATTAAGAGTACAAGTTAAACAAAGGTAACAACACGCTAAATTGCTGGAGTTAGACCATATATGAAATAAAATTAAAAAGAACAAAAATTACGAAATACCTGTTGTTGTTTTTTTTAACTCTACCCTGATATGATTATATATATCAACATTAACAAACAGGTTAAAACGTTAAGTACCATATTCATTATGAAGGACAATAACAACGCTGTATACCATATTTCTACGTCTTGTGTTGAATTACTAGGTTGCTTAATGTTTTTCAATAAATATTATTTCGAAACTATTCACGTACACATGCACAAAGCTATCGACGGTGTCAGCTCAGTGTGCATCCGTTGATCATAAAATGAGTCATAAACATAAACTATTTAGGTGCACATTCAAAAACAAACTATCGGTTGTTTTTTTCTTAATTAAGTATAATATTTGTATATGTTAACATTAACAAACACGTTAAACGTAAAAGCAACATATACAGCATAAAGAACATTAACAACGTTGTGCACAGTATGTTTACGGCTTTTGTTGTATTACATGATTAATGTATGTATTTAAGTTAATATTTTATCGAAACCATTTACGTATACATGCACAAAACTATCGATGATGTCATGCCCAGCTTGCACACGTTCATAATAATTAGGTCAATTAACATTGAACTATTTATGTGCACATTTTTCTTAATTAAGCATAATAAGAGTATATGTTAACATTAACAAACACGTTAAACGTAAAAGCAACATATACAGCATAAAGAACATTAACAACGATGTGCACAGTATGTTTACGGCTTTTGTTGTATTACATGATTTATGTATGTATTTGAGTTAATATTTTATCGAAACCATTTACGTACACATGCACAAAAACTATCGATGATGTCATGCCCAGCTTGCACACTTTTATAATAATTAAGTCAATTAACATTGAACTATGTTTGTGCACATGAACAAAAACGGAACATCTTGCTTATGTCTGAATTGTTTTCATAAAATAAAATGAGATTAACAACCGTACACAGAACATTTAAAAAATAAAAACACTTTACTGCGGTTAATGGTATCAATAAATTAATTATAATTTTATGTATTTATCAACAATTTTTTGTATACATAATACTTAAACAGCAAATTTTTTGTATATAACTTTTATTGCTTATGGTTATCAATGTGCATTTTGGTTGTATAAATTACTAATGCCATGTCAATGAATTTACTCGATTTTATCAAATTATATATGTTGATCAAAAAGTATGGATTTGCGTAATCAACATAGTTTCGAATGCAATACAAATAAGCGTACACACAGCTGTAAACAAAGAAAAGACGACCACATATCGCTGATTAGCAAAATCAACAATGCAATCATTTATACTAATTAAGTAAATTTACATAGAACTATTTTTTGTGCACATGAACAAAACCGAACATCTTGCTTAACAAACTTTACTGTGATTAATGGTATCAATAAAAATATTTTTAATGTTACGTATTTATCAACAAAAAAATATACATAATACTTAAACAGCAAAGTTTTTGTATATCACGCTTATTGCTTATGTTTGTCAATGTGCATTTTGGTTGTATAAATTACTCATGCCATGTCTATGAATTTACTCGATTTTATCAAATTATTTATGTTCATCAAAAAGTATGGATTTGCGTAATCAACATAGTTTCAAATTCAATACAAATAAGTGTACACACAGCTGTAAAGAAAGAAGAGACGAACACATATCGCTGATTAGCAAAAAACAATTATGCAATCATTTACGCTCAGGGGTAAAGAAAGCACTGTGTCGATACAGGTTCAAAAAACACGAGGAAATCGTGTTTTACGGAAGCGTTCGTTAGATAGTGTTCAATGAAAGAAAAGGTTGTCTATTTTATACTATAGAACCTGTTTATCAGCTTCGGCCAGTCTGCTCCCACCCTATGTTTATACTCTTCGTAGGCGATTGGCCGGACTACACCCTTCGATGATTTTTGGAATATCTTTCCGTCCCACGACCAAACAGCTTCATTTTCAGGCAATGTCCGTTTTATTGTCATCAGTACCTTTTGATTGATGTTTGTAAGGTCTTCGTTAATGTAAATGTCTGATCCTTTTAACTGCTTATTTTTTCTTGGCCATTACTATATTCCGTTTATGTCTTGCCACAAATTTAACAATGATCGGCCTTGTATATTCGTCTTTGACCTTGCCTAGACGATGTGAGATATCAATGTCGCCGAATTGAAGATTGAGCCCTTCGATTTTCTGGTTTAATTGTGTAACTACTTTCTGTGTTGTGGTTTCAGACGATTCGCTTGATGTTTGACCACTAACTTTGTGTTGCTTTTGCCTCTTCTGGTATACCAAATATACAAACATTATTTCCTCGGCTATATTTTTCTGTGGAGTTGAGTTGTTCAGAATGATAATCAACATATTGTTGAATGTTAATGGCATTTTGTTTGGCTTGGTCCCGGTTCTGTTAAACTTGTTGTTCTAGCAGTGTGACATTTTCTTTGAGTTTGTCATTTTCTTTTTCCTTTTCAAATAATTTCCCTTCAAGAATTTCTATTCTATTTTCCACTGATTTTAGGAATTTGTTTTTAGTTTGATTAATAATGTCCACAATCATTAGTTTAAAGGTCGAGTCTTTGCCGGAGAACAAATTTTCTAGTTTTGTATTTATGTCTGCTAATGTTGTTTTTATGTCTGCCATTTCTTCAACTTGTGCCTTGTTAGTTTCAATTTTATCTGTTTCAAGTGTTTCACTTATCGTGTTCTGATTTAGATTTTGTTTACCCTTTTTCTTCTGTTTTATTTTATTCTTCTGTACGTTAGTGTTGTTAATAGATGTCAAGCTTGTTTCTAGCTCACAGCTGCTGGAGCTGTGTTTTCTTTTATATGCATCGGTCATCGCATTGTTTTGCTCGCTTTACTTTTTTCATAACTATACTGTCACTTTGCTATTGTGTTTTAAGGCATGGCATGATTTCCTCGTGCGTAGAGTCGAGATACGGGCTAAGATGGTTGCCTTTATCCAACTACCTTTGTAGATTCGATAAATTAAAAAACATCTACATAATGCTTATTTTCAGTAATTTTACGCAAAAAAATGACTTTTATTGATACTTGCGATTTTACTGTTCTGTTAGTCCAAAAAGTTTTATTCTTTTTATCCTTTTTTCACACTTAAATCAGGTAATTTACGCACCGATGTAAACACACGTCCACCCTCGACCACACATTCATCCATCTGGATGAAACTTGGTGAGAATGTTTATATTGGCAATATGATGGCTTTATTTGAAACTGGATCACGTGCGTTAAACAAAATAGTCCACCAGGTCCTAGAAAAACCTTGTAACCACTCTAGAAACCACATTAATGACTAAATCTTGATGAAGCATTGTCAAACTGTTTATCTTGATAATATCGCGAATGAGTTCAAATATGGGTCGTGTAATTAAACAACTTGGGCACCAGGTAAAATCTTCGAATAACCTTGGTACTAATCTAGAAACAACATTTATATTTATCAAGCTTTATGCAACTTAATCAGAATGTTTATCGTGACATTATTAAGGCCATTTTCTGGGTCACTTTAGTCTAGAAACTAGTTCAACACGTCAAATAACGTAATGAAACAACATCTTAATGTTTCAAAGTACAACAGTAAATATACACAAAGTGAACCTTCAGATGTACCCGCTGGATAGAAACCATATTATAAAATGCGGTCCTTGGTATAGCAAGTAATCAACTGCCTAACAAAGAGGCATTTAACAACGGTAGTAGACAAGACAGACACGAACAAAAACACACACAAACACACGAACAAAATGTTGGGTCACCGTCCTTGGAACGGTCAATGCAAACCTGATAAAAAGAGTGAAAAACCTGGCACTTGGCGCAAAATTATACATACAACATTTACGTGTAAATTACACCATATCATCACAATTAAAATTACACAGCACTACAAGAGAATCCATTTCAAGTTCATCATCATTTAACTACTCAATGTTTATGTGCATATCACAGCACAAGAATCGAACAAATTGAGGCACGATGAAATCGAACCAACACCAGTATAGATCACATCGTATCTTTATTAAAAGCTTTTGATAAATAGCATCATATTGTTGACCATTATGATTATCGTTTAGCAATTCTGGAAGAAGCTGTAATTATGGTGCGGAAGCCCAAAAAACAAAACTTGATTGTGTTTTGGTACCTTTAGTCACATAAAACTTATCAAATTTGTACTCCAGTTATAATTGAAATATTATGATTTCGTAAAACACGATAAATATAATCAGAACAAAATTTAAACCTATGATGCTATTCTTGAATCTGGGTCAAACGGTATCTAACAATAGGTCCCATGGTTAAGACTTTAACAAGTTGTGTACCTTGAAATCAGGTGGGCCTTTCATGGCAATCATTTCACGCTATATTCAAAATATGTATTGTTTCTGAGCTCCACCGAGCATGTAGTAATAATGTTTCACCTTATATATGTCGATGTGCGTTGTTTGTAGTGTGTCGTTTCATAAATACAACGGATGTTAAAACATTTTGATATATATCAAATTAAAAAAAAATCAAAAAATTAAACGAAAATAATTACAATATTGATATAAAACAATATGCTATTCCAGTGTATAATTTTGAACAACTTTTCCTGAATTACATTTCATGATAAGTGATCACTCTTTCCTGAAACTCTTCTTTTGTAAAACTTTTTCACAACTGCAAGTAGATAATAGGATAGTTTTAACTGATCAAAAAGAGATTTGAAAGAAAATTGCATATTTTAATGAAAATCTCTAGTCTTAAAAAACAACTGTATTGATTCTGATTTTTATTTTTTTTTACATCAAAATTCTCCAAACTTAAGGGACATCCAAGCTCAATGCCGCGAGGTTTATAAAACTTTATCAGGAACACCTTGTATTAAAAAAAAGTTCCGGTAGTCCATGATATACTGCGTCATGTTATAACATGTTCTGGAATAGAAATGATACGTTCATTGAAATATCGCTAAATACGTATTTTTCCTTTTCATGGCTATTTATGTTCAATGTCAATTCCTTTTACTTTATTTTTACTTTATCAAATGCTGCATCACATTTAATTGTAGAAATATTGATATACATGTTATTTATACGAGTTAAACTTTTTATGTTATTTTATTGAATTAAGGATGTGTGATGACAAAAATATATTAAAAAGATTAATCTTGACAGAATCTACACTCTGGGTCACGTGCATAAAAATACAATGTCACTAGGTTATAGCTATAAAAAATCTCTAGCAGCCACATTCGACTCTAGAGGATAAAACATTATACAACTATTTTATTTCCATACATTATATCTGGGCATTATCAAGCGCATGTTTGAATAGTGGTCATGTGTGGTGAACACCTATGTCATCAGGTCACATCATCGACAATTTGTTTACATAAAACTAAGGTGCACGCTTTAAGACCATCATGCGACCCCCTCCCCCTCTGGCTCAAAGACCATTTACTGCTTCATCCATAATATCAATTTTAAACATGTGTTTTACATTTGGATCCGTGAAATCAATATATGTTGTATTTGGTAATGCATTTCATCGGAACTAAATTCGACATGTCTTCGTTACATACGTCTGCACTCGTTCAAGTAATGCAGCATATGTCAACATACTTGAAACCATTATCAGTTTTTTTGCAAAGCTGTCTAAGATTTGTTTTGATCCAGATTCTTGTCAAAGATTAATAATAAAAAGATGAATTTTGCTGCGAACAGTTAATTATACAGCTGTAAGATTACAAATCATCAATCTATATGACAGTTTTCATTGACTTGTGAATATTAGGGCACGCACACTTACATCAATAGCTCATAGTCTTCGGACTACAGTTGCGTTCGTGAAACAAATTACATTATTGGTGAGGTACTAAGTGAAAATACAGCACATAAGTGTAAAACTGAGTATAATTCGGACATTGAATGACATTAACACATAATTAATGATTGATAAGCATTTGAGTTCAGTATTTACTAAAATATGAAACTATTAAATATTGATAATGTAAATTCTTTAACGCAGACCAATACAGTAACCGTTTTATAATATAACTAAAGCTATTCGACTATTCGTTCATATTTCGTCTAAATGTTAATTGTAGTGTACTCAAATGTCTTTGGTTGATTATGTTCAATGATACATACTTAAAATGGTTATTTGATCATTTTAAAAATGGCCTTGGAGGGGCCGCTGGTCCCAGATGAAAACTCCGGTATAGTGACCACAAACCAAACTCACGTGCCCCGGAATTGAGGATAAATACATTCACCGCCTTGTCCGTCCGTCCAAATTCTGATTTTGATAGAATTTCATTTGCGTAGATCTGATATTAATATCCCTGATAAGTATGTCGGTTAATAGCTATTCATAGCTAATGTTTCTTTGTTACACATGTACCGACTTAAATTAAAATTTGATTTGATTTGATTTGATCGTTCCCATCTTACTCGATGTCCGAACGGTATCGTTTCCGTGCGATATCGCATACACAAATTTGAAATTATCGAATTTGTTTTACAGTATCCCGAAAGTGTACACATGTGCATCCTTTCAAGTCGCTCCGGTCTAATAATTTATCAGGTACTTTATTGCCGTTGGATTACTCATACGTCGCTTCTATTTCTGCGCCAGATCTCCGACATTAATGATCCTAATTTGGTGAAATTTGCTTCATGTATACAGAACCCTAATATGACAGAAATGCGTACTCTTTTAGATCGTTCCGGTACACTATTTTGTCAGGGAGTTATTGCAAATTGATTACCAATAAGTCGCTCTCGCTGCGAGGTTAGGTACACGAATCACCCGAATCTGATTAAACTGTATATGCAGTACATCTATAAGTCAGATTTGATTATTGTTGCCATGTCATTCCGCTCCAATGATTTTTCTGAGAGTTATTACCGTTTGATTATTGCCTTGTCAGTTTCTTACGGATTGTTTGTTTTCGGGTCAGATTTAAGGAACTCATGAATTTAATTGGACGTGCTCTGTGAAAAGGGGGTTAAATTCATGCGCGTAAAGTGTCGTCCAAGATTAGCCTGTGAAGTCCGCACAGGCTAATCAGGGACGACACTTTTCGCAAAAACTTGATTTTTGCTAAGAAGACTTTGAAACGAAAAATGTCATAAAAGCGGAATAAGTCTTCACTTATCAGCCTGTGCGGACTGCACAGGCTAATCTGGGACGAAACTTTACGCACATTCTTTAAACCCCCTTTCCACAAAGCACGGTTCAATTAAAGTTTTTAACAGGGAAATGCTTGTTTTGCCAGGTTGTATTGCTCCGTTGATTTTTCGCGTTGTGGCGTTGTTTCCCTTTGAATAATAATTCCTTTTCCCGATTTTATCTCGGGCATTAATGATCTTAATTTGATAACACGTAATATGCAGCATCACTGTTGGATGGACTTAGGTTTCTTATCTGGTTGTTCTTATCCAATAATTTTGGACGGAGTGAATTATCTATTGCTGTGTCAGGTCAGAGGAACTACTTACGTGGGTCGTGCTCTGTGAAAAGGGGGTTTAATGCATGTGCGCAAAGTGTCGTTCAAGAAAATAATTAACAATTATTTCCCTTTCGCTGAAAAGTTACCCTCTCTCACGTGGCGTGCCTCAATACATTTCAATACAATACAATGACGTCATTTTACAAGCCAAATTCTCCGCTTAAACGCTTTTACAATGTAAATAAACGGTCAAAAGAGCATAAAATAAAAATAATTTTGTTGGATTCGATGGAATATCGGTTTTAATTCACGTGTGATCATAAAAATATAAATCTTGAAGTAAATCTTGATATGATAATCTCAAAATAGAAAAAGTAGTTCCGAATTTTTTTTCACCGGTGAAAACAACAATTTGTTTATTTGCAATGCTGTTGTTTCACTGCAGAAATGCCATATAATTATTTAATCATTAGGTATAAAAGAATAGGCAGTTTCTCTTCAGGAAAGAAATGCGATATTGTCATGTCGGAATAATTAATTGTCGCGTTGAATCATGGACACTGCAAAACCCTTGAAATTTAAAGGAATTTCTTTTTAAATTGTATAAACTCGATGGTGTACTCGTATGTCGTTGTAAATAAATACGTGTTTGCGTTATTTACAGTGTTGCAGTGTACTACAACATCTCACCAATTAAATGTAAAATCATTGACAAAACTATTATTTGCAGATAAAACAAATATTAAAATCCACATATGATTACAAAACAAATTCCGTTAAAGAAACCGATGTTCACAACCACAATTATCATCGTTAATTTAGCACATTCACCAGTATACTCAGTACAGGATTATCAACTAAACATACTAAATATGATACACCTTCATTTTACTCTCTCATCATTTATTCAGTCCATCAATAGGTTTATATTGCAATCCTCTGAGACTTGGTCTTTTACCAATCCATTACAGCGTACAGACACCACCTCCGCTATCATCACTCTTTAGGTAATTTATATGGATTTTCAATTCTTAAATCGATTATAATTACCTTCCTATGCAAATTAAAGTCACTAACACTATGCTTATTACTTGTGTTGGTTTAAAAATCATCACATCCCATAATTAATAGTTGTAAATTTGTATAATACTTCAAAATCATCACATGTACAGTAATTAAGTTAGCCTTTCAATCATTGCTACAAACTATTTATTTCTCCCCCTCCCCGCCTACCCCCCATTTACTTATGTCAGCATTCTTTACAATAAGTGTTATAATCGGAGTATCCAATAGCATGAAAAACAATATATATAGTTTATTATTATATTCTCATCTAATATTTACAATGTTCACAATTTTGCATATATAAAACATTTAGATAAAACATTGGCCAATCATAAAATAAATTGTAAGGGACTTATTCTGTGCATCAATGTACTTTACATGACAATGCATATACATTTTAAAAGCTGTATTGCCACCACCAATCTTACACATTGTCATACAAATGTGTTGCCGTATATCATCCAACATTGTGAATTGTGACATTATTGCACACACAGTTGACCAAACAGAAAGAACATTCAACCATCATGGCATACCATGATAAGATGATTAGTGGTGATAATATATACTTCTTACATATCATAAACTTTCAATCAGTTATCAGAATGTAGACAGTTGCTTGAAAGGAAGTAATTTTTCAAACCCTATCGTTACAATATCTACTTTTTTAGCCCGAAGAGTCATCTTTCCTTCATTAACCCTTTGCATGCTGGGAAATTTGTCGTCTGCTAAAATGTCGTCTGCAGAATTTCTAAAATTAGCATTTTCTTCGATTTTTTTCAAAGAATGCTATCAGAATAGCAAACAGTTTGGATCCTGATGAGACGCCACGTTCTGTGGCGTCTCATCTGGATCCAAACTGTTTGCAAAGGCCTTTAAAATTCAGCTCTAGCGCTTTAAGGGTTAACATTCAAATGCGCTAAGAAGCAAGTTTAATGCATTATTGTAGTCCCAGCATATACAATGTACTGTAAAAAAGTCTTCTAAGATTCATAAAATTGACACATTCCATATGACCACTATACAAAAGCATTATAAAGGGACTGTGATATTCATACATTAACATAATTTTTATCTGTACAATCAAACCAACTAATCATTGCTAATTATTGTACAAACAGAGTTGGAAAATTGGAAAATGAAGTGATGCCTGACAAAAAGAGAATATTGGCCTCAATCAGACGACTTGGCATTATAATGGTACTATAGGCAACACTGGATAATTTAAGAATTTGATGTTGAAGAAAAAAGTGTAAAGACACACGTCAGCTATTTATACGTCATAGTTTTCCAGTTTATATTGGTAGGAAATGAAGAGCAACAGTTAACTATACAACCTTAAAACCAACTATTAATATCTGCAACCATGATGAATACAATTACTCAAAGATTACAATACATAGTATTACATACATGTGAATAAAATACAGTTGACCAGGCTGTTAAAATCCTAATCTAGTTATTAACATAGATAAAATGAGCGTAATTTTAAAATTTCAAAAACAGGATTTGGCAGTTATTCTTATCAAAAGTGGGTCGGATAACACCAAAGTAGTCTTCTCTATCAATGATATTTTCAAAGATTGGATTAACTATACAGACTTTCCGGGTAAGACCATGTGTACTATGGCTGTACACAGAACACTGAAACAGAACATGAAACTCATCTTAAATCGAGTCACAGAATGAACATTTGCGATCATTGACATCTAAATTTTCATAACGCCCGGTTTCGATCCTTAGTGGTGCTACTCCACACCTGGATTAACTAAACGCTGCACGATGATTTAAAGGCAGGATCATTTTACAATAAGTTTCAGAACCATAGACGTTTATAAACAAACAATATTTACTTAGTTTATTACGTTCATTACCTCGACTACTTTGCTCACGACTAATGGTTGCATGCCAGTCTACTACATACTGTTAAAAAAATAGTGTCTCTAACAATTACAGGTAGTGCATAATTAGTATTCAAGCTAGCAAACTCACAAAACCCTTCACAGTTTAAACCGCTAAGCTTAATTTTAACTAAATAGCACGAGTTTTTACAGTTATCTTTACCCTTGAATAGAGCCCAGAGTGCAATTCGTTTGTTAAGTCTGCATTCTTGCATTGCGGACAATCGACACCAATGACTGCATATACTTTTCCACTGTCGCGCAATAGTAGGAACCCAACCCATTTCGCATACTTCAGCTGCATTTGGAGTATATCTACCAACCCCTAGAAAAAATCTCATAGCCCGATTATGAACTGCGTTAATACGTGAATATGATTTTGTTCCCCATATTGCCGAGCCATACTCAATCACGGGCTAAACTAAACTATCATACAACTTGGTATAAACATCGTATGTAAACCCTCCTGCAGTTTTACATGTAGCAATAAGGAGACCCAATGCCTGACTATCACTCTGTGCAACCACCTAGGATATAATATTGAAGTCCAAATGGTCTTGCAATAAAACACTCAGGAAGGTTTATCTATCCAAGGTTGACAACACTGATTCACCACATTTGAAAACACTATCACATTGTTGGATACTATTAGGTCTGAAGTGAACAACATTACGACTATGTTCATAACTGCATTTCTACAAGCCCATAACATACAGATTTTATCGTAAAAAGGAACTGAAGAAACTTGTCGCCTCTATTGTTATTATTAACAATTAGAATATTCAATTTACATAAAATATTCAGCAAAAATATTTTTTATGTTAAATGATTAAACAAATCTACTCACTATTTTTGTAATTTTAACATGGACGTTACGTAATAATGTTACTTAACTAAGTCTGTGTAATTGAACAATTTTTAATTGTATCCAGCATTGAAAATATATTTTTTTGATAAATGAAATGCACCACCGAAATTATATATTCATTATGTAAATGACTTATTGATTCTATTCCTTGAATGATTTTGACATGCCTTTTTCTGTTTTGTTTTACCCACTATTCGTATTCATTGTTTTGTGTTGTACTTCTCAAATTAATGTACCATGTCTTTGCTATCTCAAACACATACCGTGTAAAGGCTATACATTTGCAATATGTTGTTTTATGCCTTATAAATGTTATGTTATGATATTTTATATAAACACGTTTTCCATAAAAGATATTATTAACGCCTTCTGGGAGGATTGTGGTGCATGTCATTTTGCGACGACAGTTTTAATAATCGTGTGCGAAAAACTTAACTTTAAAATAATTGCATAGCATTTATCTATAATTATCGTGGAGAAATGGCTATTCCACGTGCATACCTCCTGCAAATGTGTACTAACAAAATATCTGTCAAATTTCAGGTTGACAGATAAACAGTAGGAGAGAACAAACAGACAAACGGAAGGACGGCCTGGCGTTCCAGACGGGGAACTTTCCTAGTAAAGAATTTACAATGTGTATGTCATGAAAGATACATTCTTAATTTTGAAACAAATGAGTTTCATCTAGGGTTATGCAATAGCGAATAACTTCAGTGCCTTCAGCGATTCGATTAAACTAGACAACGATCAAAGTTATAATTAGACACGTTTGCTAGCCATACTTCGACAGCCAGTCTCTCCTAGGTTCACTTTGTATTCAGCGATAAATTACTGCGTAGAGATCATGAACAACTTAGGAATGTGCAACTCGTTTACTGCTTGTTTTATTAACTGTATAATGTTAGTATGTATACTACATAATTAGAACAGGTTACTGTCATATCGTTTTTTTAATTTATCAGATGAGGCTTAAAATACAATATTGACGAGGTTTGCAAAAGCATAAATTACAATACGTATTGGGTTTAGCACTGCACCGGGGATGAACAACTTTTGTCACGTGACCACAAAAGTCAACGCAGGTTGTTGAATTACATCAGGAATCCCGCTCCGTCAGGTAATTTTCATCTTTTTATAGAGAATATGTTAAAATTTCTGGACAATACAAAGCTTATGACATGCTTCATACCTTTTCGCATATTAAGACGCATTGCACTTGTTTCGAAGCTTTGCAGTTTTTAAGAACACTTCGACACAAACTTTAGATTTTCGATGCAAACGCAGTTTGATTTTATATTTTTTTACTTTCCATTCACGAATAAATCATATTTCTAGAAAAATGAGAGCACACGATGCTTAATTTTTGATGATTTATTGTATTTGCGATATAAGTTGTTGTTGTTATATTTAATTTGGGCAGTTCTTGCTATTTCAAAAATTTACAAACGCGGGTTGGTTGAGCAAACGCAGTTTGCTGAAGCTGGATTATGGCAAACGCAGGTTGGTTAAGATTACGGAATCCGGATAGTGACATCTATATTCTTGCTCTTCTTTCATCAAGGGCGACACACGACACACGAAGCGATACACGATATTTTGCGCGACAGTCGCGGCGACGCGCGATATTTTATTATTCAAATATCGCCCATATTATCCGAATTTCGTGTAACGCGGTCTAATTTCAGACCGCGACACACGACACACGAAGCGATACTCGATATGTACTGTTCAAATCAAATCATCATCAACATCTTCATCATCATCATCTCCATCTTCATCGCCATTATCATCATAAAATAAATCGCGATTCGGAGCGGAGTATTGTAAAATGAAGATCTCAAAAGAATTGAAAAATAATTTGTCGGAATGTTATTTTTCTCATGCTGTTTTGTTAGTTGTCCAAATATATTTAATATTAAATATTATCTTAATATTAAGATTTGGTAGTTAAAGAATGCAATTTGAATGAACACAATTGTATGCATATGTTTTGCTCAGCTGTGAAGATTGAGGGAACAATTTATAGAAGAACTGTGAGAATCATCTCTACAGTGTTGCTACTGTTCCGCAATTCATAATACTATATTTTCGGCACACGAGCATTTTACTAAAATGTTGAAAGTTAATAAAAACAAAATATACGGTGTTTGGGAAAACGTATTGAACACCTGAATGTTGAGACACTTTACGACAATGGGCTCGAGTTACAGGTTGTAGCACGGCGTCTCCGTTAGCAACGTACCAGTATAAATTTAATATAATAGCAAAATTGAACTGAGCCTCGCTCTGTGAAAAGGGGGTTGAAAGCATGTGCGTTAAGTGTTGTCCCATATTAGCATTTGCAGTCCGCACAGGCTAATCAGGTACGCCACTTTCCGTCTAAACTGGGCGTTCTTCTAAGAAGAGACTTCTGAAACGAAAAGAATCATACAAGCGGCACGAGTCGTCCCTGATAAGCCTGTGCGGACTACACAGGCTAATCTGAGACAACACTTTACACACATGCATTAAACCCATTTTTCGCAGAGCGACGCCCAATTTTCCGAGTCTAAAAAGTTTGAGAATATTAAAACCCATTCTTAATATTAATTAGCACATTCATATATTGTCAGCCTGATTAAAATTACTGAGAGCAACACCACTCATTCGAATAAAAAATCTGTACCCGCTTCGTCCAGATAAACTTACTTGCTTGTTTGTTTTAACCTAACCATGATAAAAAGAGACATACCTACTTATTACAATATATGAACATAATTTAATTCCATCCGCATCATCAGATGAGGATAAATATAACAACCAATGTTATCTTATTTCTCTTAATGAATAAATTGAAAACACAAATAATGTTGCCCATTTGTAAAACCAAAAATAAAATCAGAATAATAACACGCCAAATCAATGTTTCGAAAGCACTGTTATGCAATTAGAAAACACAAACGAGCAATAAAACCAATCGAAGCATTTGAAATTGACATTCGGATTATGAATGCAGTAAAAATAGCCCCTTTTTGTCTCCCCTGATTTTTTGAAAACGCGACAGTCGACAGGCGATATGATTATAGCGAAACTTGAACAGTACAAATATCGCGTGTCGCCGCGACTGTCGCGCAAAATATCGTGCGTCGCTTCGTGTTTCGTGCGTGGTCCTTTGAACGCGAGACACGACACACGAAGCGATACACGATATTTTGCGGGACAGTCGCGGCGACGCACGATATTTTGCGCGACAGTCGCGGCGACGCACGATATATTTAACACGATATATCGCCTTTTGGGCTACCTACACAAGGGCGATATTTCCTGGTACATTCTCGCTCGTCGCTCCGTGTATCGCGCAAAATATCGTGCGTCGCCGCGACTGTCGCGCAAAATATCGTGTATCGCTTCGTGTGTCCCCCTTGATGAAAGAAGGGCGAGATTATAGATGGCACTATCCGGATTCCGTAAAAGATAGTGGTATACGCCGGTTGATTGAATATTGAATACCATTTTGTTTCAATTTTGAATGTTGTACTTATTCCTATGATATCATTTTCCTTTTCAGAATGACACGAAAAAAGTCTCACCTCGGGCGGACCAAACGAAGGACTGGATTGCATCACACTTCTGAATTCCTACCGCCAACAACCTCGCCTTTTCGAACAGCAATGAAACGAAAATTAACACCAATGAAGTCTCCAATTCAGCAACCCTTTCGATCTCCTTTGTATAAAGCAAAACGAAAATCGCACCGAGAACTATTTAAAGACAATGATAATCGCGATACTAACTGGGTTATTGATATGAACTCTCAAATTCAAAGTGACAACGCGCCAAATCCAATGAATGATATTTTTGACAAAGAGGAGAACAACAATAAGTGCAGTGCAACACAAACACAGAATGTTACCGTTGAAAATTGCACACAAACGGAAAATGATTATGCATCAAATATACTTACCAACCCTAATATAGCAAATAACATCGCAAAAGAATTAAAGGAAATGGTGGACGTTGTCGTCAAAAAGGTTAATTGCCAAGTTGAAGAAGATCAATTTCATGTATTCACTAAGAGTCTAGGACACGGGTTCGAACCGTCGACGAGTACAGGGGTCATAATTGCCTGAAAATGATACTCAGTACTGTTAATAATTCATGATTCGACATAAAATGTGATTACATTTTATTGTCTTTGCTTCGGATGATGTCAAGCTGAAAAACTCGCTCTCAGTAAATAAGATGGTAAATGTTGTAAAATAAATAGTTTTCGATAACAAATATCATGTTTCAGGGACCACGAATTTGACATTCCAAAACGGAAGGAACCTAAACGAAAATTTGACACCGTGTCAACAAGCAGAAACGCTCTCCAGAAGGGAACGTTGGGTGCCGATGGGAGAGGGCAAGACGAAATGACAGCAAAATGCTTCTAACATCAAAAATGGGAATTGACATTGACCCGTAAAAGGAAATCATAATATCATACGACAGTTTGTAGTTCTTTAAAAGACAGCTGTCATTTTTGATATTCGTTAACCAACGTTACCTATATTGATTCCGTGTAATGCTACTGAATTTGATTTTGTGTTGCTCTTTCTATGTTTATGCATTGAGGAGCTACCAATATTGGGGCCGTATAATATGCTGCCTATATTGACGCTGTGGGATGCTTCATTTAACGAGGCCTACCGGTATATTCAACCTTTTTGGGGGATTTGAAACAACAACAGACATATTGGATCTAACTTTATTTTGTTTGCTGTTATTTGTTTCAAGTTTTAAAATTACAGTTTCTAAAAAATGCCATGTATCTTGTATCTTGTTAATTAAAAAAAAGGTATCTTTCTTTTAGTTGCATAATGATAAATAATGTGGACCTATAAGGAGAGAGGTATCATGAAGCAAATAAAACAATCGATTCCTCTTATTCTGCAAGACATAGTTTTCATTTTAGGTGTATACCATTATCTTTTGATCCGAAACTTTAAATATAATAATAACTATTGACCTTTACATGGGCGCCTTGCAAATCACTAGTGTCTTCATATTGGTCATACAATATAATGTCTTTATGTGTAACGTGAGAATCCTGACAATCTTACAATATGATTGTTGGAGATAATACTTAAAATAAAGCTGAAGGCATACTACATCCATGACAAAGTACACTTCACCGAGATAAGTCTAACTATACTGTGAAAAACATTGAAAAACCCAGCGGTTGAACGCAAACAAGATCAGTGTCTTTAACAACAAAACGAACCAAACATATGCAGATTAATTGTTTTATTGCTGCAAAGAATATCCCGTATCGCAATAATAGCTTATACGCAAAACATTAAACTGGCCTATGTGCAACTTGAGAAGGAATTACAGATTTACATGTAATTGTTGACAATTCGCACAATGATTCCAATGAGACAAAAAGCTAACTCACCAAAAATATATTTTAATCATATTGATTCGAAATAGATAAACAAAAATCGCAGATTACAAATGAGTCTCGCTCTGTGAAAAGGGGGTTTAATGCATGTGCGTAAGGTGTCGTCACATATTAGCCTGTGCATTCCGTACAGGCTAATTAGGGACAAACCTTTCCGATAAACTCGACTTTTGCTCAGAAGAGACTTTCTTTTAACAAAACATATCATAAAAGCGGAAAGTGCCGTCCCTGATTAGCCTATGTGGACTGCACTTTACGCACATGCATTAAACCCCCTTTTCACAGAGCGCGGCTCAAATGTATATTCCAGCGGATATGGTGAGATCAACAATAATCACAGATAATCAACATAAATTACAATGATTTTGAAAAGATCAACAATAATCACAGATAATCAACATTAATTACAATGATTTTGAAAAGATCAACAATAATCACAGATAATCAACATAGATTACAATGATTTTGAAAAGATCAACAATAATCACAGATAATCAACATAAATTACAATGATTTTGAAAAGATCAACAATAATCACTGGTTATATAAATCACAATTAATCGGTTGAGATCAACAATAATCACAGATAATCAACATAAATCACAATGATTTTGATAAGATCAACAATAATCACAGATAATATAAATCACTATTAATAGGTTAAGATAAAAAATTCACAGATAATCAACATAAATTACAATTATTTTGATAAGATCAACAATAATCACAGATAATCAATATAAATCACAATTCATGGGCTGAGATCAACAGTAATCACAGATGAGCAATAATGAACACAATAATTTGTATGAGATCAACCATTATCATAATCATTTTAAATTAGAATGATAAATATTACAACAATAATCTTATTAAAAACAGGAATATCAAACAAAACAACACAAGATAAACGATATGAAACACAATGTTTAAGACGCAAAAACACGCGTAATACTATTTATTATTGTATGACAGTCTGTATTTTCAATAATTAAGAAAATAACCACGGCACATTGGTAAGAATTAAAAATAATTCTTGGTCTTATCATCGTCATGCAACAGATGACTAGGCCCGGTGCTTTGCAGATCTGTTCTTTGATAGACTACTGCGGTGCCTGTACCTCTTTTCACACATATCACAAGCAAAGTTTTTCTCTCCATTGTGGGTGGCAAGGTGGGCCTGAAGGTCAATTTTCTCCCGGAGCGTTGCATTGCAAATTGAGCAGGTAAATTGCTTTGCAGCAACCTCCCTCCGGACGTGACGATTCAGGTCATCTTTGGTTGAAAACTTTTTGCCGCATTGTTCACAGGGGAACGGCTTTTCAACACCATGAATGCTGCATCTATATAACAAAAACAAATGGAACTGTTGAATTATTATTCAATACAGAAAAATACACACAGAATATTATCCATAACAATGTGGAACTTAACAAAATGATGGTCGTCAGAAGCGCTCCAGATAAGGCGCGTTAACGCGTATTTACGCATTTCAAAATCCAAAATACGCATTAAATAATATGTTTAAGGGTCCAATTACATACGTGAAGTATCGGAACGCGTACATTCTGGATTTATACGGTGTAAATTCCAATTGTTCAGTGACAATTTGCATTGAAATTTATCTGGACAATTATGGTCGTTAAAAACTAAATACTATAATGAGCACACCAATATGCACCACACTAGTAATAATGTGTTAAGTGTTTTAAAGCCGGCTTTTTTCGAAAACACCATTCAAAACATTTTAAATAGTGCTTTGCAACTAGGTTATAAAAACATACTTTCGCTCAGAATGCAATGACCTATGTTGAATTGTATCTTGATTTTTAAACCGACAGAACCTAGCATTGTACTAAAAACAAAAAAAATACAAACCTGTGTCTGTTGAACGCCTGTTTTGTGTAAAATGTTTTTCCACAACAGGCGAATCGTCCAGTCCCTCTGTGGCGCTTATCATGAAGCTTTAACCCCCACTTCGATTTAAATGTCTTTCCACAGATTTCACACACGAGCGTCATGTTTCTGTAATGAAAGAATTACTTTTTGTTAAAATATATTTCTAAAATGTTTTTATAAAGTTTTAAAGACTACACCAAAAGAGATATGAAACGCAAGTGATTGGATGTGACACACTATCTGCTATTCTTTTCGTCACAGTTCAATAAACATGCGTGTTTACTAATGCACGGGATTTTCGTGAGTTTTGGCGCGTTTAGCGTCATTCGAGGTCCGCTTAAAGGAGGCAACGCACGTTGTGGTTCAATATACTTGTAACAGTACTTAATGTGTTGATAAGCATATTTCCGCTCTGTTTAAATGTCCTCAATTGAAGTTCCGTAGTCATATATTGTGTTGAATAGTTAATATTTTCGTATTTGTAACCATATCATATTTTAGAAGACTTTCAAAAATGTGTACAGTGTGCGTTTCATTATCCTTTGAATATTCTCGCAACCTGCGTTTGCCATTTCCTATTGCTCAAGAAATACCAACCTGCGTTTGCAAAACAAAACAAAACAAAAAAATAAGATATTTTTCAATTTGCACCGCTATTTTTGTCATGAATCTTATTAAATATATTAAAATGAAGTGTAAAATCATACTAATTCAGTCGTTAAACAAATATTGTTGAAAGAAAATCATCAACACCACATAAACAAACAGCGTTTGCAATGCATTTCAGAATTTTGTGTCGAAGTGTTCTCGGAAAGTGGAAACAGTAAAGGCAATGGAATCATTTCAAATAAAAGTTTATTTAGTATACTGTGTCATAGGCTATCACTTGTTAAAAACTGAAATTTTGATTATATGAAAAAACAACAAAACTTACCTTAATGTACAAGATTACAATCTGTTTCTGCAACCGGCGTTGACTATTGCGGTCACGTGACAAAAGTTGTTCATCCCCGGTGCACTGTATACTAGGTTGTCGATGAATAAATATGAATTCCTCTGAAAATGAATAAACATGTTGTTAGTACACTTGGCGTTATTAAAGTGTTTTATTACACTTGGCAGCTAGTAAGTCGCATGATTTGAACAATTGAATAAAAAGGACAGTTAGGCAGCCAGATTTATATTTGAGTTAAGGAGACAATTCAGCAGTCGGATGAATTCAACATTTAATTTAAGTGGACAGTAATATTTAAACATGTGTCCACAGTAGAAGGTTACGAATTGTAAAAGGTAAACAAATGACTACAGTGTACATTTGGGAAGTACATTTGACCGCTGTTGAAAGTTTGTCAGTCGGCTGACTTTCAAATATGATCGTGGCACGTTTTCTGAGAGTAACAAGTTTAAATTCATTTCTTAGAATAAATATTGTTTCATAGCGACATCACTGATCGTAAACACCGATTCCTATTTTAATAAATTAAATTACGTTCTTTTCTATGAACAGGGTCCTAATCGACGTTTAAACATTGTTCATAAAGTCACAACTTTTTATGTGTTGTTGAGCTAAAGTAATGATACATCCCTGCAATGTTTCGGTAATCACTAGGTTCTTGCAGTATAAATTGTGAACGTAAATGGTTAGTGACCACGAACAACGAAATACGTTGACTGAACAGAAAATGACACCAATTTGCACTTTGGGTTAATTTGAATTAACATTTCAATCAAATTAGGTTCGTAACGTATCACATTCCAACTTGAGAGTATCACAGTTTTAGTCATCGTTAAATTTAATTGTTTCGATAATTAGCTCACGAAACCTTCAAACGTTATTATGGCTATTTTCCTGACAACGGTACACTGTATCAGCAATCCTTTTAGAACGTATGCTGCGTCATAATAAAACATGATCCGGATTATGAAATAAATAACAATGAAACCATGGGAACACACATGGCTTACCCATTTTGAGTACCAATGGTATTATATGCACATACGTAACGTATATAACGTAAGTGATGTTAAACGAATTAGAAATTAGTTAGTCTTTTATAAATATGCCAAAATAAGTTTTACCCACAATCTAGCAAAATCAGGAATAAGTCTATAGGCGCTCAAAGGAGAGGACCACACTGTAATTGCTAATTTCAAGTACCGATAGATATGATCCTTTTTGGCATTTTAAACAAATATAATTGTTAACATGTGTGGTATTTCAATGGTGCTTGTAACCGGCATGCGATCTATTTACGCTGATGGAATAACGACTCTTAAACAGTTGTAAATAAGCAAACAGTTACAACGAGCTGTAAGTATCTCTTTGATCGTATGCGTATTGTTACGTTAAGCGGGTATGGGCACAAATAAAGGCAAAGACACTATTATTTATATTTTTAATTAAAATTACCTTCCATCCGTTCAAAAGCTCAATGAACACTATTGTCATGAATAATTATATTACATCTTAATGTTGTTGCTGTGCAGTCAACTGGACTAAAAAATAATTTATAATTATAACTTCTTGAACCGCGTCATTGATAAGCTAACAATATAGAGAGGATGTTTGTGGATTTCGGTGAAATATCGATTTTATTTCACGAGTGATCATAGAAAACAATATTTTCACGAGTGGCGCAGCAACTAGTGAAAATTTATATTTTCTATGATTACGAGTAAAATAAAATCGATATTCTATCGAATCCAACAAATTTTCTTTTTATTTTATGCCTTTTTTTATCGTTTATTGACATTGTAAATGAGTTTAACTGGATAATTTCGCTGGATTTATGACGTGATTTCGTAGAAAAAATGACGTCAGTGCACAGTTAAACAGTGAAAAATATCGATATTTTTCACTGTTATTTTTCACTGTTTGAAACAGTGGAATACCAGTTTTATTTCACTGATTTTTCTCTATAAACCACCGGAAAGCATAAAATAAAGAATACGATCTAACGGGTTTTGACACGCTTAACATTTCATAGAACGGTGTTTGGTAATTGTGGTCACTGATTTGGTCGTCTTTATTTGAACTACAAACATAATGCGCAATTTACGAAAAGTTTGTTTCGCTGGTTGCATGCATGCCTGCTCCCTAAATACAAACATGACTTGAACACGATGACACAGATATCATTTTGCCTTACAGTGATCTTTCGAAAAAAAGGTTTATGCACACGTACGTGTCCATTAATTCAGTATTATATCTCAAACAGTGAATTTAAATTATCAAGATGCACTCCATAATAAATATTAGTAACAATCAAAACTATTTGTGTCATAACCTAACAATTTTGAGTGCATAATCTTTGTCTAATTAGTTCAAATCGGAATAATTATATACAAAGTAAAAAAGCATTATGTTGTTCATTATACATAGTACACTCAATTGTATTGATGGCTAATCTCATTTACCAGTTTACTTGACTAATGCTGAATAATGATTTGATGTGTTTTGTTCATTTAGGTTCTTAAATTGTCTTCAGTCTTAAAAAAGATCATATTATCCATGTTAGTTCCTTTACTCTTAAGCCGTGTTTATCAATTATTGCGAACAAATGAACATGCAATGTAACACTATTTAATTTCACGCCTATGCCAACGTCTGAATAATTAATGAACTTTGAAGTTTTAACTAACTTAAACAGCAACAAAAAGTCTAGCAGAACATTTCTGACGACGGCTTCAAATGTAGAATCCATTAAATATTTACTTTAAGATAATTATTATCTCGAGCATTAGAGGTATGCCAACGAACCGTTACGATGCCAAAGTTCCGTTTCATGGGTTTTAATAACCTTATCTATTTAATGTAAACCCTTGGGTAAACAATCTAAAGGCGGAGCGATGTAAACCCTTAGGTAAACAATCTAAAGGCGGAGCGATTGATTGCTGCCTTGTGGGAAATACACAAAAAATAGTTGCCTATTTTTTACGATTTACTCGGTGTTTACGTTGTTTGGTTGTTGCTTGTATTGTATTGGGTTCCAATTCATAACTTTATTCGAAATAAAAAAGTATTCTACGTAGTAAATTATATCTTGTACTAACCTCACTTTCGCAACATAATTCTAGATGCCGAAGCCGGCCAAGCGCTTATTTTTAAATAACAATGTAGTGCAAGTTCATTGTATGATACAAACAACAAAACACGCTAGTACTGGATACGGTTACACAAATAATAAACATAAGTGTATTAACATTTACATTCCTATTATGCACTTGGTATTTTAAAAGGTTTACAATTGCCCATATTAGTGGTTCCTTTTCTTAATAAGTTTTATAAGCTTGCATTTTTCGTGCTAAGTATATATTATTATAAAAACCTCTTATTAAAGGTAATAACGCCTTTCTCTTGTATACAAATATCTCCATTCGAATTTCTCTTATCATGTATTATACTATCTTTCATTTAGACGCTTGTACTCCAAAATAGCATTGATTGACAGGACTGTTTGCTATATGTGTTTACATTTCGTGATCCAGGATATACAATAACATACTTAAAATTCTCTTTGTAAAATTGAAATCCAAGAATATGCGTCATATTTGCCATATTTGATTACACGAATTCATTATATTTGATGATAGGCGTGTCTTTGGATATATCGATACATGTTTCATTACGTGTGTTCACAACATATTTCATTTAAAAGAAAAGCACGAGGTAATAACACATACTCGCTTAATGTGTACGTACTTTAATACTTACGTAGTTACTCATGAGCATAAACCGTCGGAATTTTCTGTAAGGTAGCAGTAATCAAAAGTATAGTGTTAAGTGCTATGCAAGATATTTTCATATATATACCATATAAATACGAACATGCAATCGTTAATTATTCAGAATATTGAAAACTTGAAAGAAGTTTTAACTACTGACGTAGACCGGATTGACATTTTGTATTAACTCAATTACAAAGTGTTACCGCTGTACTTATATCACCGCGGTAATAAATTAATAACATCAGTTACAACTAGGTAACAGAGGTTACAATTGCATGACTACAGTCTTATAGTGTTAGCTATTGCGCGTATATGTACTTTTGGTTAAAAAAACGGCATATTATGGAACGAGGACCGTTTGCCGAAATGTTGAATACTGTTTTAAAACGTGATCACTGATGTACTGGTAATGATAGTAACTTTCTTCATACAGTAAAATATGAGCTTCTTTCTCGAAAAACTGGGTTAAAAGAATGTGCGTAAAGTGTCGTCCCAGTTAAACATTTGTTATCCACCCAGGCTAATTAGGGACGACACTTTCCGCCTCAACTGGATTTTCGTTTAGAAAAGAAGGGTCTCCATTGAAACAAAAATTTCCATAAAAGCGGAAAGTGTCTTTACTGATTAGCCTGTTTGGATTGCACAGGCTAATATCAGACGACAATACACGCACATGCATTTAACTCTCATAATTACCCTAAACGCCAATGTAGTGTAGATGGCACGACTCACAGAAATTGATTTAGAAGGCGGCTTGGTAACAGTACATGCGATTGGCTGTAGTCGCCGTCTTGCACTTCTTGTTGCTCACATAGGCACTCGGCCGGTCATCCAGGGGAGAGCTGTCTTGAAACGGAGACACATTGTTTGTGCTTATCAAATTATAAAGAAGATAAGAGATATACTATAGTACTTGTATAACCCTTTATTGATTTCTATAATTCAAGTGTTCGAGCACCATTCATACAGATACCCGGCCTGTAGCCATAGGGGCTGGAAATGGAGACAACACGTTTCTAATCCGGGTATATTACAAGAAAAAATAAAACAAGGATATTTAAAACACATGAGTAGTGCTAATTTTAACACAACACGAATTCATATTCGACAAACGTTAATCTAACTTATCATTTTAGTTTAAACCTCTTATTTCATCTCGATTGAATCGAACTCTAAGGCTAATTGAAACGCTCTCGATCCGTTTCCTGGCGTAGAACCAGTACTTGGTGCGTATTTGAAGAGATCTACACAACAAAATTAGACCCACGGCCTCCGTGTCGATAGACATACAGAAAATCCATTACGCGACGGTGACGACGATGGTTGTACTTCTGATGGTGGACGAATTTGTGAACGAATATAAAGGATCCAACATGCCGCTTGAATTGTGAAGTATTCATCATTGGAATCAATATGATTGTTTAACGGCCACATTTGTATTGAATAAATGTTATTTACATAAACGCGGATATTGTTTTTTCAATATTAATTAGTCATTTTCACATATTAGTCGGTTCATATATAAAGAATCAGCTCGTTTTTATCAACACAGCAGGCAAAGGGGATGATATGATTCGTTGTGTTTCGAATGGCATGCTCATGCTACTTCACCACATAAGTTGATAATCCAAGCAAAGAAACGGCGTGAAAATAATGTTGCTGATCTAAAAGAGCTTACATGCACATGAGCCTCACTTTTGTTAAACACATTACAATGCAAGTGCTCTCAGTGTCGTCCCAGAGTAGCCTATGCAGTCCGGTGGAATTTTGCTAAGAAGACAATTCGGTAAGACGAATAATACAAACCAAGCAAAGTGTGTCGTCCCTGCACAGGCCAAATTGGGACGACTCTTTACGCACATACAATTAGACATGTTTTCTCAGAGTGCGGCTCAAATAAAACTATTTACGACTATTTACGACTTTTTACGACTATTAACGACTCTTTACGCACATACAATTAGTCATGTTTTCTCAGAGTGCGGCTCAAATAAAACTATTTACGACTATTTACGACTTTTTACGACTATTAACGACTATTTACGACTATTTTCGCACATACAATTAGACATGTTTTCTTAGAGTGCGGCTCAAATAAAACTATGTACGACTAATTACGACTTTTTACGACTATTAACGACTATTTACGACTATTTACGCACATACAATTAGACATGTTTTCCCAGATGCGGCTCAAATAAAACTATATACGACTATTTACGACTGTTTACGACTATTAACGACTATTTACGACTATTTACGACTATTTACGCACATACAATTAGATATGTTTTCCCAGATTGCTGCTCAAATAAAACTATGTACGACTATTAACGACTATTTACGACTATTTACGCACATACAATAAGACATGTTTTCCGAGTGCGCAGCTCAAATAAAAGTAGTGTTGAAGTTGTTTACCCGGTACCGATGAAGCCTTCATATCACATGTGCAAACACCGCGGCAATAGAGCCGTGTAAAAAAACAACGCGTAAATAAAAGTGTAGATATTTAAACACGTATACATTCTCTTTATTCTTCTACAACTACCATTAACACTGTTTACTTACGGTTAATAAACACTTTTAATGTATACGTGAGCAAAATAAAATATAATATGTTTGCGTACATTTTGTAGATTTTCACTTAAAGTTACTCTTATATTTTCGACGGTGATCAAAGATCAAAGATATCCAGATTATTACATCGGTTAGGTATCCAAACGTGCATGTCAGGCAGACAATACCATTGTTTTCCGCCCAGGCTCACAATATATTTGTTCCCGCTATTTTAGTTCACTATTTGAGTCGCGTTTTGAGAAAACTGGGCTTAATGGATGTGCGTAAAGTGTCGTCCAAGATGAGCCTGTGCATTCCGCACAGGCTAATCAGGGACAAAACTTTCCGCTTTTATGACATTTTTCGTTTAAATGGTGTATCTTCATAGCGAAAATCCAGTTGAGACAGAAAGTATTGTCCCTGATTAGACTGTGACGACACTTTACGCACATGCATTAAGCCCAGTTTTCCCGGAACGAGACTCATTTGATCATGTACATTGAATGCCTTGTATCAATAAAATGTTTAATCTTCTGGTTTCCGCACACGGTTCTTTCCCAAGCAGAATGTGTGGTGCATGTATTGTTTCTCGGTAGAACACACCTCATAGGGGCACAAATCTCGGAGATGTCAGTGTACAGCGACTTAAGAAACAGCAGTGCGTACATTTGAAACGAAGAAAACGGTTTATACTTCACTATGTTAGAGAAATGCATTACTGTTACTATCTATATAAATTATGACGAAACAATGTCCTATCGTACGTGCTTTTACTTGTTATTTCAATGTTCCTTGAAGTTTTCATTATTTCCATTTAATGTAATTGGTAACGGGATCTTCATTTACGTACGATACATTATTTAGTTCTTAATAATTAATTATTCTGTCCATTACGGTCTTAGTGAATGTTGTATTTGTAGTGTTTCATTTTCAATTAGCATTAAATGCTACCATTCTTCAATTTATGCAAATCAGCGTTAAGCGCTAATATTCTATGATCCATAATAGATGTAAATAATCAAAGAAGTCGACAGTGTAAACAGCCCATTTTATTCTCTGTAATATCCAGAAAACACTGTGTTAATTTATTAAACAATATAAATATTTACATGCATAAATATCATGTATGATATATACGTACATATGCAACGATATTGATTCTTAATATATATTAATAAATCACACAGAATATTGTTCAATTTCACTAACAGTTTTCAGGCATTAACATTATTTTGTTAAATCATAAAATAAAGAAATTATTTATTTATTAGAAGACAGTACTATTTGTTTTACTAATATGATACTTATAAAATAGCAATTATCATAAATACACAATATATATTTATTTGGATATTGTGCAGTCAAACAACTTTCCTAAATACTCTACATTGAATGTAGCTGAAACAAATTAAAGTAGTTAACAATAATTTAAGTATGAATATATTTATTTGCAGCAAACAATAATTTAGGTTTGAAAATAAATAAGTAGCAACAGCTCACCTGTAATATCCAGAAAACACTGTGCTTCAGTGGCGCACAGGTTTCCTTAAATATTTTTTCGGTGGCTGCTGAAATTTGATCAGACTTTCCCAAATACGTTACTCACGTGATCCTACGTGGTCTCACGCAGTACATTGTTTCACCTACTTTTTTATATTTGTTCGGGTCAAAGTTGTTAACCCTTGGTCATGGAACTTTCTAGAAGTTTCTACTGCTTACGTTTGCGTTCTTGATTTGGTAAACAATTTAGATTGGAATGTGCTATTCTTTGTTAGCTTAGTAAGCTGTTTTCTTATAGTACATCAATGATAGAGTATCAATATGATAGAGTTTGTAGCTCACCTGGCACAAGAAAGTATTCCGGTGTGGTTTTGTGAAAACTGGGCTTAATGCGTGATATGAACTGCACAATTCCTTAAGTATTTCTAACAATGTACAATAGTTATTCTAAACAATATGCAATAGTTATTTTAAACAATATGCACTAGTTATTTTAAACAATATGCAATAGTTATTTTAAAATTTTGTTAATTGAAATTAATTAAAACTTTATTAATTATGATTAATTAAAATTATTAAATAAGTTAAAGTGAAAATTTAAATATTACAAATATTTTATAAGATTGTGATTTTAATTGGATTACATCTTCCCCTCCTTCTTTTTAATTAGAATTCCTATTCTAATATATGGGCTGTTTAAATTTAACTGCTGTTTAAAACAATCCCAGAACATTTAACTGTATAATATTAAAGCATGCATACATGAATCTAACAAATTTAACAACAATCGAAATAGATGTAATATATAGATAATAGAAAAAGAATTCGTAAACACACTATGCATTAATCGTAAATGAAAATACAACAACTCTAAATGTACACTCCGCCTGAAGTGTCTATAACAAAACAACAAATATAAACAGGGTTTCAAATAAACTATATTAGAGAATCAATACTAAAATCATTATTTGAAACATCAATAAGACAAAGATCAAGTACAACGTAATTAAAATGCACAATAATGACAAAGCAGTCTATATACATGTTAGTATTTGTTGGAAAACAAAAGAATTATCAAGTGTTATTTATACAATTGAAAAGTTTGTAAGTTAATGTTTAGCATAGGCGACTTTAATAGTCACATTTAGTTATACATTTTTATGTTGTTGTTTTTTTTTTTGTATGTTCATTTGGGTTCCAACATATACTGTGTTATTTACAGATACATATACATGTACATGGATCAAGGTTTATTATGAAATAATTCCCAGTTGATACATTTTACAGCATGGAGACATAATTTACAAATTTTGAATCCGTTTTGTATAGTGTCATAGGAGCAGAAGATATGATAGGGTGTATGGCAACAAGGGGTTCGACTTAATAATAAATAAGCAAGAGTATTAAGTTTTTTGAATTTTGGACGACAATTTTTCAGCGAAGCATGACAAACTCGACAATATGTGTCGTCAAAATCGATAGGGATCGATTGGCATTTAAGGGATTGTTTGTAAAAGCGAAAATGTTGAGTCATTAATTTATTGATTTGTTTAAGATCTGCATTTAAGATGTCTGTAATGGAAAAATCATATAACGAGGGAGGTAGAAATTTTGATTGAAGAAATCTTTTGTGGGCTATTATGGATATTTGGGATTTTGATCCGAACCTTAAAATAATTGCTTGGCAGATTTGAAAATTTAGGGGGTGGATTTCATAAAGTAGATGGTCGAGCATTTGAAAATAGAGTATATTTATGTCGAAGTAGTTTATAGCAAACATTAAGCTTGAAAATGAAATGTTAGAATTATTTAACATGTAGGTAAATAGTAACTTTTTAGTACGTCTATGGATTTTTCTTAGTTTGGAAAAAGTATTTAAAAAGTATTTTATGTGATGCAGTTGATGGTGATCTAAAGGGAGGGAAATGTATAAATTACTAGAAGAGTTGCCATTGTATTTAAATAATAACTTGAAATAATTAGAGAACAATATAAAAAATGAAATGTTAATAACAATATCCATTTTATGAAAATAATGAAATGTAAAATTGACAATAGGGAACCAAAAATGTAACGATAAAATGATATTATATATACAATAGAGTATCAATGAAAATACAAATTTAAGAACACAATTATGAAATACACAGTATATTTATATGAATGATGTATTGTCGTGTGCGCCTGAAATGAGAACAGCGAAAGTATAATTTATTTATTTATTTATTTTTATTTTTTATTTTTTTATGAAGCATGTATGTAATGAATAAAATCAAAGTATGTAACGATTGACATCTAATATGAGAAAACATGTAAAATGTAGTATTTAATAATGAAGATTAAATTAATTCATTTCAATAATCTTCAAAGTATTTATAATGGTTAAATGGAAAAATAAAGAAATCTAACATTGAATAATTGACATCAGAGTTGAAATCCATGCAAAATTTGACATCAAAGTTATAACATATTCAAATATGATGATGACAAAGTGATAACTAATGCTATTCCATTTTTTTTTCATTTTTTTTTTTTTTTTTAAGTTGAAGTTCGTTTAAGTACGTTCCTTAATTCCGTTATGGACCAAGAATAGTTCAGTGTGATTGTTTGTGTTGAGCATTTGTCGAAGTTTGATGTACTGATAAATGCTAATTGACAGAGCAGATGGTATTTCCATTATTATATCCCCTGTAGCGTTCCGAAACGAAATTTCCGTAGTGTTAATGAGCAGTTTTGGAAACAATCCAAAGCGTATGCTGTTTATGTTCAGTGTGACAGGTAAGTCAATGATCCATTCTGATCGACAAGACACCGAACTGACGATGTTGATATCAATACAATTTAAACCATTTGATATATGTAAAATCAAAAGAGTGCCACGTTGTCGTTTGAATATTTGCAATTTGCGAAGGATTGTTATTAGTAAGAGAACGTGAATCATGGCCAGAAAGACAAGAAAATGTTCATATTTCAGAGACTCATTAAGACTGTTGGTAAATTCCTGAAGTGGTGATAGCGTGATGGGATTGTCGTATTTAAGATGTTGTGCCGCTGTTGGTTTTATTAGTGTAATTGCAGTTAATAGAATGCGAATTTTTCGTGAAAGAAATATCAACATGAGCGTGTTTCCGATTGTGAGTAATATACCTATGATTGAAATTATATCAAAAGTGGATAAACCTGATTCAATTGAGATTTCACCGTTAAGCATTGCTTCTGTTAGGCTATGGTACACAATTTGGTTTTTCTTTGCTCTTTTCACAAAGGTTTGCATGTCAATTTCTAATTTGTGCGACCGAGCTAATATATCCTGTGTGTTTTGATCGAAAGTTTTAAATACCGGTAATAATACATTTATTGGATCATTGTACGAGATGTTTTTCATCAATTTATCCAAAACCGTATTATTAAAGAATTGTTGGAGTAACGGTAAGTTAATTGGATATATTTGGTCGACAGTAGTATCGTTTGTCAAACATTTTGTGAATTGCTCATCAATACGTTGACTTTTTGAGACTAGTTTACATGCACATGGTACATCGATAATGCAGTACTTACAATCATCTATTGTTTTAGAACGATTTACACATTCAAATTTTAAATTTGATTGCATGTATGCAAGTACCTTAGAACTATTTAAAATTCTCAGCTCTGGTTTCAAGACGTTTCTTACTATCTTATATTGACATATATCTTTCGTTTTTGCATTGTCCCCGTGTTTCAAGAGTTCTACAAAACAATTCGTATTGAAATCGATTTCAAATATAACATTCTGTTTACATAAAATTGTTGAACCTGTTGTCAAACAGCCTCTTAAGAATGATTGGTCAATGAATGTAAATAATAGGTTTTTTCCATTATAAATTAAATACCTAGGTTTTGATGTGAATTCATTAGCATCTTTGTTTTTATATCATTGTCAAGAGGAATTGGAAAGAAATTTAATTCATAAATTTCGTTATCCAAACTGTTTGTCAGTGGAAACAGTACCATTATGTATATTGAATTAGTGTTGCGTCCATAAATAAATTCAGCATGATTGTAGTAGAATGCCAATTCAGTGCTGATCAATTTATGAGTCGGATAGTTGATTTTTAACGACGAAGCTATTTCTGTTAACGTTTGGGACATAAGTTCGGGGTTTATTATATGAATCGACAATTTACGATTGCTCAGTGATTCAATTCATATGGCTAGCCTATCAAACTGTGACCTTATTTTGATCATTTTATCATTTACATCTAGTATTAACTTTTCAGCAGTTGTATGTTTATTTGACATAGATTCCATTTCGTCCACAATTTTATGTCTGACTGCTGAAGCATTCGCAACGAATTCATCGAATAATTTCATATCCTCATGAACATTAGTTGCAAATGATGACATTTCGCCGAATTTGTGCGTAAATGTGTTTGTTAAGAGATTAACTCTTTGTGCCGATTTATTTGCATGATCGCGTAATCGATTAAGTTGTGACGTTGTTGCAATGCCAAAAAGAGTTGAACCTAATTGTCCTATAAAGGGAAGTAAGGGTTGTGACTCACGTGTCTTCCGTTTATCTGAGATTGTAGGAATCATGCTACGAAATTTGTGTAACAAAGATTGTATATCATGTTCCATTAAAATCCTTAGAGTGTTGAATTCGACGCTAATGGTACATCCTTTTTCGTAGAAATAAGTGTCTCTACACAATGAATAATTTCTACCAATGTCGCTAGTGAAATGATAGTCCGGCATATCAAATCGAAAAGTATGCGTCCATTCATTATTCACGAAGTTAATTGTTTTTGGATCTGAGAACTTAACGCCATGGTTCATCAGCAATTGTTCGCCGTGTGCTCCCACAAGTGACAGGAAAAGTATAATGAATCGTGTGACCAACATCTTGCCTAAAAGAAAAAAAAAGAGTTTATTTGTTTATCATTTTACCGTTTTCTTTTGTGATTTTTCTTTAGAGATTTGTTTATATAAAATTGTTTAAGTGCTTCTGATGTATCTTCGTCATTTGCCCAACTGATCGTATACTTTTTGTTTGTCCATTTTATCAAATATTGTCTTTGATTATCTTTAATTCTGGTTTTTAAAATTTTGTCAGCTTTGTACCATTTCTTGTTTGAATTTTCTGGTGGGATATTATTTTGAATTATTGTATTTTGTTTGTCAGTTGCCGTTATATTTGGCTGTGTATTGTCGGTAACGGTTTGCGGATTGTTTTGATTTTCTGTATTATCATTAGTTTCGTTTTCATGGAATTTAAATGTTTGAGATAAATCACGTAAATCCTTCTCATCATGGTATCTTCTTAATCTGTTGATATTAACCGGAACTTTTAATTCTTTGTTTGAATATCGTTCTCTCAAAATATATGTGCCATTTTGTAATATTTTGGTTATATAATAGGGTTGCTCTGAAAATTTTCGAATCAATTTTCTGGATTTATTTAAAGGTACTTTTTCTTGCTTAATAAAAACAAGATCTCCTAATTTAAATGGACGTATTGCAGTTTTGCGATTGTAAAACTTACGCATAACGTCACGTGAATTATTTATGTTTTCTTGTGTGATATTCCATATAAGTTTAAATCTTTGTTTCAATTCCTCAACATAAGTGTTTATTGAAGGGTTGGTATTAATTGGTGGAAATAATTCGGAAGTGATGGGTTTATTCATATGTCGGCCAAAAAGAATGTAGTACGGAGAGTATTGTGTCGTTTTCGGACATACTGTTGAATTGTAGGCTAATTGGACACTGGAAAGCTTATCAGGCCAATCGCTTTCGTCTTTTAACGATGAACGTAGTATTGAGAGTAATGAAGAGTGTACCCGTTCTACCATTCCGTTACTCATTGGGTGATAAGATGAAGTTCGATGCCTCTTTATTTGAAAGAATTTATAAAGAACATCCATTATACCACTTAAGAAGTGTTGGCCTCGGTCAGATGTGATACGTTTGGGCGGTCCAAATATTGCAAATACTTTATGATAAAGTTGCTCTGCGATTTCAATAGTGTTTTGCGTTTTTAATGGTATAAATAGTGCAAATTTTGAAAATGCGCATATAACGCTTAAAACATATTTATATTCTTTGCTCTGTTTTGCTACCGTAACAATGTCGATGTGTAACATATCAAATGGTGCGCTTGCAATAAAAGGTTCTTGTAATGGATATGGTTTATAATTGTGATCTCTTTTAAATATTTGACAGTTTTTACAAGATTGAACATAATCTTTAACTGCTTGATACATTTTTGGAAAGTAATAAAAAAAATTGAGGGTCGCATATGTGCGGTCTAATCCAAAGTGTCCGTTTAAATCATGAAAACTATCAAGTATTTGATTTCTCAATGACTCAGGCAAAGCTAATTGTTTAATTAAAGTTTTTCCAGTTTGATGTTTCTTAGATCTTGGTTCGTAAAAATGGAATAGAACATTGTCAACTATTTCGTATTGGGTGCTTATATATGGAATTCGTTTTGCTAAGTCTTTTCATCAGGTAAATGACCGTTCTTTAAAAATGCATAAATGTCGCCGAAGTCTTTTGATGTAGCTTGTAAGTTTATAGTGTCTAGTTGATTAGTTGTTAAGTGTGCGTGTTGTTGTTTGCGGTCATTGACTGTCTGGGGTTGTGAACCATTATCTGAGATAACACTGTTGTCAGGTGGAATGGTGCTAAGTTGATTGTCAGCAGAGATAATTGGTTGATGATTGGTGGGTGTTGTGTTGATTGTTTGTTTTCGCATTTTTCTTGTGAGAATGTTAACCTGGGAACAATGATTATTTTGCGTTACTTGTATTGGTGCCAAGGTTTGTGGAGGTGTAAAAGGTGCGTTATCATTGGAAAGTGTATGTATGTTTTCCTGGGATTTAACGTGAATGTCTGATTTGGAATAGTTAATTCTACTAAGGTAATCGCTCGGATTTGTCTTGCCAGTTTTATAAATGATTTCATGATCATAATTTTCTAGTTCTAAAGCCCATCTGTATAGTCTGTTATTTGAGTGTTTTGCTGTATGCAAAATGTTAAAGCTTTACTGTCTGTTATAATTTTGACATGTATATTTGATATATAGACTCTACATTCTTTCAAAGCGTAAATGATTGCTAATAATTCCAGTTCACAACTACTGTAACGTTTTTCGTTATCTTTTAAAGCACGACCCCCATATAAAATAACATGATGACGTTTTGGAGAATCTTCCTGACATAAAATGAATCCTACTGCGGAGGTACTAGCATCTGTATAAATAGTGAATTCTTGATTAAAATCTGGTAATCGTAAAATTGGTTTTGCCAGTAATGCCCGTTTTAAATAATTAAAACTTTTGTCATGTTCCTCGGTCCATTTGAATATGGTATCTTTCTTAAGTAATCTATTTAACGGGGCGACAATGTGTGAGTAGTCTTTTATAAACCGTTTTAAGAAATTTGTCATGCCTAAAAAACTCTTTAATCCCTTTTGATTATTAGGAATTTGGAATTCGTTAATTATTTTCAATTTGTCAGGGTCCATTTGAATAGTGTTTCCTTCAAATACTGTGCCTAGAAATGTAATTCGTTTTTGTGCGAAATGACTCTTTTTAAGATTTATTACTAAACCAGCTTCTTTTAGTTTATGTAAAAATTGAGAAAGTTCTTTGATGTGGGTTTCAATATTGTCACTCATAAGTATACAGTCATCCAGAAAAAATAAAAGGTTTTTGAAATTGAATTCTCCTAATAATTTTGAAAGATATAATGACCAATAAAAAGGAGAATTACATAAGCCATAAGGAAGAACGTTAAATTGAAAACATCGTCCTGTTGGTGAATTAAATGCAGTATACTTTTTAGAATTTTCGGCCATGGGTAGATTAAGAAATGCTTGTTTTATGTCTATTTTAGTAAAGATAGTTGGCTTTTTCTCTGCGATCATATTTTGAACATCTACAATTGTAGGCATTTGATAATACATTTTCTTCGAAATTTTATTTAACAGTCGGTAATAAATGCATAACCTATATAATTGTTTATTTTCTTGTTGGTCTTCTGGTGAAATATCATCTGAATGTGTATGTTTTTTAACTAATACAATAGGACTACTCCAAATTGAAGTTGAATGTGAAATTATATTTTTATCTAGCATTTTCTGTAATTCATCTTCAATGATTTGTCTCGTTTTGGGGTTTACCGGATATGGTCTTGAACGTATAGGTATAGCGTTCGGTATCAATTCAATGGAACACTCAAAATTTTTAACATTGCCGACATCTGTTTCTGAATCGCTAAAAATATCTTGATATTGCTTTAAGAGATCGAACAGTTGCTGATTATTCGCAAATTCTTTTCCTATTTTATTATGTAATATTTGTTCTTTTTCGGTTGTCGTCTTAACGTTTCCACTTTCGTTACATTTATCTAAATTATTAATGTCATATATTTCGTTTTCATTTAAAATATGTATTGAAGCTAAAATATCATATTTATCATTTTTCTGTATCCGAGTTATTGTAAATTGGGAATTGTATAGTTTTATTTTTGTTGTCTGTAATACATAAATCAAGTTCCATGATATTTGTTTCATCCATAATATGTAAATCTTTATTCAAAAAACATTCTTTTAATTGAACAGGTATTTTCTGAAATGAATGAGCTTTAAGTCTTATCTTTTTATTAGCTTGAATACAGTGAATTTCATTTGTTATAAAATTGGTTTTGCATGTAATATTATCTTTATTTATTTCAAGAGTATTAGTCTCAAAATTTAATTTTGCCTCGTATTGCGAAAAGAAGTCTACTCCTAGTATTGCATTATTCGTTAAGCCTTGTACTATGTAAAACCGGTGCTTAAAGCGCGTGTTGCCAATTAGCATTGGGAGGTTAATGACCCCTTCTACATTGTACGAATTATCAGAAATGGCGGTCTTGACATGGTGATTAGACGGTAGGCATTCGCTTAGCGAAATGTTTGTGGAGGCGAAGAATGATTTGCTGATTACAGACATACTACTGCCCGAATCCAAAAGAATGTCTGTTGGGACATCTGCAATTGTTCCTGGTAAAGAATTATGAGAAAATGCGGATACTACCTTTAAAGCTAATATTTTACGTTTAGATTTAATACTTTGTTTTTGTTTATTTTGAGTTGTTTGCGTACTTTTGTTAAGTAAACCCTTTTTATTAATTTGTTCATGTTTTACTTGGAATTTTGAATAATTTGCGTTATTAAAATGGTACCTACTGCTCTGTCTTTTCCATCATTTTTTAGTTCGAAAACACATTGATTGAAATTGATTGAATTGTTGGCAATTGTTGAATCGTTTATTGAATGCAAAACAGTTTCTACCCCCCCCTACAAGAATCGTATCCGCATTTGGGGCAAATTCGGTTTTGTGCATTTTGTCTGTTTACTTGTAAACGTGGGTTAGATACGGATCTATCGACTATTCGCGGTCTTTGATAGTCTAACGGTACTGACATCCTATAATTTTGGTTTTGTCGTGGTTGAAATTGTTGATAACGGCTGTAAGGAACAGATGGCATTTGATTGGGAAACATATGTTGTTGAGCGTAAGAATTTTCTACCGGTATATTTGGCATTGGGGTTGACTGTAAAGCATTAATTTCCTTAATTTTGATGTCCGCTTTTAAGGTTTTAATCTCTTCCAATAACGTTTGAAATTTTGTGTCAATAGCATTGACTGAAAATGACGTGGTCATGTCACAGAGTTTACAGTATTTGGCCAGTCCTGACAAAGATTCTGGCTGTCTTAAAATAACATCTTTCTTAATACTGTCTCTTAATCCATTGACAAGCAAGCTTACGAGAACTTTTTCTTCTAAGCCTTGTACATCAGTAGACATTTTTAATGCTCTCGAGATATAATCATCACATGATTCATTTTCTCTTTGTTTAATAGCAATTAGTTGATAATCTAATTCTTTAGTCTGAAATCGTTTAGCAAGCGCTTTGGTGAGTTCTTGATAATTAGATTTAATATCTTCGGTCAGATTATTGTAAAAATTCTCTGCATTGTCGGACAGGTAAAATGGAAGAACATTAGCGTATTCACCCCTATCAATGTTATTCATGCTACAAAATTTCTGAAATCTTGCCAGAAACGCTGGTAAACTATCATAGTCTCTGCCTGTAAAGCATGCTAACTTAATTATGTTTGGCTTAAACATTGTACCTCTTGGGTCCGAAGTCTGTGCGGTATGGAAGTTTCTCGCCGGTCGTTCCCCGTCTGCTGGAGAGTGGCCAGGTGCGGAAGGCGTCTGCCTACGTAAGTTAATATTGTCACTATTAGCACTTTGCGATGGAAAATTAGCACTATTAACACTAGGCGATGGGGTATTTAAGAAAAAGTTAGGTCTCTGCGAAATAACACTGGAAATTGGATCCTGTAGTCGTTCGTCGGGAAGGCACTGAAAATTACCATATGGCGGTGGTACTGGGTCGTACCGGAAATTGGATAATGGCTCGAGCAGCGATTCCTTCGGCGGGTCCTGCGTTAATGGCTGGAGTGTTGTTTCTTGGGTTTCTTCGGTGTCTGATGCATCGGATTGTAATGGGTGACTTTGAAATGGGCTGTCATGTATTGTTACTCTTCTGATTGTTTTGATAGAATTTAATTGTTTATGAAAATCTGAACGTAATTGTTTTTTACGACGTTTTTCACTTGCAACAAAATCTTCGGGAGTTTGTAAATAAGGTTTTGACTCACTTGATGATTTTGGAGTTTCTTGTTTTGATATGGTAGTTGATGGTTGAAATGGTTGCTCCGGAACTGTCGTATCGTCAGGTGGGGATGTTGGCGGCGTCAATTGTGGCGGTAGAGTGGCTGATAGGCGAGAACGTAAATTGTAGTGAGACATCTTGAAACATTTCTGACGATTTTTGTTGTGGAAAATGTAATTGTAAAGGAATTAAACTTTAGAACCTATTCTCCACCAGATATCGTACGTGCTTTTACTTGTTATTTCAATGTTCCTTGAAGTTTTCATTATTTCCATTTAATGTAATTGGTAACGGGATCTTCATTTACGTACGATACATTATTTAGTTCTTAATAATTAATTATTCTGTCCATTACGGTCTTAGTGAATGTTGTATTTGTAGTGTTTCATTTTCAATTAGCATTAAATGCTACCATTCTTCAATTTATGCAAATTAGCGTTAAGCGCTAATATTCTATGATCCATAATAGATGTAAATAATCAAAGAAGTCGACAGTGTAAACAGCCCATTTTATTCTCTGTAATATCCAGAAAACACTGTGTTAATTTATTAAACAAGATAAATATTTGCATGCATAAATATCATGTATGATATATACGTACATATGCAACGATATTGATTCATAATATATATTAATAAATCACACAGAATATTGTTCAATTTCACTAACAGTTTTCAGGCATTAACATTATTTTGTTAAATCATAAAATAAAGAAATTATTTATTTATGAGAAGACAGTACTATTTGTTTTACTAATATGATACTTATAAAATAGCAATTATCATAAATACACAATATATATTTATTTGGATATTGTGCAGTCAAACAACTTTCCTAAATACTCTACATTGAATGTAGCTGAAACAAATTAAAGTAGTAAACAATAATTTAAGTATGAATATATTTATTTGCAGCAAACAATAATTTGAATGAAAATAAATAAGTAGCAACAGCTCACCTGTAATATCCAGAAAACACTGTGCTTCAGTCGCGCACAGGTTTCCTTAAATATTTTTTCGGTGGCTGCTGAAATTTGATCAGACTTTCCCAAATACGTTACTCACGTGATCCTACGTGGTCTCACGCAGTACATTGATTCACCTACTTTTTTATATTTGTTCGGGTCAAAGTTGTTAACCCTTGGTCATGGAACTTTCTAGAAGTTTCTACTGCTTACGTTTGCGTTCTTGATTTTGTAAACAATTTAGATTGGAATGTGCTATTCTTTGTTAGCTTAGTAAGCTGTTTTCTTATAGTACATCAATATGATAGAGTTTGTAGCTCACCTGGCACAAAAAAGTATTCCGGTGTGGTTTTGTGAAAACTGGGCTTAATGCGTGATATGAACTGCACAATTCCTTAAGTATTTCTAACAATGTACAATAGTTATTCTAAACAATATGCAATAGTTATTTTAAACAATATGCACTAGTTATTTTAAAATTGTGTTAATTGAAATTAATTCAAATTTTATTAATTATGATTAATCAAAATTATTAAATAAGTTAAAGTGAAGATTTAAATATTACAAATATTTCATAAGATTGTGATTTTAATTGGATTACAGTCCTACCATTACACTAACCGAGCAAATACGAACGGATTAATACAATCGTGTTTGTTTAACAGACGATATGTTCGTCGCTACGGTGAATTACATTAAATTGCATGCATATTGAACTAATATAAGTCACCCATCCTACCAAGATTATAGTTATGTAACAGGTTTGTTGGCTTTGAAAAGAACGGTGAATAATATACTAACGCGCTTTGTGTCGCTACAAAATAAAATACAGCCTATGTCACGATATCATTGGTAAATGTCGCACTCCTTTTAATTACGCTTTTATAGTAAAACTGAAAATCCCCTCCTATTTTGAAATAGTGACCCAGAATTTCCAAGAGGTCACCTGATTTGCAAGTTTTGAAATATAGGTGTAACCCTGTTAGAACATATTTATGTAAAACTAAATTTGATCCAAACAAAGAATAGATACCAATCACTGCTCATGTTGTACATATGTTCGATTATAAATACGTCCATAAGTAGTTACATCCCAAATGTATGTATACGCAGCCCCTCTTTTCCTGCTATGTAGATATTGCAACAGTGACTTCTCTTTTGTGTTTATCGGCAACCACTGGAATTCAGGGTTAAACACGTCTAAAACACATTTGTAATTTCCCATACGTATTTTTCCATACGTATGAGTTATTGGGCATGATTGTACTTACCTATGTGTACGTGCTGAACCTTGCGTACTCAACTCCTTTATAACATCGAGATGGATGATTCCAAATCCTTGACAGATAAACGACATCTTACGGGAATGACATTATGTTGCCACCATTCGTGGCTGAATAATGGCTTATTGACTGTTTTCCACTAATGAATTTATATATATTCATGCGTAGTAGTTAGAACCCGTTCAGTAAAGCTTCATTTCACAAAAAAAAGTTTTGAAACAACGTTTCGAGCCCGTGGGGAAGATCATTCAGTTTCCAATTGAATATCTGTCGAACCAACTTGTTCAGTAGCTATTAAAACCGCTATGTGGGCTATTATGCCCTGATGCATACATATTGGAAATAAATGTATTCTTTGGAACAAATTAAGGTAGCGCATCTGTAATGGGCACCTTTTCAAATATAATTTAATGTATTATTTTCTTAATCAGCATCATTTCACTGAACTACATGCACATTTATAGGTAGGCTTTCCATGCTTTAACAAAATATACTTATTTTTTCATAACAAATCCCACGCTCGTATTTTGTTCAATTTATTTGCAACCCTGGGATACATGAAAGTTCCATTATTCATCCAGAGTTCCAAATATGGGCATGCAGTTGGTGTGTACAGATGCAGTAAAGGCGTTTAAAGTTTAAACAATATAAATTAAGTATTCTTTTACAGACATATATTTTTTTGTATAAAGTGTAATCTATGGAAGAGCGCCATGAAATATAAGTGGTTTAAGCCAAGTAGAAATTGGGTTGGTTTAAAACAAAGTGTCATAACATTACAAATAGTATCATTTAAGTAACATTTTAAACTTAGTTTTTATAGATACACTATATACAGCAAATATACCAAAAAAATATACAGATTTACCGTTTACTTTTTGAAACAACAATAAAAATGCAACATGAATGATTCGTATTTTCAGCAGTACATCACCCAATTTAGCCATAATTTAATTGTTAATTTTATTTTAAAAAATTGAAGAATGTGCATAAAAATTGCAATATATTTCATGTTTAACTAATGAGTATGAATGAACGAAGTATTATTAAGCTACCCAGAATAATTAACCCATTTATGCCTAGCGTCCTGAAAAAAGGACATTGCAAACAGCGTAGACCCAGATGAGACGCCGCATAATGCGGCGTCTCATCTGGGTCTGCGCTGTTTGCTTCAATGAATTTCTTTATGGAATATTCATAATATAGAAATAAATATACTTGACACCCCTAATTTTGGAAATAAATTGATCCAATTTAGAAGGATGGGAGAGTCCACTGCAATTGAAGAGGCTATATCGACAGACGCTGAAGTACCACAATTTTCACAATTTAAGCCAATATATATGTACTTCTATCTACTATGACAAAAGCTTCTATTAATAACACATATAACAAAGAAGTTTCGTCATGCTAGATAAATAGAGGATATTTGTATTTGTAGTAAATATGAAACATTTATTTCAATGAGGAGTGAGAAAATTGCAATATTTTCGCGAGCGCAAGGCGCTAGTGAACATATGAACATTTTGTACTTCGATGCAAAGCTTGATTTATAGTTATTTCAATTGTTGTGTTATTGCTGGAAAACCGGACTACTATTGAACAATAAACATAGCTTATATGCTATATTAAATAAAATTACGTTAGAAACGAAATACTAGTAAAACGCGTCGCAAAATGTATGCGTTGTCGGCAGGATTTGAACCTGCGATGGAAGATCCCAAAAGATTTACAGTCTATCATCTTAACCACTCGACCACGACAACTTAACATTAATACCTGCTTAAATTAGATATCCATAAGTAAACAGGTATAAAGGCTCTTCAATCTTCAAAGATATCGCGGGAAATCATTACAGCTGTGCTACCTTTAAAGGCAGCTTTTTTGATCTGTATTTGCAATTAGATGTTATTTATATTTGCATTAAAAAAAGACATTTTCAATGTGTTGCTTCCTACATAAGAGAGATGTCAATACTTAAAGGCATGCATGCTTAACGCATATTTCTGGATATTCTGCTCGCATTTTCACTTATCAGCAAAACTTAGATACATATAGACCGAAATGATCATTTTTTTACTGGAATGAACAATGTTATTTTTTCACGAAAATCGAAATGTATTTCACCACTAAAATTATATATTCGACTGATAAGCATACCATGATGAAGTAATAAAATGAAATGTTCGTATTGGATGAAAATCCAATCGTTACATTTCAACATTGCTAACAAACAAGTATTCGCAATCTTAAAAAAATCATAGCCTTAACATGTTTTACTTTTTAATTGCTTAACATCCACCCTACATAAAAAAATAATTTAAATAAATTTAAAAAAGTAAATTCTTAAGAACTTAGCCATGAGCGGACAAATACATCGTTCGCTAATTCGACGATGATCTGTGACTGCGGTATTAAACTTTGTCACTCGGCGGACGGCTCTGACGTGTCCAGGCTTCAAGACGCCTGGGTCCGGTTTAATAAAAAACTACAAAACACGACTGTAGTCGCGCGACTGTGCGGTCGACCGACTGCTGTCGGCCGCCAACTGACAAATTGTCGCGTTCACGGAGGAATTTGCCGCGACTGTGGTCGCATGACTGTGTGGTCAGTCGACTGCGGTCGTTTTAGTCGCTATTTTTAGAAAATTATCATTTCCGCCATCAACATTTTTTTATTTATTGTGCGAAAACTCAATTCACGAAAAGTAAATCTTAAATTTGTTAAAATAATATGATATTATTTGTTTAAACAGAATTCGCTTGCGGATTCTTCGTCAAAGGTGTGTTTGTAATAATATTCATTAAGTGTTCAAAGTTCAAATACAAAATCTGACGCAATTAAATAAAACTACTACTATGGTTCACGTGTCTCTGGACAATGTCCTTTCGCGTGTCAAAATTGCAGAACCTCAAACAAACTTACCAACGCAGTTTCAAGATGTTGGTACTAAAGACCGTACATTTATATGAATATACGCCCTGGAGATCGGACACATCGGCCGGCGACCGGATTATTTGTGACTGAAGCATTACAGCGATTGTGACAGAGGGAAGAAACAATGTTGACAAACACTTCAAGGACATACCTCACAATCATTATAATGTTTTACTTGATGTCTAAGTTCTCCGGTTTCTATTTAGGGAACACGGTGGCATAGTCATCCGTGTGATGTTGAAGCTTCAGTTGATTGAATTGGAGCAAACTCCCAAAATGCTGTTGATGTTTTTTGTCAACACGTTTTTTAAGGGCAATGCACAAATTTACTGTGTTGCAAATCGCATAACTATGCGTAAATGCATAGTATACTACCAGCAAATCGAAACGTTAAACATTTATTTTCCAGCAGCAACTTATAATAAGTGATACAAAGATCCATTTACGAAAATATATTATTAATGACCGCAATATGCCTCTAATACTGATAAGTTTCAGCGACAGCATACAGAAAAATAATAAAATAACAAGGTCATAATGCTAGACATGCCAACTGGAAGGAATAAGCATGATTCTACCACGAGATAAACACATTGATTTCATTCGATTCTTAGAACGACAAGCATAATGCCTATATTGTAAATGCGCAACAGCTTAAGCATCGGCAAAGAAAAACATACGTTTGAGTAATTGATTATACTTAATTATACAAAAATGTTTTCTAGAAAGAAGCATATACCACGTACGTAGTTACGACCTGTTTGTGTATATTTGATCTTACACCAGACTTTGATTGACAATTTGTTCAGCCATTCGTGAACCTACAGGAGTAGGATCTAATTATTGACATAATTGAAACGCACACTATTCGCTTACTTTCTGACGGAGTAGGCGTGATTATTTATTCAAAGGCGTGCGGTACACATGCGAGCGCTGTTGCACACGGAGTGGCTCGGTCATAATTGGATATAGTGCTGTTCCAACATGGCCATCTGCTTTGGTCGTGTACTGTTGATAATTATAATTCTGAAATTTGCTCCCGAGTGTACGAGCTTTCAAAACAAATTCTACCGCTCAAAATCGAAGGCTTTAACTGCGTACAATCGGACTCTTACTACCCTGTCTAAGATTGGATGTTCCGTTGAATGTGCTAGAGATCGGTCATGTAGAAGTGCAAGTTATCGCGAAACGACGCGGGAATGCATGCTGTCGGATTTGCCCTCTTTTGTTATTGACCTTTATGGACACGATGACCTTTTCCTGGAAGTCTTTGGTACCACCGGTAATTTCTTTTCACTTAAATATCGTCTCAATACACGATCAAAGTTAAGGAATACTTATATTTCGTAATAATCCATTCCAGCGGCATAATAACAAAGGCAATATTTTGGCATGGATAAGAATCTGCTAATCGTATTTTTCAAAGGATCCTAAGAGTTCATACGGATATTGACAGGTTGCTATTTTTTCATTATCATAGAGAAAACTATATATGTGTCGCTGTAAAATATTTCATTAACTAACAATAAATTGCTGTCCTTTACCCATTCATGCCTAGCGTCTCATCTGGGTCTGCGCTGTTTGCTTAAAGGAATTTCTGTAAGAATTGTTCTAAATATAGAAATAAATTTACTAGACATCCTTAATTTTGGAAATTATTGATCCAATTTAGAAGGATGGGAGAGTCCACTGGGCATAAATGGGTTAAATGCAAAAATAAATATGTTCATAATGATATAGATGATATCTGTTCGTGTCAGTGTAAGATCGTTTGTTATTTCACGAGTAATTATATAAAATATATTTTTACGAGTGGCGGAGCCACGAGTGAAAATATTATTTTTCTATGATCACGAGTGAAATAACAAACGATCCTACACTAACATGAACACATTTTCTGTTTCTTGTATGCCCCTTTTTCAAGAAAATAGTTATCAGCTGTTTCCCTTTCGCTGAATAGTTACCCTTTCTCTCGTGGCGTGCATCAATACATGTCAATACACAAAATGACGTTATTAGTGTTTGCATCATCCTTCGCCGAAAGAAATAGTCCAATATTTGATGGTTTACGAGTAAACAAAGCTGAAAGGTTTTAACATTTTATTGCTCTTGCTAAAATAAGCAAACAAAGTTAAGCATACAATACTGCTAGTGTCTCAACATTTACTGAACAGTACATGTCCGTGATGTCGTAGGAATACGCAAACTTTGACATATTTTTATTCATACAGTTCGCCATTTTTACGAGCTGTCAACTGATTAATTTAGTGTTTAAAACTGTGGATTAGCAACAGACATAATTTTTTAACTGGTTTTAACTATTTTTACAAACTGTCAACCGACAAAAGCAAGTAAATCTTGATATGATAATCTTAATTTTTACCGTTGAAAATAACAATTTGTTGATTTTCACTGCTATTATTTCACTGCAGAAATGTCATATTTTATCATTAGGTATAAAAGAAAAATTATCATCATTTGTGCCATGCGTCATTAGCCGTTGTCTTAGCCGATTTGCGAACCTCTGACATGAATATTGCGTCGATGTGTCGTGAAAATCGTGGGTCCTTTCATCCCAAAACCAATACAACGACCGCATCTCGCATATGGAAACGGACTAAAGTCGTTAATAAATTATGCGTTAAACATATGGAACACTTGCTTCATTCGAGAAACCATACATTTGACAAAATTGTCTTATCGGACGACGGAAATCGCCCTTTTGCGATATTTTTTGCTATGATCGTACGATTAAAACCACGTGGATTTTTTTCAGTTATATTATATGATTAAATATATATATATATAATCAGGAAATCCTAATATAATTGGCGAATGAGGTTAACGGGCTGCAACAACAAATAAAGTCTATGTAAGGCATTATTATACATAGTAAAATATATTAAATATTGGATTTTTCACCCGAAATAAAAATATTGCGTATACCAAGCAGAATAAAAAAATCAAGTTCTACAACCATCTCCTCTTTTCCAATAATCTTTTTTTTTAAACGTGACTTAAAAAAAGCATCTTGAAATGTCCCCCTACGTGTATTGAATTAGTGCTGGCTTTTCTCATGTTTAGCTTTATGATGTGTGTATGTACTTTCACAAATTCTGAGCAATAATCTCAAATAAATAATTTATCATTTTTGTGTTTTAGTTGTTGTGCTGTTTTCATTAAAAGGATGTCTGCTTAGTTGTGTGTTCTTGAACTTTCTTGAATGCTTTTAGTTGTTGTCCCAATGTGTTTCGTTTCACGTCCACGGTAGTGCGCAATGTAAACAAGGAACCAAACATCTACCAACCCGCGTCACTCGTAATAAACATTTCGATCGGCAGAAGTATGTAATGACAAAATTGTTTGAAATCACGGGGAAAATCTGTAGGCTTATTATGTCGATTTGCAAATTAGATATAATATTAAGGAATAAAACTAGTTCTAAGTTTGTTTTACATAACAATTCCTTCATTTACGTATTTAGAATTGTTTACATGGTATATTCGATTTAACTAACGTATAAATGGTCAAACCGAAGTAGCGACCCCCAAATGGAAAAGCATTTTTTTCCATTCTTAATATAATTAAATCCAGGACTGACATATTGATGGAAAACTATGTATAAACGTTGCATCTGATTAATACAAACTGACATGTTACTCAATTGCCTTGTGTTGTGTTGGATCCTTTGAATAGATATTCAAGTAAAATACAGAGTCGAATGAAGTCCATGTGACTGAACAAGAAGCAACAAGGAGGTAATAATAAGCAATACCATCAAATACTTAACCCTTTGCATGCTGGGAAATTTGTCGTCTGCAAAAATGTCGTCTGCTGAATTTCTAAAATTAGCATTTTCTTCGATTTTTTTCAAAGAATACTATCAGAATAGCAAACAGTTTGGATCCTGATGAGACGCCACGTTCTGTGGCGTCTCATCTGGATCCAAACTGTTTGCAAAGGCCTTTAAAATTCGGTTCCCGCACTGAAAGGGTTAAATAACTATTCAAATCACCCATCTCGAAATAAGGATTACATTCGACTCGAGAGAAAATGCTTTAATAAAGACGATGGCCATTATAATTAACAAAAACCGAGACAGCATCTTCACAAAAGTGCTGGAAAGTTGTTATATAAATGGTGTGTACATGCAGATAAATAAAATAGAGAAATTCGCTTGAAACCAAGAACATATTAAACACTATGTTGCGTTATTCAATTGAACAAAGATGCATAGATATAGACAAAGTTTTCATTGATATTTATTTTGCTCCTTAAATCTTAACAAACATACTTTCCAAAGTCCAGTTATATTTTACTCAACAACATGCTAGCGAAACCGTCCACGGGCTTCGCCCTTGATAATTAGAAATTATGTAACTACATCCCTGCTTGTATAGTGTGTACTGGCTTCTCTAAAAACCTAGTTGCAAGTGTTTCCAAGTGCATGATTTCACTCAACTTAAATAGTAATTAGTTGACAGGTAGGCAATTGAAAATATTCATCCAAGTAATATGCATGTATACTGCGTTGAAATGTAAAATATTCAATCACTCTTTGCTTGCTCATCCAAGTAATATGCATACCTGTTGTCTAATCAAAAGACAATGCATCAATTATTTAACGGTGAGTACATCAATTTGTCATTTCATCCTCGAGCTAGGAAATATTGATATTAAAATTGTCCATCATACGATATACATGTAAATTAACCTATCTTTATCCTAAGCTAAGCGATCGTTTAAACAAAGAAACCAAGACTAAAATAGCGCGAGGATGTTTCAAGTCTTATATAATAAAATGCGGATCATTTAGATCACTTGGCATTGTGATAGAAGATAAGGCTGTGAGTGTGCTCCTGTGTATATGAGATGATTAACCCATTAATGCCCAGTGGACTCTCCCATCTTTCTAAATTGGATCAATTTATTTCCACAATTAGGGGTGTCTGGTATACTTATTTCTATATTTAGAATATTTCTTACAGAAATTTCTTTAAGCAAACAGCGCAGACCCAGATGAGACGCCGCATTATGCGGCGTCTCATCTGGGTCTACGCTGTTTGCAATGTCCTTTTTTTCAGGACGCTAGGCATGAATGGGTTTATACTAGGGATGTCAACGAATATCCGAATATCCGAATATTCGGTCCCGGACCGAATATTCGGATACTGTTTTCCGAATCGAATATTCGGAAGAAAAAATAAAAAAAAATTGAGTAATTTCAAAGTCTTTGTTTTCGTGAAAATTGCTTCAAACATTGTAAAAAAAGTTGTTCCTCGTGTCATAATGTTTATTCCGGTAGGCGCGATAATGCGTCGCTATGGTGATGACAGTATACCGGTCATAAATCCCGTTAATTGCCTAACAAAGACAGATACTTTGTGTCAAAATTATGATAGGTGCAAATCGCGTCGGCAATCAAAACACCGACCTGCACTTGATCCAATTACTCGAATTACATTTAAAATTATCAAAGATTAAATGAGTAAAGGAAAAGCCAACTTGGTGTAAAAAACAAATAAGACCGTATGGAAATTAAAACACCGACCCGTCTTGATCTAATAACTCGAATTACATTTAAAATGATCAAAGATTAAATGAGTAAAGAAATAGCCGAATTGGTGTGAAAAACAAAAAAGATCGTATGGTTATAATCACGTTGTCCAATCAAAAAGCTTTTAAAAAATAATTTACTCAACCTCTTATGAGTATTTGCATATCGTATGGTCCATTTTTAATTAATTACTTAATATTCAATCAAGTATTATACTTAAAGAAATGTTTTTGGTATTTCGCCCTCATTTAATTGAAAATATTATAATTGCTACACGCATAAAGTAAATCTCTGTCCAAGCAAAATGCCACCTACGCCTTCCGCTGCTTGGAAGTATTTCACATCATCCGATAAGAAGTCGCCAATCCAAGTGACTTTTAAACGTGGCAACTTTAAAAGACTGACTGTTTAGTCTGTTAAACAGGTTCAAAGTGTGTTGTGGCTATGAACATAATTCGTTTAAGTTCAGCGTTAATTATATTTAGATCTAACTGTTTTGTCATGTAATTATTTTGTAGTCATGAAATATTATTGCTCTCGTTCTATTGTTGATGTACGATATTAATAGTTTAAAAACAGTTTTTGTCATTCAATTTTAACAATAAAAAGTAATCAGCTTCGAATTAGCGACGGCAACGCTGTGTCAATATTTAGTCACTTCCGGTAAACTTCCGGTAAAAACGAAAGTAGAATTCATGGAGTAATGGTACGGTTAACAAAGTTGACTTTTTTTCCAACAGATGTTGACCGAATATCCGAATATTCGTTCGGAAGGGTGACCGAATATTCGAATACCGATATCGGTATTCGTTGCCATCCCTAGTTTATACTGAAAACTCAAAGCGTTTACTTGAACTCATTTTCTCAAGACGCAAATTCCCGATGGACAGAACACAAACTCGACCTCGGAAATTTTATGGCATGAATATAGACAGCATAATTAACTGGCAGAGACTCATGGATAAAGTGTTGAATCCCAGTGTCAATCAGTTTATTTAAATGATGTAAGCTATTTTTATGAATTGTTTATTTTCTTACCTTAATTTCTAGTGGTATTATTCACTGTTTTTCTCCTAAAATGTTGCCCAGTAAAGCCTGGCCACTAAATAATAATTGCTAACCAATCAAATACTTGATACTGGTCAATATAATTACATATACAGGCTAGAGTCAGATTGGTGTGTTTCTTCCATTTATTAAATTGGTTGTATTAACATACTGTTGGCAAGGCAAACATTTCTTAAGGCATACATTTCTCCGTCAGTCAATTAAAAAAATGATATGTATATCAATTTTAAAGAGTTACTTTTCATATTTTTTGGTAAATGTTACCACTTTTTCTGGTGTAAATCACAGAATTGTCAACATTAAGCTTAATACATGCTGTTATGAATGAATTGACAGCCATCTAACCTTTTCCCGTAACCGATCATCATTGCCAGGTAACAGTCAGCTAAATTTACACGCTGCGTAGCGTTGTTCATTGATTTTACAGTTGTTCTGAAGAAATGTATTCAAATGGAAATGGGAGAAAACACCCTTTGATGTGTTAATGTTGTCTAATGTTATTGTTGGTAGTTAATAGTTCATTGTAATTTGTTGCATTCCTTTTGCAAACTACAGTGATATCTGCGCCCGGCGCAGCATTTGTCGTGTCGGGTGCACTGTGTCATGCGCCCGGCACAAGGAACAGTGTGTCAATGCGCCCGGCACAAGGAACAGTGTGTCAATGCGCCCGGCACAAGGAACAGTGTGTCAACGCGCCCGGCACAAGGCGCAGTATGCCATCGAATATGGTATAAAAGCTGAGATTTTCTCATACAAAATAAGTACATCTTTGATAACACCTTACATACTACTTTTATTTAGACGTTTGAGTAAGCATAAATAGTAAATAAACTTTGTTAATAAAATAAAACACTTGTACCATCAAGTAAAGATAGTTAGTACACATATATAAATTTATATTAAGACACATATATTGCGTTTAGTTGCATTTCTTGCTGGAGAATAACAATACACTGAAAAGTTATTCGTTTTTTTTTTATATAAAACCCAGTTTATTTAGTTATTTGTGTAAACGCGTGGACTGAGTCCTAACAATATATAATCACAAATCAAATATTATATATATATATATATATATATATATATATATATATATATATATATATATATATATATATATATTTCACAAACTGTTTACGCTTGAAATCAACATGGCTGAAACTTACCTAATTAGCATTTTCATTTGTAAAATGATGACTGCTGTTGTGATAAATGCTCAATTATAATATTGTGTATCATTTTTATCGTAGACATACTTTTGTTTTTGTAATAATAATATAAGTTTTGATTATATCATGGAAGCTATTATCATTATTACATAGTTGTTTATGATATAGAAAAAACAATTATAGAAGTATATGATTATTTACCTCATTATGATAATGGTGATACTTGTAATTGTAATTTGATGGTATTGAGAATAATGATAATGATTATAATAATTACTATTGTTATTGTTGCTACTATTAAAATGTATTTTCTTTATTTAGCTTGTGAGTTAAGAGGAAACCATTAAACACAAAATTATACGAAACGCAACTGTAAAATAAAACATACCAATGCGATGTTCAACTTACCAGCTTAACAGGAGCCGATATGACAGTCGCATATACGAATCTCGCGTTAGTTAATATATTAGCGGTAGGAACTTTTTATTACGCATTAAAACGATGCGTGAGGCATAATGATGAGGTTTCTTAATACAATATATTTAAGTCATTTCATTTAAACGTTGTCTCTTTCTATTGTTGTCAGAATGGACGTTGGTGTACCGTGGCATCCCTCGAATAGGATCGAATCCTGCAACCGCCTGGCTGACTGGGGAGAGCGTAACCAGTGATCCTGCTTGTCAGCAGCTGGGAAATACCTCCTGTAACAAACATTTTAGGCATAGCATCGCTTCGGATTGGAGCAGTCTAAACATAGAACAGGTTTGACTATAAGATGAAATTTGACATGAATGGATTTTAATCAATATCTAAGATATTACTGTTTGCGAATACACTTCCCCACGTATAATAAATGTACATGGAAATTGTCAATATTGTTATGCAATTTTAGGTAAAGATTGCGTTCTACAAGGGAAGCTTGGAACAAAACATCACCTTTGACGGAAGGAACAGCACAATCAGCAACTGGTTCTCTCAGAGCAGGATCCTGAGCTCCACATGGCCTGGTGTTAGGGCAAATGCCAGCTTTAATCGCTTTAAAACAATGTAATATTATTAAAGCGTATTTTCCCTTGAACTGATCCGTTCATATATCGATATATTGACTATGTTGCATATTTTGGTCACTGCTTACCAATATAATTAAAGATTTAAATGCCATTATGTAATACAAAGTGCCAGTACCGACGAAGACATAAAATATGTATATCGATAAAACTTGCCTCAAAACTAAAAAATCCCCTAATAATGTCCAATAAAAATAAACCTGATAACTTCAATCATGTATTGTGAATGATGTCGGGCGTTGCAAGTTGCCTGGAAATAATATTCTGATTGTTGTGTTGCCTTCGAAAAATGACCGAATGAGAATGTGAATTGACTTTCAAATACTTGTATTCGGTAAAGGCAGTAAATGGTTTAATTTAAACTGAAGCTTAACATATGTTTTCGCCTTTTAATATATACGTCTTAAAATGTTGTGGACTCTACCGATAACAACTGCTCGGCGACTGTGTCTCAATGTTTAAAATCAAACTAATCTTTGTTTGTAGGTGATCATAGACTACGAATTTTTTTGCAGAATTATGTCCCTTATTAATTTTTTTACGCTTAAAGATGTACTTAACGCTACAACTGCTTCATGGTTTAAGCTTAACTATTCAAAGCTGATGAATTGTCATGTATATGTTATCATAGAGAAAGGAGTTTTGAAAGATACCGATTTTAGCAATATTATAAAACTATTTCAGGTGTCTACTATACTATTTATCAATGAAAACTTCAGGTGTCGGCATGTCATTAACTGGTTACCTAAATTTGCTCAGACGTTAACAGCTGAACGATTGCAATGTGATAAGATGCTCAAAATGAATTCTTGATTTAACCAATTGGTTTTTAGAATTATTACATTTTCACAAGTTCAGAGTTTATATAAATATGAGTTGTTATTTGTCTATTCGTAATAATATAATACTATAGGTTACAGCCTCGAGAGACAATAGTATGTTCTCTAATCGCACGTGACAGCGGATGGGGCATGCGTAAGTGATGTTAGTGGAAACTTACTTCCAAGACGGCGTCTCTTTTTGTGTTTTTCGTGAAAAAGTAGCGGATATGTTCATCCGGTAAGTCACTTTGTATATATATTTATTTTTAATGAATACGCTCTTTTGGCTCTACGATGTTAGCGCTTCTATCCGGTTTGTTTAAAGATCGTAGACGTCGGCATAAAATGTTATTGAAGGAAAACCGTCCACAAATCTGTTGTAAACTTACTTGACGTTCGGGATATTGGATGTACAGGAATCATTTTCTCTTATAATACACAGAATTGACGCACGTGTGCAGTTAAATATAACTAAATCACGATTATCATATTTTTCCGAGGTCGTTTCTTCGTTAACAACTAATTATTTGCCCATTACATTGGAGTAACCCCCATTTTCAGAACTGACGTCCTTTGAAGCACATTTTGGTACATGACTTTCAAATGATTTATGTTGGAAGGTTTGACACGAAATAAATATCGCGAATGAATTCCACATCGGTGCGAATGTTTTGGAGAACATTTTATCTTTAGAGATCTATAGTTAATTGTTTAATAATTATGTACAATATGTTTATATTTGTGTTCTCATAAACTTGACCCCAACATTCGGGGTGCGTAATATAAGGATTGTATGGCCTTATTTACACAGTGTAATTCTTACCTTTTTATTTTAACACATATGAGCATACGTACGTTTCAAAATGCCTAAACAGAACACTTTTCTTTCTAAACGAAATATTATTCTTGCTAGTTCTTCTGATACTATTCCAGGTATGAAGACGCTAGTTATATATAGACGTTGAGGATTCCAATATTAAAAAAGAAGGCGTTTTGAAGTGTGTACCGCTTTATACAGTGAAATCTACATGAAAACCCATCAGTCAAATAAACAAAAACATACGTCGAAGTACCACGCCAGTTAAGCCCACAAAGCAATGACATACACGCGTAGTATAATCGAAATGAAAATCAGATATTAGTAAAGCCGGTTCGATACTATTATAAAGTTGCTGTGACCAAATACAGCAATTATTGCGATTCGGAATGCCTGAATCAATTCGGAATGCCTAACGCTTGCTTAGAAGATGCATATCAGTGGATGTTGTTTTATTGCAAACTTAAATATTGACGGTGTATTTAATAAAATGACACTAAACGCGTTTTACCGTAACGATACTGATACATGTATGTAACTTGTATGTAACACGTTTGGACGTCCTTCTTTCTAACAAGTTCTGAGTTGGTGAATATATTATAATCACAAACAATGAAATTGTAGTGAATAGAAATATTTGTGAAAACAGTGCACACGATATGATTTCAGTATATACAATATTTTCATCTAATATACTTGTTAATACATGTTATTTAAGACTATTGTAATATTCGGAAATAAAGTACTGGTTCACTTAGATAAATTATTTCGTTTGTTTCTAAAATTGCCTTCTTATCTTAAGTAATGTTAATATATGTCAAATGCATAAGAAATTTATTCCGACGCAAATGTATTTTATTTTTTACCATGTATGTAATTGCTAAATATACTTGATAATCTAAGACCTAACACATATTACGTTTTATTTTAATTAAAAAAGTGCGAAACTAGCATCATGATATATACAAACGAAACGGTAATTAAGTAGCACTCATAGCAATTATATGTCGTACTTGTCTATGTAGACTTTATAAAATAAAATACAAACCCTAAACACGTCAACTCTACATGTTTTGGTTTGTATCGTGTTTTTATTTTCTGTTTTAATCCGGCAATGTTGAAGGGTTATTTCTGGTATATTCTACATTTAACTCCTGTGGTCCATGAGTGGGGCATGGCATCTCAGTCCTCCGCTAATTTTAAATTCCTTATTAAATATACTGCAACGAACGATGCACTTATTATTGCCCTCTAACCTGCATCGTCTGAAAAGACAGTAAAAGAATGGTTAAACAAAATTTTATATCAGAATAAGGTTAATGTGTAAAAAAATACATTACATTAATTATAAACAATCAATTATATCGTGAATCAGCCACCCCACGACATATATCTTATTGAAAAAAGGTGAATCGATTTAGTTGGTCGGCAGGATTTTCGTAAAGTATTTTTATAATTCTACAGTAAGTAACGTGAATAAGAAAAACAACTTATATTGCACCACATAACATGCTATAAAACTATAATATTGAATTAAAGATATAAACTTTATTAACGACGGGTAAGTATTTCGTGTCCAGCTCTTTAACATAGGAAAGAGTCGTTTGTCATTTGAAAGTCAGGTCCCGAATTGTGCTTAAAAGGAAGTCAGTTCCAAATGAGGGGATTAACCAATTGTGTAGGCAAATAATTAGTAATCAGAGATTTAACGGTCTAAAGAAAATGAAATAGTCGTGATATAAGCTAAATTTAGCGTATACATGCGTCAATTTTTTGTATTATAAGAGACAATGATATTTGTACATCAAATTTATCGAACGTGATGTAAGCACACAAAAGATTTGTGGACGGTTTTTCTTCAATAACATTTTTATTCCGATATCTACGACCTTGAAATAAAACGAGGAACGCACATACACCGTAGAGCCGGAATGGCATATTCATTTAAAATGAATATAAATACAAAGTGGCTTACCGGTTGAATAAAATTCGCTACTCCTTCACGACAACCCCCAAAACGACGCCATCTTGGAAGTAAGTTCCAACTAACCTCACTTAAACCCGGTAAGCTTCCGTATACGCATGCTCCCCCACCCCATCTCGCCTTACGTAAATTGATCACAGAAAACAATGCACATCCTTAGTTTAATAAACTTCTCGTGTAAATCGTCATCATGCGACCTTTTCCACGATTAAAATAAGTGCATATCTCTCATTAAATACATTGTCAAAACAGCGTCCTCGCCCTTCAACTTATTTACCATGTCACCATCTTTGCTAGCTAAATGTTTCTTCCAAAGGTGTAATTTTTATGATATGATCAAAACTGGCTACCCACGTAAAGTTAAGTCTGCCAAACATCAGTGAATATCGCCCCGGATACAATATTTCTTTCACAATCAAACAGGTCAACATAATTGCGAGCTACAGTTTTCTACCTCTTTCTTGTTACAGAGATGGAACACGTGTCTTTGTCGTCTCACCAAGCCACTCGACTGTGGGATGCCATGATGATTTGCATTTTGCAGCTGTTATAGCGACGTCAGGTTGGTGTGCCTATGATCGGCCATCCGCATATCCACAAATTTATTTCGCTACTGGCGAGCACGCAGGAAAACCAGAAACAATGACAGGTAATCGTCTAACCTTGAAGGTTAACCGAATCTCACGTTCTTGGATCGTGTCATTTTAAGGCATTCTTACCGTGCCTGAGCTAATATAATGTACGCAAAAATAACAAAGGTTGTAGGGTGTGCACAACTTAAGGTTGACATGGTGTATAACATTGAAGACTGCTTTTATCCATCAGAAGCATCCAATGGTATAGACGATTTATAAACGAAGCAACTATTATGAAGGTGTTTTCGTTATTAAATTAACATGAATATATCACAAAAGCTCACACAAATAGTTCTGATCTTGTAAAACAATTGTTTTAACGTATGTTCTTTATTTTTGTTATAGGCTGAAACAATAATTTTGTTGGGTGAAATTTTCACAGCTCGAAATATCGGCATCTTGGTTTAACCCTTCATCATTAGACATGTAAATCGTTGTGAATGTAAAGATAAGCGACTCAAACGATATAATATAGATAAATTATCCTAAATAGAAATGTTGATTTCTAAAACAAAGCATGTACTACTTACTGTGAATTTTAATATCAATACTCAATCCTTATAGATCCCATGGGCTTTGCTTTTAGCGTGTCTGTGCGTTATTATTAAATTAATTAACACTATGTTCTTTCCCTGTTTATATGTTATTAATCTAGACGGTTTGGGTTAAAATAATTAACACCAAAATATGTTGTCATCTGTTCATTTATTACACTTATTTTACCGTCATGTTCACGTTTTATTTCAGGAATGGATATCGCCGATGGATTTGCAATTTTCATCAAATAGGAACACTTCCTTGGCGAATGGACATTGAAACAGTTTTTTGTGAACATACTTTATTTTTATTTCTTTCCAAGTGAAATGTTTATGTCTCGATGGGTTTATGTTAAATTGTTGGACCACAATAATATTGCCAACTATTCGTTTAAAACAACAGATTTCTTCGACACACTCGTTTAATGAGGACGATTTTGTATGCGATAGGTTGCACTTTATAGATTTTTATGATACAGATGTATATGTTATGTATATTCATTTTATCGGCAACTCAGATTTTGATAAATGTGCGATGTGTTGTATGCACTCGATGGTTTTTTCTTTTCGTTATTGATAGATGTGCAATTTTCTTAAGATCGTATATGCATTTAATTTTAGATCATTATGTTGATGTTGAGTAGTTACTCTCCAAGTTTTAAGGGCAAATACACAAGGAAAGGAAATGCTATTTATTTAATGATGCCGTGCGTTTAAATTGTATAACTGGATTTAACTATTTCTTACTTAGTATTCATAAGTACATCGGTGCATCCCCAATTATTTTGCGTGATATTTCTTTTTCTGACAATTATGAAACTATTAAAAGTGCTCTATAAATACTTTGTAGATGTATCACTTGAATAATGTAAACAAATTGTAAATTATGTATATTATTAGGTGCGTCTTTTTGGTTGCTACTTTTCTTTATTTAACACCGAACTTCAAATGTATGCAAATGTCTTTTTCAGTCTTCTTTAATATTATGGAATCTTATTGGAATTTGAGAATTAATATTTCATACTAAAATGAACATAAAACATTATATGACAAAATGCAAGATTGTTAACGAACGAGCCAATAACGTATTCATAGTGTGTATTGACCGAGTCAAATTCGGTCGTGATTTAACTTATTCGCCTTTATTGTATAGCTCTTGCTGTGTTATACAGCAATACATCCACACGAGAAATTTTATTATAAATCGTTCTAAGACCTTTAAAATTAAAATTGAGACCATAACAAGGCTTTTTTTACATGAAGAAAACGTATGAAATTAAAATAAAAACAGACATGTTTGCTATACATCCCGATAATAAAATATGTAATTTAACATTTCTGGACATAATTTGTTTCAGAATAAAAGTCACAATGAGCTAAAAGATGTCGATGTGTGCTGTACCAAGTGGACATTTAAGATTATGATTAAAAATAACAATAAACACAGAGAAAATAAATTATATTATTATAATCATATTTCAAAAAGCATGATTCACAAATATGGATGTATTGCAATATTTGGAAAATGTTTAAAGTGGTTTCATTCTTGAAATATTAAGGAGTTTATTTTGTCAAATTTTAAAACTTAAAAATACATTTCATAAATTTATTAAGTATGTATTATCCCTTCCTTTTATTACATTTTTTATAAAAGTTTTCTCCTTTTTCAAAAATAATAAATAGCGTACTCTGAACCAGATTTGTTTGTTTTTTAACTATTTAAAGCTGGAGGCTTTATTATAACCTTTATTACTGAAAGAAATGTTGTTGTTCTTGATGTTTTTAGTTGTGTTAGCAAATGAAAAAGTGCCCTTAATAAAACGTCATTATTCAAAACGCAAGCACATTGAATCAAAAAACCGAAAAAATGACGGCTACTTTGATCCTGTTTTGCTGAACGAGAATATTTAGAAGACTATTTCAACATTATTTGTTATTTTCGTCGCCGGATCGCATATGGTCAGACAACGTCGATCTTGCCTATCAATAGTCGTCGACAACTTTTCTTCTTATCCGACATTTTTAAACGACAACTAGACTTAACATTGTATTTGAGTATGTAGTTTTGTACGACATTATTTCTATAACAGGTATTGTTGAGCCCTTCTTTGTTTGAACACTGTATTTAAATACTTTAACTTTCTCCTGCGCGTCAGGCTGCCGTATGTGAGGTTCCGGAGTGTGCCGTATTGAGGTTTCGGAGTGTGTCCCAGCACTCCATGCTGCCGTATGTGAGGTTTTGGAGTGTCTCCCAGTACTCCATGCTGCCGTATGTGAGGTTTTAGAGTGTGTCCCAGCACTCCATGTTGCCGTATGTGAGGTTACGGAGTGTGCCCCAGCACTCCATGCTGCCGTATGTGAGGTTCCAGAGTGTGTCCCAGCACTCCACTCCATGCTGCCGTATGTGAGGTTCCGGAGTGTGTCCCAGCACTCCACTCCATGCTGCCGTATGTGAGGTTCCGGAGTGTGTCCCAGCACTGCACTCCATGCTGCCGTATGTGAGGTTCCGGAGTGTGTCCCAGCACTTCATGCTGCCGTATGTGAGGTTTAGGAGTGTGTCCCAGCACTCCATGCTGCCGTATGTGAGGTTCCAGAGTGTGTCCCAGCACTCCATGCTGCCGTATGTGAGGTTCCGGAGTGTGTCCCAGCACTCCATGCTGCCGTATGTGAGGTTCCGGAGTGTGTCCCAGCACTCTATGCTGCCGTATGTGAGGTTCCATAGTGTGTCCCAGCACTCCATGCTTCCGTATGTGAGGTTTAGGAGTGTGTCCCAGCACTCTATTCTGCCGTATTTGAGGTTCCGGAGTGTGTCCTTGTACTCCATGCTGCCGTATGTGAGGTTCCGGAGTGTGTCCCAGCACTCCATGCTGCCGTATGTGAGGTTCCGGAGTGTGTCCCAGTACTCCATGCTGTCGTATGTGAGGTTCCGGAGTGTGTCCCTGTACTCTATGCTGCGGTATGCGAGGTTCCGGGGTGTGTCCTTGTACTCCATGCTGCCGTATGTGAGGTTCCGGAGTGTGTCCCAGCACTCCATGCTGCCGTATGTGAGGTTCCGGAGTGTGTCCCAGTACTCCATGCTGTCGTATGGGAGGTTCCGGAGTGTGTCCCTGTACTCTATGCTGCCGTATGTGAGGTTCCGGAGTGTGTCCGTGTACTCCATGCTGCCGTATGTGAGGTTCCGGAGTGTGTCCCTGTACTCTATGCTATCGTATGTGAGGTTCCGGAGTGTGTCCCAGCACTCTATTCTGCCGTATGTGAGGTTCCGGAGTGTGTCCCTGTACTCCATGCTGCCGTATGTGAGGTTCCGGAGTGTGTCCCAGCACTCCATGCTGCCGTATGTGAGGTTCCGGAGTGTGTCCCAGTACTCCATGCTGTCGTATGGGAGGTTCCGGAGTGTGTCCCTGTACTCTATGCTGCCGTATGTGAGGTTCCGGAGTGTGTCCGTGTACTCCATGCTGCCGTATGTGAGGTTCCGGAGTGTGTCCCTGTACTCTATGCTATCGTATGTGAGGTTCCGGAGTGTGTCCCTGTACTCTATGGTGTCGTATGTGAGGTTCCGGAGTGTGTCCCTGTACTCTATGCTGCCGTATGTGAGGTTCCGGAGTGTGTCCCAGAACTCCATGCTGTGGTATGTGAGGTTCCGGAGTGTGTCCCTGTACTCCATGCTGCCGTATGTGAGATTTAGGAGTGTGTCCCAGCACTATATGCTGCCGTATGTGATGTTTAGGAGTGTGTCCCAGCACTCTATGCTGCCGTATGTGAGGTTTAGGAGTGTGTCTCAGCACTCTATGCTGCCGTATGTGAGGTTCCGGAGTGTGTCCTTGTACTCCATGCTGCCGTATGTGAGGTTCCGGAGTGTGTCCCAGCACTCCATGCTGCCGTATGTGAGATTCCGGAGTGTGTCCCAGTACTCCATGCTGTCGTATGTGAGGTTCCGGAGTGTGTCCCTGTACTCTATGCTGCCGTATGCGAGGTTCCGGGGTGTGTCCTTGTACTCCATGCTGCCGTATGTAAGGCTCCGGAGTGTGTCCCTGTACTCTATGCGGTCGTATGTGAGGTTCCGGAGTGTGTCCCTGTACTCTATGCTGTCGTATGTGAGGTTCCATAGTGTGTCCCTGTACTCTATGCTGCCGTATGTGAGGTTCCGGAGTGTGTCCCAGAACTCCATGCTGTCGTATGTGATCTTCCGGAGTGTGTCCCTGTACTCTATGCTGCCGTATGTGAGGTTCCGGAGTGTGTCCCAGTACTCCATGCTGCCGTATGTGAGGTTCCGGAGTGTGTCCTTGTACTCCATGCTGCCGTATGTGAGGTTCCAGAGTGTGTCCCAGCACTCCATGCTGCCGTATGTGAGGTTCCGGAGTGTGTCCCAGCACTCCATGCTGCCGTTTGTGAGGTTCCTGAGTGTGTCTCAGCACCCCATGCTGTCGTATGTGAGGTTCCAGAGTGTGTCCGAGCACTCCATGCTGCCGTATGTGAGGTTGCAGAGTGTGTCTGAGCACTCCATGCTGCCGTATGTGAGGTTCCGGAGTGTGTCCCAGCATTCCATGCTGCCGTATGTGAGGTTCCAGAGTGTGTCCCAGCACTCCATGCTGCCCGTTTATGAGGTTTTGGAGTGTGTCCCTGTACTCTATGCTGCCGTATGTGAGGTTCCAAAGTGTGTCCCAGCACTCCATGCTGCCGTATGTGAGGTTCCGGAGTGTGTCACAGCACTCCATGCTGCAGTTTGTGAGGTTCCAGAGTGTGTCCCAGCACTCCATGCTGCCGTCTGTGAGGTTCCAGAGTGTGTCCGAGCACTCCATGCTGCCGTATGTGAGGTTCCGGAGTGTGTCCCAGCACTCCATGCTGCCGTATATGAGGTTCCGGAGTGTGTCCCAGCACTCCATGCAGCCGTATATGAGGTTCCGGAGTGTGTCATTGTACTCCATGCTGCCGTATGTGAGGTTTTCGAGTGTGTCCAAGCACTGCATGCTTCCGTATGTGAGGTTTCTCGGAGTGTGTCCCAGCACTCCATGCTGCCGTATGTGAGGTTTTGGAGAGTGTCCCAGCACTCCATGCTGCCGAATCGGAGGTTCCGGAGTGTGTCCCAACACTCCATGCTACCGTATGTGAGGTTTCGGAGTGTGTCCCAACACTCCATGCTGCCGTATTTGAGGTTTCGGAGTGTGTCCCAACACTCCATGCTGCCGTATGTGAGGTTTCGGAGTCTGTCCCAACACTCCATGCTTCCGTATTTGAGGTTTCGAAGTGTGTCCCAACACTCCATGCTGCTGTATGTTAGGTTTCGGAGTGTGTCCCAACACTCCATGCTGCCGTATGTGAGGTTTCGAAGTGTGTCCCAGCACTCCATGCTGCCGTATGTGAGGTTCCGGAGTGTGTCCCAGCACTCTATGCTGCCGTATGTGAGGTTTCGGAGTGTGTCCCAGCACTCCATGCTGCCGTATGTGAGGTTGCAGAGTGTGTCCCAGCACTCCATGCTGCCGTATGTGAGGTTCCGGAGTGTGTCCCAGCACTCCGTGCTGCCGTATGTGAGGTTTAGGAGTGTGTCCCAGCACTCTATGCTGCCGTATTTGAGGTTCCGGAGTGTGTCCTTGTACTCCATGCTGCCGTATGTGAGGTTCCGGAGTGTGTCCCAGCACTGCATGCTGCCGTATGTGAGGTTCCGGAGTGTGTCCCAGTACTCCATGCTGTCGTATGTGAGGTTCCGGAATGTGTCCCTGTACTCTATGCCGCCGTATGTGAGGTTCCGGAGTGTGTCCTTGTACTCCATGCTGCCGTATGTGAGGTTCCGGAGTGTGTCCCTGTACTCTATGCTGTCGTATGTGAGGTTCCGGAGTGTGTCCCTGTACTCTATGCTGTCGTATGTGAGGTTCCGGAGTGTGTCCCTGTACTCTATGCTGCCGTATGTGAGGTTCCGGAGTGTGTCCCAGTACTCCATGCTGTCGTATGTGAGGTTCCGGAGTGTGTCCCTGTACTCCATGCTGCCGTATGTGAGGTTTAGGAGTGTGTCCCAGCACTCTATGCTGCCGTATGTGAGGTTTCGGAGTGTGTCCCAGCACTCCATGCTGCCGTATGTGAGGTTCCATAGTGTGTCCCAGCACTCCATGCTTCCGTATGTGAGGTTTAGGAGTGTGTCCCAGCACTCTATTCTGCCGTATTTGAGGTTCCGGAGTGTGTCCTTGTACTCCATGCTACCGTATGTGAGGTTCCGGAGTGTGTCCCAGCACTCCATGCTGCCGTATGTGAGGTTCCGGAGTGTGTCCCAGTACTCCATGCTGTCGTATGGGAGGTTCCGGAGTGTGTCCCTGTACTCTATGCTGCCGTATGTGAGGTTCCGGAGTGTGTCCGTGTACTCCATGCTGCCGTATGTGAGGTTCCGGAATGTGTCCCAGTACTCCATGCTGTCGTATGGGAGGTTCCGGAGTGTGTCCCTGTACTCTATGCTGCCGTATGTGAGGTTCCGGAGTGTGTCCCTGTACTCTATGCTATCGTATGTGAGGTTCCGGAGTGTGTCCCTGTACTCTATGCTGTCGTATGTGAGGTTCCGGAGTGTGTCCCTGTACTCTATGCTGCCGTATGTGAGGTTTCGGAGTGTGTCCCAGCTCTCCAACCTATCAAACACAACGTATAAGTGCTCGAGCCAATTTTAACCTGCAATTTCAAGCCAATGTTTATTGTTAGGTATTACATGTTGGTGTGGTATTGTGCTGTAAGGGGCCCGTAAAGGTAACCAGAAAGGGAACCTGCAGGAAATACTATCTGTACTCCGAGTCACCTAAGGTGAGAAGTGCGTCGACCAATGCGCCTTTAAATTTGATATCTTTCCTGTAACTCGTGTGCAATTGCACTCTTCCGCGCTCATATTGTAGCGAACCATTACCTGCTGGTAATCATTATATTGCAGCAGAAAAACAATGACATGTAATTTCACATTTGACTGTGAAACAGTAGAGATACAGATAAATAACTTTCATGAAAATGCCAATACACACAAAGCAAGAAACCCTGGTTAGGCCAGTCATTGAATTTTGCAAATGAATTTAAGCGATCGGTGAGAAAAGGGACTATAGTACGACACATAATGAAAACTGTACCATTAGTTGTCTATCTTGCTATCAATAAAAATTATATGAATAATGATAGGAGAATGTCGACACTATTTGGGTTTATATATTTGCTATAATGTCTTGTTCTTTCTGCAAATCCACACATAAGGTGTCAGCAAAAAACGAAACATTTTTTTCTCTCGGCGATAACAAGAATAAAGCATTTAAAAGCCCGTAAACACTCAATAAATCTTTCGTACAATATTTCGAAACAATACAGTCAACACATACATAATATCAATGTCCCTTATAGTAGCCAAAGTTTCAACGCTAGATGTAGTCTGGGAACATAGATTTAACAAGATACAAAATGCTGAGTTTTGTGGGACAATATATTTTACACATATTCATGTACCGTTGTAGTGTTCGTGTGTCATATGAATGGATATATTTTCAGGAAATTGAAATGGAATATACTGTGCCACTCAAAATAAAAACGAGCATGTTGTATATCGTTGAAAAACCATGTTAGCATACCGCATCAAGAGTTTAAAGTTTGGCTATTGCAATAAGAGACAATTAATTTGTTATGGGTTAACTATTTTTTACGAAATATTCGTTAATTTTGAGTATTTATGTAACTTAAATATGAAGTACGCTATCGTATATTAATTTATTTTGCTGTGTAAAGGGAACAAAATGCATGAACAAGTGTTCGTAAATCATTTTAATGATACGACTATGACTAGTGGTATATCAACATTCCAATAATCTGTTGTTTTCTTTAAATATTTTAAAAATATATTAGGTAATAAAAATGTCCGATACCTTACGCTTGTCATGTCAGATACAATTATAAATTCTAACATGCTTTATGCAGCACGCCACACATATTGATATTTTTTTTCTGATCTGCTTTTATTTATTGCACACCAGTTTGGTGTAACGGAAGTTCTACTGTTGTTGTCGACAACGACATGTAAGCATATTACAGAAAGCCCTCCGGAAGTTGACGTTGCAGAGCGCATTTATAATGGAATTCACTGTTGATCTGATGTAGTATAGCCAGCAGGCTGTACTAATGATATCAACAAGCAATATATCGTCGCTGTCGTTGTCAAACCTCGTACCTACAAAATGCCAACTTTTCAAGAGAGAGAAAAAACCGTCACATGTTTTTATAACGATGTTTTTGAAAGTGAATTTCTGTAAAAATACCAAACAAAGTAGCTGCAAAATACGGTATAAGCTGTAGACGCGTAAGTCATACTCATAAGTCCTACTGATATTCAGAAATGGTAGCTACAATATTTTGTCACCACAAATATGTTATTTGTATGAGGTTCGACAATTCATCCTGATAGGAAACCTTGTTATTTAAAGCTAATGACTATTTGCCATTAAAATAATAGAAACAGTTTAACCAAACATTAAACAATAAATGATTCAAGCTGAAGAAAGCGCCCTTGCCTTGAACAATCAATGCAATCGGCGTTTTAAGTGGTTATAATGCACGCCGAACGAATAAACTAACCTCACAACACACAGTGAAAATAAATTTTACAATCATAGCATTGTAGTTCATATTATATAGCAATACGTTCGTCAGTCGAATTGCACAAATACACAAGGGAGATGCAAACAATTGACATCGCAGTTAGAAAAATGACTGCATCTCCGGAATTAATTAAGCTTAAATCATCAGAGCTACACGCTGTTTGCAAAACACATCACATTAATGTTGACGAGTGTTCAATTAAACATGCTACATTGCTGAATACAGTGATATATAATAGGACTACGTCGAATCCATCGTCCGACATGTTAAGTTCAGGTGGAACAATAGGGATTTCATTTGCTTTAACCATTCTGGTGGTTGTGACTGTCGTAGGCAATATGTTTGTCACACAGAATCGACGCCTACGCATTTTGATTATTATTTTTTGTGAGTTTGGCGGTCACCGACATGAGTATTGGTCCTTTCTCCATATCTCTGTATAGCGTGTACATTGTGATCGGTTACTGACCTTTTGGAGCTGTGGTGTGTGATGTTTGGTTGTGTCTGGATTACACGTTCGCCACCACCTCGATGACCCACCTTCTCGTCATTTGTTTCGATAGATATTTGGGTGTCACCAGTATCATAGTACACAGGACAAGGCGATCACCAAGTAAGGTTTGCAATACGATAACAGTTGTCTGGATTGTTTCGATGTTGACGCCATGGATCTTTTCTTGGCCATATATCGAATGGCAAAGGACAGTTCCAGCAACAGAATGTGGTCTCATATTTTCTTTTCACAGCATTAAAATGCTGGCTTTTTTTTTAGCCAACCCATTATAAAATCAATTCCATTCTTCCGATGAAAACGTAACTGGTAACAAACAGTTATGCAAAAGTTGCTTGCACAGATTTGCAATATCAATATGTTGCAAGAGAGCTGTTTATTTGGACGACGATACGCTGAATTCTGCAAGTACACAATTTTGTTTAATTTCAATCGGCTCCATTGCCATCGAGAGATAAAACATGGCCATAAAATTGTCAAAGTGATTGGCGCCCTTCTTATTGCCCTAATGGTTTTGTTGCTGCCATATTAAATTCTGGAATCCATTGTGTTCTGCATGTGTTAAAGAAACCGCATGGTACATTTGTAAGTTGCTTAACAATATATAAATATACATGCCTTTATTAACAATAACGTATTGGCATGTGTTTATTTTAAAATGCAATCACATTCAGTCCTTAAGCATAGTAATATTAAAACAAACAAACCGCGATGGTTCTCCAGATTGATAATTATATTCAAGTAAAATATGCTTCATGATCAAATTGTTTTCAAATACATTGACATTTTTACGGCATATTATAATGTGCGTTTCGTACACATTTATGACATGAATAACATTTGTATCAAGTTTTATTGTTATGGAGTATGTAATAATAATGATTTATTTAGTGTATGTTCATTCGAACAACATATGTTGCTTGTTGATATCATTAGTACAGCCTGTTGGCTATACTACATCAACTCAACAGTGAATCCCATCCTCTATGCGCTCTGCAACGTCAACTTCCGGAGGGCGTTCTGTAATATGCTTTCATGTCGTTGTCGACAACTACAGTAGAACTTCCGTTACACCAAACTGGTGTGCCATAAATAAAAGCAGGTCAGAAAAAACTGTATCAATATGTGTGGCGTGCTGCATAAATTATGTTAGAATTTATAATTGTATCTGACATGACAGGCGTTAGGTATCGGAAATCTCACTTATTATATATGTTTTATAAAATATTTAAAGAAAAAAACAGATAATTGGAATGTTGACAGACCACTAGTAATAGTCGTATCATAAAAAAGATTAATGTACACCTTTTTATGCATTTTGTTCCATTAACACTGCAAACTAAATTTATATACGATAATCTACTTCATATTTAAGTTACATAAATTCTCAAAATTAACGAATATTTCGTAAAAATAGTTAATTCATAACAAAATCAGTGTTCCTTATAGCAATAGCCAAAATTTAAACAATTGATGCGGTATGGTAACATAGTTTCAACGATATACAACATGCGCGTTTGTGTTTTGTGTAGCACATTATATATCATTTTAATTTCCTGAAAATATATCCATCCATACGACTTATGAACAATAAAACGCTCCTTGAATATGTATAGAATATATTGTCCCACAAAAATCAGCATTTTGTATCTTGTTAAATCTATGTTACCATACCACAACTAGCGTTAAAAGTGTGGCTATTACTATAAGGGACATCGATTTTGTTTATACGTTACATGTGACTGTTTTTTTTTTGTTTTTTTTTTGCTGACACACCTTATTCGGTGGATTTGCAGAAAGAACAATACATTTTAACAAATATCTTGACCCAAAATAATGTCGATATTAACCTTTTTACATATAATTTGTATTGATAGCAAGATAGACAACTAATGGTTACAGTTTTCATTATAGTGTCGTACTATTGTCCCTTTTCTCACCGATCGCTTATATTAATTTGCAAAGTTCAATGGCTCGCCTCACCATGGTTTCGTCTTTTGAGTGTATTGGCATTTTTTTGAAAGTGATTTAACTGTTTCACTATTGTTTCACAGTTAATAGTGAAAATACGGTTCATTGTTTTTCTGCTGCAATGAATGATTACCAGAAGGTAATGGTTCGCTACAATATGAGCGCAGATGTGTGCAAGTGCACACGTGTAACAGGAAAGTTATCAAATTTTAAGCGCTTCTCACCATAGGTGACTCGGAGTACAGATAGTATTTCCTGCAGGTTCCCTTTCAGGTTACCTTTAGGCCCCCCTAATAGCACAAGACCACACCAAAATATAATACCTAACAAAAAACATTGGCTTGAATTTGCAGGTTAACATTTCCTCAAGCACTTATACGTTGTGATAGGTTGGAGTGCTGGGACACACTCCAAAACCTCACATACGGCAGGCAGTATGGAGTGCTGGGACACTCTCTGAAACCTCACATACGGCAGCATGGAGTGCTGGGACACACTCCAAAACCTCACATACGGCAGGCAGCATGAAGTGCTGGGACACTCTCTGAAACCTCACATACGGCAGCATGGAGTGCTGGGACACACTCCGGAACCTCACATACGACAGCATGGAGTACTGTGACACACTCAGGAACCTCAAATACGGCAGCATGAAGCACTATGACACACTCCGGAACCTCGCGTACGGCAGCATGGCGTGCTGGGACACACACTGGAACCTCACATACGGCAGCATGGCGTGATGGGACACACTCCGGAACCTCACATACGGCAGCATGGAGTACTGGGACACACTATGGAACCTCACATACGGCAGCATGGAGTGCTGGGGACCTCACATACGGCAGCATGGGCTGGAACCTCACATACGGCAGCATGGAGTGCTGGGCATGGCAACATGGATGGGACACACTCCGGAACCTCACATACGGCAGCATGGAGTGCTGGGACACACTCCAAAACCTCACATACGGCAGCATGGAGTGCTGGGGGGGCAGCATGGAGTGCTGGGACACATGGAACCTCACATACGGCAGCATGGAGTGCTGGGACACACTCTGGAACCTCACATACGGCAACGGACTATCACATACGGCAGCATGGAGTGCTGGGACACACTACCTCACATACGGCAGCATGGAGTGCTGGGACACACTCCGGAACCTCACATACGGCAGCATGGAGTGCTGGGACACACTCTGGAACCTCACATACGGCAGCATGGAGTGCTGGGACACACTCTGGAACCTCACATCTGCATGGACACACTCCGGAACCTCACATACGGCAGCATGGCGTGCTGGGACACACCCCAATACCTCATATACGGCAGCATGGAGTGCTGGGTCACACTCCGGAACCTCACATACGGCAGCATGGAGTGCTGGGACACACCCCAAAACCTCACATACGGCAGCATGGATCGCTGGGACACACTCCAAAACATCATAAACGGCAGCATGGAGTGCTGGGACACACTATGGAACCTCACATACGGCAGCATGGAGTGCTGGGACACACTCTGGAACCTCACATACGGCAGCATGGAGTGCTGGGACACACACTGGAACCTCACACACGGCAGCATAGAGTACAGGGACACACTCCAAAACCTCATAAACGGCAGCATGGAGTGCTTGGACACACTCTCGAACCTCACATACGGCAGCATGAAGTGCTGTGGCACACTCCGAAACATCACATACGGCAGCATGAAGTGCTGGGACAAACTCCAAAACCTCAGATACGGCAGAATGGAGTGCTGGGACACACTCCGGAACCTCACATACGGTAGCAAGGAGTGCTGGGACACACACCAATACCTCACATACGGCAGCATGGAGTGCTGGGTCACACTCCGGAACCTCACATACGGCAGCATGGAGTGCTGGGTCACACCCCAAAACCTAACATACGGCAGCATGGATCGCTGGGACACACTCCAAAACATCATAAACGGCAGCATGGAGTGCTCGGACACACTCTGGAACCTCACATACGGCAGCATGGAGTGCTGATACAAACTCTGGAACCTCACATACGGCAGCATGGAGTGCTGGGACACACTCTGGAACCTCTCATACGGCAGCATAGAGTACAGGGACACACTCCAAAACCTCATAAACGGCAGCATGGAGTGCTCGGACACACTCTCGAACCTCACATACGGCAGCATGAAGTGCTGGGGCACACTCCGAAACTTCACATACGGCAGCATGGAGTGCTGGGAAACACTCCAAAACCTCATATACGGCAGCAAAGAGTGCTGGGGCACACTCCGAAACCTCACAAACGGCAGCATGGAGTGCTGGGGCACACTCCGAAACATCACATACGGCATCATGGAGTGCTGGGGCACACTCCGAAACATCACATACGGCAGCATGAAGTGCTGGGGCACACTCCGAAACATCACATACGGCTGCATGACGTGCTGGGGCACACTCCGAAACCTCACAATCGGCAGCATGGAGTGCTGGGACACACTCCAAAACCTCACATACGGCAGAATGGAGTGCTGGGACACACTCCGGAACCTCACATACGACAGCATGGGGTGCTGGGACACACTCCGGAACCTCAAATACGGCAGCATGGAGTGCTGGGACACACTCCAAAAAACTCACATACGGCAGCATGGAGTACAGGGACACACTATGGAACCTCACATACGGCAGCAAAGAGTGCTTGGACACACTCTGGAACCTCAAATACGGCAGCATGGAGTTCTTGGACACACTCCAAAACCTCACATACGACAGCATGGAGTGCTGGGACACACTCCGAAACCTCACATACGGCAGCATGGAGTGCTGGGACACATTCCGGAACCTCACATACGGCAGAATGGAGTGCTTGGACACATTCCGGAACCTCACATACGGCAGCATGGAGTGCTGTGACACATTCCGGAACCTCACATACGGCAGCATGGAGTGCTGGAACACACTCTGGAACCTCACATACGGCAGCATGGCGTGCTGGGACACACTCTGGAACCTCACATACGGCAGCATGGCGTGCTGGGACACACTCTGGAACCTCACATACGGCTGCATGGAGTGCTAGGAAACACTCTGGAACCTCACATACGGCAGCATGGAGTACTGGGACACCCTCTGGAACCTCACCTACGGCAGCATGGAGTGCTGGGACACACTCTGGAACCTCACATACGGCAGTATGGCGTGCTGGGACACACTCCAAAACCTCACATACGGCAGCATGGCGTGCTGGGACACACTCCGGAACCTTACATACGGCAGCATGGAGTACACGGACACACTCCGTAACCTCAAATACGGCAGCATGGAGTGCTGGGACACACTCCAAAACCTCACATACGGCAGCATGGAGTGCTGGGACACACTCGAAAACCTCACATACGGCAGCATAGAGTACAGAGACACACTCCAAAACCTCATAAATGGCAGCATGGAGTGCTCGGACACACTCTGGAACCTCACATACGGCAGCATGGAGTGCTGGGACACACTCGAAAACCTCACATACGGCAGTATAGAGTACAGGGACACAGTCCAAAACCTCATAAACGGCAGCATGGAGTGCTCGGACACACTCTCGAACCTCACATACGGCAGCATGGAGTGCTGGGACACACTCTGAAACCTCACATACGGCAGCATGGAGTGCTGGGTCATACTCCGGAACCTCACATACGGCGGTATGGAGTGCTGGGACACACTCCAAAACCTCACATACGGCAGCATGGAGTGCTGGGACACACTCTGGAACCTCACATACGGCAGCATGGAGTGCTGGGACACACTCCAAAACTTCACATACGGCAGCATGGAGTGCTTGGACACACTACGGAACCTCACATACGACAGCATGGAGTGCTGGGACACACTCCGAAACCTCACATACGGCAGCATGGAGTGCTTGGACACTCTCCGGAACCTCACATAAGGCAGCATGGAGTGCTGGGACATACTCTGAAACCTCATATACGGCTGCATGGAGTGTTGGGAAACACTCCGTTACCTCACATACGGCAGCATGTAGTGCTTGGACACACTCCGGAACCTTACATACGGTAGCATGGAGTGCTGGGACACACTCCGTTACCTCACATACGGTAGCATGGAGTGCTGGGACACACTCTGGAACCTCACATACGGCAGCATGGAGTGCTGGGACACACTCCGGAACCTCACAAACGCAGTATGGAGTGCTGGGTCACACTCCGAACCTCAGATACGGCAACATGGAGTGCTGGGTCACACTCCGAACCTCAGATACGGCAGCATGGGGTGCTGGGACACATTCCGAAACCTCACACATACGGCAGCTGGAGTGCTGTGGAAAGTTATAGTTTTCAAGATACAGGGTTCAAACTAAGAAAGGCTCAACAATACGTGTTATAGAAATAAGGCCATACAAAACTGCATACTCAAATACAATGGCAAGCCTAGTTGTCCTTTAAAAAAGTCGGATTTGAAGAAAAGTTGTCGACGACTATTGATAAGCAAGGTCGACATTGTCTGACCATATGCGATCCGGCGACAAAAATAAAAAATAATGTTAAAATAGTCTTCTAAATATTCTCATTCAGTGAACTAGGTGAAAAGTAACCGTCAGGTTTTTATATTCAATGTGCTTGCGTTTTGAGTAATGAAGTTATATTAAGATCAATTTTTCGTTCGCTTAAACAACTAAACAACTAATAACATCAAGAACAACAACATTTCTTTCAGCAATAAAGTTTATAATAAAGCCTCCAGCTTTAAATAGTTAAAAAAGAAACAAATCTGGTTTAGATTATTTATTTGATAACGGAGAAAGAAAACTATTATAAAAATAATGTCATAAAAGGAATGGAAAATAAATAACAAATAAATTTATGAAATGCATTTTTAAGATATGTCCGAGCTTTCGTTTTAAAATTTGACAAAATAAACTCCTTAGTATTTCAAGAATGAAACCACTTCAAACTATTTCGAAATATAGGAATACATCTAGAGCTCCAGATAAGAGGCGTATCTGCGTATTTACGCATTGAAAAAATAAAAAAAATACATTAAAAATCGGCCCAGTACGTAACAAAACGCTTTACAAATCTTGGTACGTATTTTAAATCGATTAAAGTGCTTAACCGGTTTGACAATAATCCAGTTAAGTTTTTAGTGTAAGGTAACCTTTGAATCAAAAGTAAGTCAATCAAAATAAGCTTGTAATAAAAATTGCGGCCCATCATGTTTGTGGATCGAAAAGGGACATTTTAAGCAACTTGCGAGAATATTTTTAAAGAAAGTCTGTTCATATCGTCTTTTTAATATATTCTGTTTGCATTTAAAAATATAAATAACAATGCAGTGGAAATTGCAGCTATCATTCAAAATTCGTCCCAACTGTCGTCAATATAATCCTATTAGGTATGAGTGCTGGACACACTCCGCGTCCCAACATTATGCAGCCTCAGCGCGGAGGTAACTCATTACCTTGGAAAAACACAAATACACAGACTGGGTGCAGCCTAAGCGCGTATAGACTCAAACAAGGCAACAAACTCAAGTGCGGGCACAATCATTTAAAATTTACATATTGAATACGATATTCTAACAGAAATTACACAATCACCTAAGTGTACATACCATGTTTGATATTTCGTTCGATTGTTAGATTTCAGCATATACATGTATAAGGTCATTTCGCTATTAGTTAACTTATCCATATGTTCGTGGGCGAACTCGGATAGTCAAGTGCTCATACGATTGAGCTCACATGGTCCGGCTATGTGCTCATACCTACTTTCGAGAATCATCATGAAGGTATTGCCATACTTAATGAACAAGAATGTGACCCGTCTCCCAGTTTCGCTCAATGGGTCAAGTTACCCACGGGTACTACTTCCCCGTACCCCTAAACTTTTTTTCGTACCAAAAATGTTTCTTACGCAAATGTTTTTCGTACCAAATTTTTTTTCGTACCCAAAATTTTCGTACCCAATTTTTTTTATCGTACCCAAATGTTCGTATCAACATACACAATTGTGGTGATATAGATAGACTTAAATTGATGTTTTATATCCATTCTCTTCAAAAGCATCGTCACACCAGAACTGTCAGTACTTTGATTAATTAAATTTCTCATTTGGATGTATTATTAGTTACACCGTTAGTAACTGACGGTGTATGAGATATACACCCTCAGCAATTGTATACCATACGAAAGCGAAGCTCGAGTATGTTACTAAATTACTGAGGGTGTATACCCCATACACCGTCAGTTACTAACGGTTTAACGATTATATCTCTTCCGACTATTCGATTACTCGTGTAGTATGGAAATTACTCGGGGTGTATCGAAAAAACTCCATGGGCACTTGACCGCTCTAAGCCAATCGGATGAGGTCATTTTTGTTGGAGGTGAGATATAGAGAATAACAGGTTACTGTCCCATCGTTTTGTAATATATCAGGCGAGGCTTAGAATAATATAACGGCGAGGCTTGTTGTACACGTTGACATACATGTAGAAACGGCGTTCGAAAAGACGACACGAATAATCGCTTATTTTAAACATTTTTTTTTTATTCAATATAAAACATACAATGTAAATATGTGCATAAGCAAAAACAAAGGTGGTATAATACAACAGTAATAATATCAAACACATATAATACATGATACATGCTAGGATATAATGTTTTTTGCTTTGGTTGCATGTGGTGTATGCTGTTATTTTTAAATGTAATAATCAATCCTATAGATGAGTTGCGTAGAGTTAGGTGGATGACAAATGGACTGTGTTATGAAAGTTTATGCGTTTCCATTTTTGTTCAAAAATATGAAGTTTATCGTTGTTGAGGGCTATTTCTTTTTCAATATGGATCTTTAGTTTTAAATAGTTTATAAAACAGTTGAAAGTAGGTATTTGTTTTTTTGTATTTGAAGCTTATTATAAAAAAATTCATTAATATGATAATGTGATTCACAGTGTTATTAATTTCTGGTATTTTAAAAGTATTCACACCGAAACTGATATTTAAGAGAGACAGTTTTAATTTTAATTGTTGTTTCTCGAGAAAAGTTGTTAACTGGTTCCATAGAGTTTGAATATTTTTGCACTCCCAGAAAAGGTGTTCTATTGTTTCAATGTGTTCGCTGCATATATCACATAAATTTGTGTTGGATAGGTTGCACTTAAAAAGGTATTTATTTGTAGCTATGATTCTGTGGACATATTTATATTGAAAGTTTCTCAGTGTGCTATCTATAGTTGTTTTATATGGCATGATAAATATTTGTTTCCAATTTAATTCTTGTTCTCGAAGAATGCTTTGCCATTTATTTTGAATCTTGGAGTTTTCTGCAGGGTGTTTAATTTGTAGTTTGTAAAATATTTTGTTTGTTTTGTTTTGTTTTGCAAGTATGTTTTCCGTGAATGATGTTCGAGTACATGGTGTGTTATTTGTATTAATTGTAGATTTAATATGTAAGGGTATGCTTTTAATTAATGTGTAATACATTAGGAAATTGCCTGAAGGTATTCCGTATATATAACATATATTCTCAAAAGAATAGAAGTCTTTTATTCTGTAATCGTACAATTGGTCGACATATTTAATGTTTTTTTCAAACCAATGTTTATAGAAAAAAGTCTTATTGTTTGAAGTTATGTCTTTATTGTTCCATAGAATAGTTTTACTGGTGATTTGGGTTTCTAAATTATGAGTAACATTAGTCCATGCTGATAAAACATTTGATAGAAATATGTTTTCGTTTGCAATTTCATGCAAAATGGTATTGCCGATGTTACATTCAAAAAGTAAGGAGTCACCATATTTTTTTAGGATTTTCTGGTAGAATAATTTCCATTTACTTGTATTGGTATTATCTAGATATCTTTTAACCCAGCTGCATTTGATTGCATTCAAGAATGAGTAGATGTCCATTAATTGGATACCTCCATTTTCTACAGATTGAATTAACTGAGTTCGCTTAATTTTATCAGGTTTACCGTCCCATATGAAATTAAATATTTCTGATTGTATATCTTTAATAATATCTTTTGGTGGGTTTGGGAGAACTGTTAGTGTATAAATTAATTTAGGTAGTGCAAACGTTTTCAACACCGTGCTTTTTCCGATTAGTGTTAGTTTACGATGCTGCCATGATTTTAGACAGTTTTTAAATTTTTGTAGTTTAGGCAGTATGTTTTTTAGAACTGTTTCATTTTCATTGTTTGTGAATGTTATTCCTAACGTTGTTGCTTCATCTGATGTCCAGTGGAATTTCATTTCTTTTTTAAGTTGAATATTACTTTGTTTAAATTTACCTACTCGTAGCACAGTGCATTTACTTTTGTTAAGTTTAAGACCCGATGCCATTCCAAAAAGGGAAAGCGATTCTATAAGATTATTGAATGAGTCAATACTGTCATTTAAAAAATAAGTTGCGTCGTCAGCAAATAGCGACTGCTTAATTTCTTCGTCAGGTTCTAGCGATATTCCATTTATATGTTTATTTGATTGGATATAGTGTGATAGATACTCGATGCATATAATAAATAGTGAGGATGAGAGTGGACATCCTTTTCGTTCCCCTCGTTCGATGTAAAAACTGTTTGAGAAGAAGCCATTGTTAATTATTATACTGTTAATATCGGTATAAAATAGTTTTACCCATTTAATGAGACTTTCACCGAAATTCATATTTTCTAAGCAAGAGAACATAAACGAATGGTCTAGTGAATCGAAAGCCTTTTCAAAGTCTGCAAAGAAGATGAGGCCAGAATTGTTTGGTTGGTTGAAATAATTTATGCATTCTTGTATCAGACGTACATTTTCACCAATGTATCGTCCTTTAATAAAACCAGATTGTGATCTTGAAATGACTGATGGTAATACTTTTGTGTATCTGTTTGAAATACTTTTAGCTGCAATTTTATAATCATTGTTAAGTAGACTAATCGGGCGCCAGTTTGATAAGGATTCTAGGTTTTTTCCAGGTTTTGGAATGAGTGATATTATACCTTGCTTTTGTAGCGTAGTTAGGTTTTTGTTGTTAAATGAATAGTTGAGTGAATTAATTAAATGTGTTTTAATATCGTTCCAGAATATTTTATAAAATTCGACTGTGATGCCATCAGATCCTGGACTTTTGTTATTTTGCAGTTCTTTAAGTGCTATTCCACATTCATATTCATTAAGTAATCCGTCGCACAGTTGTTTTTCTTCTTGATTTAAAGCATGGTGTGTATTTTTAAAGAGGGCGTTATTTTCAACATGTTTTCGTTTATAGAGGGTTTCGAAAAACAAACGTTGTTCTTCTAGTATTTGAGTTCTGTGTGTTATATCTTCGCCATTAACTACTAATTTGTGTACAGTTTTTTGTTCACTTCTACGTTTTTCGATGTTTGCGAAGTATTTTGTATTTTTTTCATTGTGTTCAACATGCTGTGCACGTGCTCGTAATATTATTCCATTGAGTTGTGTATGATAAATTCCTTCTAATACTTGTTTGTTTAATGTTATTTCATTCTCAATGTCTTTTGTATCGTTTGTGTTTGTTTCATGTAATTGTTTTTCAAGTGTTTCAATGATTTTGATGGTTTCAGTTTCAAGTTTGCGTGTTTCTTTTTGTTTAAATGATGTGTATCTAATCGTTGTGTTACGTATATTTCCTTTAATTACTTCCCATAAGGTGTTTGGGTTTGCATCTTTATTATTTTGAACTGTATTGAGTATTTCTTGTTTTATTTGCGTTTGGTATTGTGTATCTAATAATATGCTGTTATTGATTTTAAAGTATCCTGGGCCTCTTTCAGGTTGTATTTTGTGTATTATAAGTTCAACTAGAGAGTGGTCAGTCATGAATCCTGGTTTTATGCTACATGTGTCAATAATATTGCAAAGAGATTCAGATATTAAAAAATAGTCTAATCTGCAGAATATTGTTGGTTTTGTGTTTGAATGCCAGGTGAATTTGCTTTCGTTTGGATTTACAGTACGCCAGATGTCTATCATATTGTAGTTTTCAATTATGTTATTTAAAATGTTTCTATTTTTAGGATGCGTATAAAGGTTTCCCTTCTTTTTATCTAGTAATGGGTTAAGGACAGTATTGAAATCACCACCAACTATAATGTTTTTATCTTGGTTGTTAATTATAAAGGATTGTAATGTTTCGTAAAATGTGGAGTCATCTATGTTAGGGCCGTAAACGTTGATTAATGTTAATTGTGTTTCGTGTATTTTGATATCTATACTTGCTTGTCTGCCAATTATTATTTCGTTAAAGTTTTCGACTGTGATTCCTATATTATTTTTTATCAGAAAGGCAAAGCCTTGTTTATTAGTATGTTGTCCACTGAGATAGATGTCTCCGTCCCATTCATCTTTTACGGTTTGTGCTAAAGTAGGTGTCAAGTGACTTTCTTGTAATAGGCATATACTATTTTATTTTTTCGTCTAACCATTTGAAGATTTTTATGCGTTTGTCTTTATTGCTTAGCCCTTTGACATTCAAAGTGCATAATTTAATCATTTAAAGAGGTGAAGGGTGATGTAAATGCTAATTTGTGTGTGCTTGTCCAGTTAGTTTCTATTTGAAAACATGTCCAGTTGGTTTCTCTACTGTCAATATATATACATTTACACAAAAGATGTACACAGTTCATTCTATCTTCATACAAACCAACAGAAAAACATAAAATCAGAGATAATATAAAATACCACATGTGAAAAAAAAACAAAAAAACAAGCGAAATACAACGAAACAGAAACAAAATGTACAAAAGGAGTTTCAACATATATGAATTGATTGTAAATCGAAACATATAGGCTACTTTACATCTAAATACATGATTAAACAACATATATTTTACATTTGATAATATTTGGAATGTATCAATTACTTAAATCCGAAAGTGTTCATAAAATTGAAGAGTCATTTAATTTTTACATATAAATTGCTTATAAGCAATAGGAGAGTTTTGATTTATCAAAACATTTTTTTCTTCTAAAAACTAAAACTAAAACCCACACTCAAGCTTATTACAACACACATGTGTTAAACAATCAAGGATCAACACATGCACATATTAAATACAAATTGTCAAATTTATCAAAATATTGTGTGTTTTCTTCTAAAAAACTAAAATCCACACTCAAGCTCATTACAACATACATGTGCTAAACAAACAAGGATCAACACATCCACATATAAAATACAAATTGTCATCAATGTTCATGTGTTGCAGTCATGTGAATTACCGTCATATCTAACTTTTACAAAAACTATATAAACCGGTAAATTATTAAGCATATATTTCGATAAGGTATACGACCTTAAACAACGACTTCATCAACGTTCATGTGTTGCAGTAGTATGCATTATAGTCATATCTAACAAGGAACAACATATCCACATATTAAATAATTACAAATTGTCAAATTTATCAAAATATTTTTTTTTTCTAAAAGCTAAAACCTACAATCAAGCTCATTACAACATACATGTGCTAAACAAACAAGGAACAACACATCCACATATTAAATACAAATTGTCATCAATGTTTATGTGTTGCAGTCATATGAATTACAGTCATATCTAACCTTAACAAAAACTATATAAACCGTTAAATTATTAAGCATACTTCGATAAAGTATACGACTTTAAACAACGACTTTATCAACGTTCATATGTTGCAGTAGTGGGTATTATAGTCATATCTAACCTTAACAAAAACTATATAAGCCGGTAATTTATTAAGCACACTTCGATAAAGTATACGACTTTAAACAGACCTGACAGTCCACAGGTTTTAAATCTCTACATCACTTTAGTTAAATTCAAATTATAAATTAATCAATCTCGGTGAATGTACTGCAGATAAATATGAAAACATAAACAAAACACACATTTTTGACCTAATTTCAAGGTTAACACACAGTCACAGATCAGCGAGGCGCCCTAGATAAAAATAAATTAACCACTCAATTTCGCCGGGCTTTAAATAGAACCAAATGGAAAAACCATGACTATAGTCTGTTTCAGTCATCCAGGTAAACAAAAGGTTTTTCAGGCGAAGGGGAAAAAATGTTCATTTCTCATGTCACCATCAACATGCCCCTACTCAATTTAAATTTATGTCACATATCTTATCTCCATGAAGCTATTGTTATTATAACTGTTTGTAAAAGTTGCATTGTCACTGTATACTCATGTGTCACTGTATTTGTGATTCGAGCTTAATTAAGGTAATGTTGTTGTTGTTGTTGTTGTTGTAGAGACAGTAGAATAGTACGGGTATATAATAATTCCTAAGCCAATAACTCTAAGGGAATACATTTTCAATAATTTAAGAACAATAGCGAAGTAATTTTACATAACAATGTTAGTGTGCAACAACATGAAAAGAACAAGAACTATACAGTTTCCTATATATAGTCTAATTGACCTAAACAGGTATGTATTTGAAAAAGTGTTGTTCTTTCTGAGTGGACTGAGATGTAAAAAAATCATACCATTCAAACTGAATATAGACTCCTATATATAGTCTAATTTGCATCTAAATACATGACTTTACAACATATATTTTACATATTATTGAATTTGGGGTGAATCAATTTCTCAAATACTAGAGTTTACATACAATTAAGTTCATGAGGCAAGATATTTTGTTGTAACATATAAATTCTTATAAGTATATGGTATTGTATTAGATCTTTATTTAATAAAACTGAAATATCAGCCGAAATACCCCCTAAACAGTGTGTTTTTTTGAGTCAACTTCAGTGCTTAACATACTACTCACTTGTCTTGGATAAGGAGCCTTGATGTATCAGAACATTTTTTTTCTAAAACGTAAAACTTACACTCAGGCTTTATACAACACATATGTGTCAAACATATCAAATAAGAAAGAACAATACATCCGCATATACAAAACGCATTTACATCAATGTTCACGTGCGGTTATCAAATATATTCATATCCTAACAAAAAATATATATACAGGCTAATTGTCAGGCATACATATGTCAAATATACAAGTTCAACAAGTATGTAAATTACTAAATTATATAATTATACTAAGGATTATAAGTTTTCTATATTATAAGAACAGCAGTAAAGTAATGTCCATATCAATTATAGTGTGAAACAACATAAAGTGAGCAAGAGCACTACAGTCTTGATAATTGTCCTACATATGTATGTATATGAAAAAACAGTTATTCAGTCTGAATATACTGAGGTGAAAAATATTCATGCACAGACTAAAAATATATTTTTTATTTCTAAAATGTTTGGATATATTGTTTTTTAACAATAACTTTCTAATCTTTATCACATCTTGGAAAAGATTAGTCCATGTTTTATATTATGTAAAGAAAAATAAGTATGTTTTATTGTGATACTTTTATTAATATAACCATCTTTTCAATGATATGTATGATATATTTTTACATATTAATTACAATATTGTTTACAAGATTGCATTTTGTCTTAAATTATTGTTGTTGTTTTTATGACATTGGTATATTTTCATTCTTCGCATTTACGGATTTTAACAAATGATGGCTTAAACTAGAGTTGATAGCGACTATAGTGGACTTGGATGGTTTTGAGCATTCTCAAAAGGTACATACTATATACACTACTTTCGAATTAAATACAGACTTACTATTTAAGTAATAAGAACGACATACATGACAAGAAAGACTGGTATATAAACAACAGCGTACCAATTACTAAAAAGGTGCAGAATAGTTTACCGGTATTATTTTTAGCTATTATTGACAAGTGTACACAGGTATAATTGTATTCTTCACATGTAATTATTCGATACACATATTGACCTAAGCTAAACAAGATAAGGACTATATCAATCTGACTGACCAGAGATTATGTCTTCAGGCGAAATTTAGATCTATACTGGTTTTCTAAGCCTACTTTTAACTGTATAGTCTGTTTTCAAGGTTAATACGTGTCATTATTTACCGTTAGTTTATAAGGTTGTTCTCATTTAGGATACTGCTTTGGTTTAAACTGTACTGAAAAGTTCTCCCAAAAATGTTTTTTTTCTTCAACAATTTATTTTTTCAGAGGTTAATTTATGTGATGTATGCAAACAAATATTGTTCAAAACATTCAAATTGTACTAGTAATTAAATAAGGAGACATAACGTAATTTTTATAAAATAAAAGTGTATAATATACTCTTATTTTAAACATCGTATAGAGAAAAAAAGTTGTTTGCACTACGAATAAGAAGAGTATACCCGCTTTAATTATACACGTTCTGAATTCAGGAATGGACTGCAGCGACAAATTTAATCGAAGAACACACTTTACCGAATAGGTTGGAGACGCCATTTTGGACATGTGTATTGAAATTGACATTTTGATGATGGTGTCAATATTGGCATTAGCGTGTTAAATCGTTTGTTTAAATAGTTGAGGATTAGCATACAGTTATCATTTGTCTTCACTTTTTGTGCAACACTTGCGATTGCAATGACAATATCGATATTAAAGATTTATTGTCCCATTGATGACGTCATTTTACTTCTGTAGTGCGGGCTGTGGTTAAAAAATAAAGTTTTTGTGATTTATGACTTTAAACTAGAATAAAATATGTTCGTTCTTGGAATCAAATTGTTTGTTTTGTTGAGCCTTATTCATGTTGATAGGAATGGTTGACTTTATTGCAAATACCACGTAACTCCAAACATTGACTGATATAAGAACTTCCTGTTGACCATGATATAAAAAACATATTTCAGTCAACGTTATATCAGGCAGATATCAATGCGGTGGTATGATAAATTGCTGTATAACACAACAAGAGTTATACAATAAAGGTGAATAAGTTAAATCACGACCAAATTTCACTCAGTCAATACACACTATGAATACGTTATTGGCTCGTTCGTTAACAATGTTGCATTTTGTCTTTCCTGTCACATAATGTTTATGTTAATTTAGCATGTAATATTAATTCTCAAATTCCAATGCGATTCCATAATATTACAGAGGGCTTAAAAATACATTTACATACATTCGAAGTTCGGTGTTAAATAAAGTAAAGTAGCAAACACAAACACGCACCTAATAATATATATAATTTTGCAATTGGCTACCAATATGCAAGTGATACATCTACAAAGTATTTATCGAGCACTATTAATAGTTTCATAATTGTCAGCAAAAGATATTACGGGTAAAATAATTGGGGATGCACCGATGTACTTATGAATACTAAGTAAGAAATGGTTTAAACCAATTATTCAATTTAAACGCATGGCATAATTAAATAAATAGCATGTCATTTCCTTTTGTATTGCATTCTCATTGTGTAATATCGTAGTCTCGCATCGTATTGTCGCAGAATAATTTTGCTGCGTCGCATTGTCAAATCGTACATTCGAATCGTGCTCTCACGTTCTACCCATCTAATTTCAAAGGATTACAGTTTAATTAAGATGCGATGCTCCGAAATTAAGACCAGAGGTCGCGAGAATCTGATTCGAGATTGCGAGAACTCAAAAAACACGATGCGAAGATTTGATATTTCAAAGCGAGATAGCGGTATTAATCAATGGAAATCTCATCGAGACCATGCGTTCTCGTTTTGATCTCACTACTGTGTATAGTTTTCTTGCATTCTCGCCCTTGTTATCCAGAGGTCGAAAATGCGAACCAACGAGGGGCCCTAACTGATAAACGGTAAGGAAGTGTAAATTGAACGGTCAATGTCGAAATACTACAAAGATATGTTCCTCTTTCTTTGCAAATCGTACAAAAAACACGGCCTTGTGCGGTGCGCCAACAATCCGTTCTTAAATTAAATAAAATGTATTGATAAGAGTTAAAACATGTATTAACTTCTAGGTGCATCACGTGGTTATCATTTTTGAAAAACACGTGTATATTATATGCATGATAAAATATTGTTTAGCAGAATGAGTTCTTGTCAGCTGATTTTTCTTTTAATTTAGGTTATCGCGGCTTCCAAATTAAGTTAGTTAAAAACGTTGCAAGCTGAGTTTTATGTCAACAGGCCCTTCTAAAGTAATGAGCTTTACAAAAACATTTCTGTCTTAAAACATGTTAATGACCATATATAATTTGTATCCAGCCACAAGACATTTAACTTCGCTCGTTTCCTTATTGTTGATTTCAAAATATTATCTTGTGAATAAGCTTTAAAATAGAAGTATTGACTGAATGTATGCGATATTTAAATATGAGTTTAAATGACATTATTAAAATATAAATATAATTTATTAAACTGTCTGAGAGTCATAAGGAGTCTTAGAACGTTTTATAATAACAGGCACACGTATACTTTACAAGGCGTAAATATTGTTGTTCAACCTGCCAAATGTAAAACTGCACAGCTAAATATTATTGGGTATACACATCATTTCATGCGTGTCAAGCCTATCTGTTCAAATTTGAAGTTATAGTTTACAAAGTGAGAATACTAAAAACACGTACAATATTAAAATGTGCAAATATTTAAAAGACGGTATCTGATATGCATACGACGAGATTGATACCCCAATAGGAAGATATTCGTATCTGCTAAACGAAGTCAAGCATTACCTGCATTGTTAGCGAAACACATTCATGTCGATTGCTTTTATATACAACACTCATTTTCAATCACAACAAATCGTGGTTTGCCTATTCTGAAGTTTGTATAAATTGCTAAAACCGATGGAAGGCGAGACGTGTAATTATATTTCAAAAGAAAAGACCTTCATATTAAGCAATTATAAATACTCGGATGACATTTTCAACTATATGTTATCTGTCCGAATCCTAGAAAAAACCGATAATATTTCAAAAGATTACTTTAATTTGTGGCATATAAACTTAAGTTTTAAACAAGATTTTTCTAGTTCAGTTATATGTCAATATGTTTTAAACCGTGGATGTGAAACGACGGATTATTGAACAAGAATTAGACTGTAAAGAGATCTGCTTTCTTCTGAAAGATTTCAACCGGGTATGTTTTATTTAATTATTAATAATTATGAAAGGTATTTAATATAATTTATAATGTTATATTGAAAACCTTATCATTAAGTGTAAGCAGTCATCATCATACGTTGACTTGTAATATTCATTTGTTTCTATAGGACGTTGATTTTGTTTGCTTTATAGAGTTGAACCTTTCACGTACATCCTTAGGTGCATGCATGCACTCACGCACACAAAAGCATATATAAGAGGCAAACCGAGCAGAACCGGCCTTATTCACTTCATATTTGCTAACCGAAATATTACTTTAAATTACTGCGATTTACTTAAGTACACCAGATCCAGGCTGAAAAAAAGTTTATTAACAACGGGTCTATATTGTATTTTGTTGACAACGTATTCATGGCAGTGGAACAAGTTTAAGCAGATGTTTACTTTTATGTTTGCCTTTTATATAATTATACAGATGAGAACATAATTCATTTCGATGATTCTTTACTAAGTTGTGCAAAAGCTTTTTTATATATTAAAAACAAACTCTTAATTTATTATCTCAACATTTTAACGCTTCAAAAAATTATAATACACTTGAAAAATTGAGTTGTTGTTTTATGTTTTTTTTACATTCAGGCATCCCCGCCTGAGGACGCTAAACATAGAATATTATTGGTATGGCGTAAATGGTCTGCAGCAAATATTCTTAAACAACCACTTGAAATTGTTATTGAAACAGCCGTGTCGCGACTCTTCAACAGTGATATTTTCAAGATGTCTTTATTGAAAAATTACCTTTGTTAAATCAACCATATTTGACAATTAACAAGGTTTTTATCTACATCGCATACTATCACAATTATTTTCAATACTTCTGGCTTCGTAAGAACGGATGAAAGAACTGTTTGTATGTATATATTGTCGCTTTTGTGCATTTTATATACTAAATTATATGCGAAGCAGGTATTTAATGTCATAAATTACGTTAAAGCAACCGCTCACGTTTTTCACGCAGCAGTACTTTACCGGTATATAAAAGTTACTTAACCACATGTTTATGTAATTTATACAAGTACTTTTGACGAAGTGAAGACATCCATTTTAGATGTATACCTTATACACGTTATCAATAAAAGTCAACGCTTTCATAGAACCGTACTGTTATTGGTTTTATGAAAATCAATATTATTGAAACACACTGACAAGTTTACCATTAATTTTTTTTGTTGTTCTTTATAATCAAGTTTAGGCTTTTTAAACTTTTAATGATACTTATGGTATGTGTGAGATATGGATTATACTGCACAGATATTGTGTCATGTTTATTTCAATTTTTACATGGAAGTGTCGCTTTAACGTCAACTGCACCTGACGGCCAGATATAATATTAAGTCGGATTGACACCTGTGAACATATCAGAAAACATGTTAAATTCATTCTTGTTTATCGACAACTTAACAACAATGTGGAGTTCATGGTCTTAAGAAAAATTATATGGTAATGTCAAGTTACGACTTTATTTTTATTTTTTAGCTCACAGCAAAATTAACACATGAGATCAAAATGCTCCTAAAATTAACGGCACATGAATTAGTGACTTAACATGAATAGCGTTGAGCCTCGCTCTGGGAAAACGGGGTTTAATGCATGTTCTCGAAGTGTCGTCCTATATAATGTTGTTCACTTCGCACATGCTTATCAGGAACGACACTTTCCGCCTAAGCTGGATTTGTGCTAAGAAGGGACTTCTTAAACGGAAACTACCAGAAAACCGGAAAGCAAGTTTTTCATAGACCAAGGCTAAATTACATAAAATAACTTACCATGGTGGTTGATCATAATGTTGATTATAGTGGTTGATCAAAGTGGTTGATCATAGTGGTTGATCATAGTGGTTGATCATAGTGGTTGGTTGAGAATAGTGGTTGATCATGGTGGTTGATCATAGTGGTTGATCATAGTGGTTGATTATAGTGGTTGATCATAGTGGTTGATTATTGTGGTTGATTATAGTGGTTGATCATAATGGTTGATTATAGTGGTTGATCATAGTGGTTGATTATAGTGGTTGATCATAATGGTTGATCATAGTGGTTGATCATAGTGGTTGGTTGATCATAGTGGTTGATCATAGTGGTTGATCATAGTGGTTGATCATAGTGGTTGATCATAGTGGTTGATCATAGTGGTTGATTATAGTGGTTGATCATAGTGGTTGATTATAGTGGTTGATTATAGTGGTTGATCATAATGGTCGATCATAGTGGTTGGTTGATCATAGTGGTTGGTTGATCATAGTGGTTGATCAAAGTAGTTGGTCATAGTGGTTGATCATAGTGGTTGATCATAGTGGTTGATCATAGTGGTTGATCATAGTGGTTGATCATAGTGGTTGATCATAGTGGTAGATCATAATGGTTGATCATAGTGGTTGATCATAGTGGTTGATCATAGTGGTTGATCATCGTGGTGGATCATAGTGGTTGATCATAGTAATTGATCATAGTGGTTGATGCGTATCAATCATAAATCTTCAAATGTGCATCGCAACTTTAATTTCTCGTAATATGTTTAATACTGCGGGTTCAAGATGCGTAGGGTCTTAATTAAGAAAACATTGAACAGACAAACAAATTGTTTAGTTGGTCGATAAACATTGGTAATGCAAATCATATTTCGGTGAACAAAATCTGATAAATAGATTGCGCTTGAAAACTGCTTAGGTCCTAAGTTGTACATGTATGAGCTGTGCTCAGAACTGCGACTTTTTATGTGCTGTTTTTGGCGTAAATTTCTTACGGTAAAACATTTTCTTTGTCAATAATAAAAAAAGAGAGGGATGCGTAAGAATTAAACACAAATATTACGACATCTGAGAGTATATAAGTATTTGAATTTAATACCACCAGTAGTTCACGGAGGAAAGTTGTTAAGTTAAACAAAAATCTATATATGTTTACCCGTATTTTGTTTTTTTTTATTATCACATTATTTGCGAATACGTGAAGAGGGTTCATATTGTATAAATTCAGACCAGATTAATCGATAGTTGAATGAAATTTAATACGATATTTGCATTCAAAGCGTTACGAACATTTCCGCACTAAATATAGTTTGTGTTCGGTATGTACTCAGTAGTGTTATTATCTCGAAATAAATGCTTCCACAGAGGTTAATAGGGACAATCTCATTGCGACGCTTATACATAATCAAAAAGCATATTCACACAGACAGGCGTGTTTGTTGTATGCTCTTCAATATTAAATCTGCAACATGTGAAGTATCCCGACATTCAAACACGGTCTATACACTTTCCACGGGTCTTTCGAGATAAAAACCAACTGCCGTCCATATAATTTAGAAATAATTCATAACGCCATATATATCCTAGAGTGTTTTTTAATATTTAATAATGAAAAGCGTTATACGCGCTTCATATTGTATCTACTCAGAATGTTTGTTTTAATAAAATTAAAATGATTACTTTTATCTAATCAAAATGACTTTTTCATACACACGTGCAGTTTATATTTCTTGCTTTTGAGCAATACTTTGTTTCTGCACGGTCCATTTATGTTTCGATATTATGTATGTGTTTTACACAACTGCTCATAATTCTCGTCTTCCAAAAGGTCCGTGGTCAATGGTCCTTTACAAACTACACAACTATAGCTCGACCACATTGACCGCGAATGCGTAAACGCGATTAGCATTAATTTATTATATTTGCATTTGGTTTTGTTCGTGCACGTTTTGTAAGTTTTTAACGAGGCCATACAAATAAACTCAGTGAGGAACGCCGATACGATTAAAATCGCTTCCAGTATTGAAACATATATATTCATAGTAACGGTTTTGTAATATATCCATGCATAAAGGTCAGTGCCAGATTAATATTTACGAACTATAACCTAAACGTGTTTTGCGTACATGCAATAAGCAAATATAGTCTAAACTATTCTCACCAAACACGAAGAGTGAAACTTCATACATTTGCTAATTACAATATGGTATAAAAGTCACATGCTATCGAATTTTACCAAATAAATATTTAAAGGCTCTATAAAGGTCACAAATCCAATTATTATGCATATCAACTGGTCTTATTTTTACCGGATTTCAGTTACTCTTGCATAAAAACTGCTAATAACACAGCTTACGTACAACGTTGTCAAGAATTATGGAAGATAAACCCGTTTCATAATTTGAAGAAATGTTTACATTTTTGCAACTAACGTGATGTGTAGCCTCAGAGCGTTGTCATATGCTAAAAAAGCCGAAAGAAATTTTAATTTTAATTCTATTTCAACAACTTTTTACCATAACTTATTAGATCACTACAAACGTTTTAACCACTGATTGTTTGTAGACACAATTGACTTGGAGGACACTTGATCTTGAGCTAAAAACAAGTTGTATTGCTCATATTTTTATTATTATTTCCAATAGCATATTTTTTTTTGATAACCTTTATAAATAAAATATTAAAACAATATTTAAAAATCTGTAAATAATTACGTATCTTCACCTTTATAGAGCCTTTAAGCTCATTTTAGATTTGTGTCTTGAAACTTCAATAAATGCTATCTTAAGTTTAACATTTTCATTTTTATTCACGACGTTTTAATGTTAAACTCTTTTTTTTCGAATAAAATAATTTAAGGATTCTTGTTGTAAAGGTCTATTGAATCATGCTAGAGCGTACATTTACAGTAATTATGTTTTAAAAAAGAACAGTCACAACTCACTACATTTAAAGCATTTAAAGCTTTAACAGGCGTCAAATTACCGACACTATTCAACAGGCTATTGTGGAAGGATATTAACGTCTTAACGATTCAAACGACAAGCGTTATATTGGCTGATTACCAATGTGAATGAAAACATGAACTGTTATTTGCCCATAAAAAAACGATAATGTAAACATCTACAATGGGCTGATTTTGGGTTTTATATTGGATAGCTGTGTTAAAATGTATAATTTCCTTAAATAGTAAACTCGAATGGCAACATGGCGAAAAAGCATGCGTTGTATTGACAATCTTCAGCTGAATAGGATCAGTTACAATCATGCCCATTTTTAGAAGCTTATTATTGTTTTGTTGTGATATGGACTTGCATAAACATGGGTGGTATTCGATGGAAGCGTTTACAAATGTTGCCTTACGGAAAGTATAAACATGGCGTACTACACCAATGAGATAATCTAATATTTTTGAAGTTACAGTCAGCACTGGTTATAGTAGCATCATACTATTGTAAAATCAGAAAACAAATTCTTAATCTATCATTATTGTGTCAAAGATCAAATGAAAAGGTCTATCTACAATGTCAATATTCAATATAAAAAATTAAAGCCACTTACCGTGTGAAATGTTTTCTTATTCAGGGTTTATGCTATTGTTGTGTTGGTTTTTTTTGCTATGCTGTTTGGGCCACGCTGTAATGAAAGAAACATAAATATGTGAATTAATCAGACAGCAACGACCAACATAATTTATAATAACGCTGTATACACTTATTTAATCTTGCGGATAAATGGAGTCACTAGGCTACGCACAGAACAGGCTAGCTGTGTTGGAGTAATTTAGTGTCACTAGGTTACATCCAGAAAATAGCCCTATTCTCTGTAAGTAACTGAAAGTCACTAGGCGACGTCCATAAACTAGCCACACTGTCTATTAATCATTGAGAGTCACTAGGCTACATCCAAAAACTATCCACGGTGTGTGGGAGACATAAGGATGCAACCAGCACAATAAATATGCATACTGTGCGTAAATTACTAAGCTATATTCGGGAGTCTCTAAGCTACGACCCGGCGATATCCAGATTGTCGTTGAGTTTCTGTGCTACGAGAAGGGACTAACCAAAGCGTCTGTGATTATTTGGTGGTCACTATACTACGACCAACACTAGCCAGTTTGTCTGGGGGTCGTTAAGTCACACGGCTACAAACAGAGCCTTTCCAGACTGTCGGAGAGTCCTAAGGAGTCACTAGGCTGCGGTGTTATATTAGCCAAACTGTCTGTGGGTCTTTGGGAGTAACAATATTACGACCTGACACTTGCCAGTACCCAGACTGGCTGAAAGTCTTTTGTAGTCACAAGGCTTCGCCCAGGACGTACTTAAATAAGCAAATTGTCTACAAGTATTAAAGAGTCACTATGTTACTATCAGGCACTAGCCAAACTGTTTGGATGTGTTGGGTTTGGGATTGACTAGGATACGTCCATGAGCTAACCAAACTAGTAGTCTTTAAAAGTCTCTGAGCTACTTCCAGGCACAATCCATACTATCTGGGAGTCTTTGGGAGTCATAAGGCTGCGTCCAAGAAATAGCCAGACTGTCTTGAGTCGTTGACAGTCATTAGGCTACACCAAATAAGTTATTTATGGTAACTTGGTCTACGCCTTGTCAATAACAAGACTGACTGGTAATTTTTTAGGTGTCTCTAGGCTAGGTCCGGGAAATAGCCAGACTGTCTGGAGTCTTTAAGAGTCATCGGGTTACGCCAATGAGCTATCAAAACTGACAGTGAGTCTCTGTAAAAAATACGGCATAGTCCGAAGAACTAACCAGACGATCTTTGGGAATAACACGGCTTAGGCCAGGCGGTAGCCAGTGTATCTGAGAGTCAATACTATTCGACCAGGGAAGGACATACGCACATACACAATGGGTAATAAGGCTACGACTAGGGACAAGCCAGACTGTCTGGGAGTCTTTGGTAGTCATTACGCTACGACAAGTCGCCAGCCAAGCTGAATGGATTCTTTGGAAGTAGTAAGGCTGCACACATGATCTACACAGACTGTCTGGAAGACTTTGGAGTAACAAGGCTACGGCTAGTCGTTGGTCAGACTTTCTGGAAGTCTGTATGAGTAACACGGCTTCGATTAGTCACCAACAAGACTGTATGAGTCTTCGCGTGTCAATAGGCTACTTCTAGGAACTAGCCAGACTGTCTGGAGTATTTAAGAGGCACCAGGCTACCCCAAGGAACTAATCAAGGCCACCTTTGATTCTCTAGGAAACATAAAGCTAAGTCCCAAAACTAGCCAGACTGTTTATGAGTCTTTGGGCATCACTATATTAATTTCAAAGCTTTAACGACTGTATGCGAGTCATTCGACCCGGGAAGGAAATACGCAAAATGTCGGAGAATCATTACGTTACGATAGGAGACAAGCCAGTCTGTCTGAAGGTCTTTGGGAGTCACACTGCAAAGACCAGGCATTTGCAAGACAGTCGTGGAGTCATAAGACAACGACCCTGGTCTATCCAGACCGTCAGTCTGTCTTTTGAAGTCAATAGGCAACGACCAGACAATGGGTAAACTGTATGAGAGTATTTTGGGGTAACACGACTACGAAAGGTTTATAAAAAATATGATTTAAAAAAGTACACAGTTCAGAAGATATTATTAAATAAAGAATAAAAGAATCAGGGCCTTTAATGACTATAAGCTGTTTTTATGTCAACAATTTGTGTTCTCATAATTTGAAAAACACAAATCAAATGAAGAATGTGAACGAGACACGTTACACATAATATACTAGTCTGAACCACATTTAGAATGTTATATGAACTTCGTAACTTCAAATTCAATTCAAGCGCTACGCAGATACGAATATGCTTAATGGAAGTTGTCCGACGAACATAAAGTGTGTTAATGTGTCATCTAAATAAATGAACACAATAATTTATGTTTAAGAGTTCCCATTAGTGTTCTGTACATCTCTATTGTACATACATGACTGAGTTTTTGACGAAATATGTTTTAAAACTATAAAAAAATGCAACACTCTTGTTTACGCTTTCCCAGTATTAGTAAGTCTATGTCTAATGTTTGTACATGACTGCGATTTCGACGAAATGTGTTTTGACGTGATAAAAGTTGTATGGGTATTGTTAAGGCTTTCCTAGTATTTGCTATTCTTAGCTGTTATTCTCGGTATCAGGCAACTTGTTATCTTTCTTTTTTTTACTTTTATTATTTTCTATGAAACTTTGTTGAGATCGTACATATTCTCTTGAATAATCAAAGCACAAACAGAAATGTTTATAATTGTGTAACGCAAAATCAAGATCGAGAAAATTGAACGTTAATCTTTTCAACGGTCTGTTGTAATTATTTATTTAAAACACGATCTTTTTGAAGCTCTAAATCAATAGCTATACAGACTGAATATGCGAGCATTCGGTTGCGATTACGTATCGATTCAAATCTTAAAAAACCCGATAAAATTTCAAAACATTACTTTAATTTGTGGCATATCAACTTAAGTTTTAAACTAGTTCTCTCTATTTCAGTTATATGTCAATATGTTTTATACCGTGGTTTTGAAACGACCGATTATTGGACAATGATTGGACTGTAAAGAGATCTGCTTTCTTCCGAAAGATTGCAACCGGGTATGTTTTATTGAATTATTAATAATTATGAAAAGTATTTAATATAATTTATAATGTTATATTGAAATACGTATCATTGAGTGTAAGCAGTCATCATCATACGTTGGCTTGTAATATTCATTTGTTTCTATACGGCGTTGATTCTGTTTGCTTTATAGAGTTGTACCTTCGGCGAAGCCATATAGTTGTAGTATGTTAATAATTATATACATTTTCATCACATGCTTGTTTTGTTTTTAACGTACATCGTTAGACATGCATGCACTCACGCACACACAAGCATACATCAGAGTCAAACCGAGCAGAACCGGCCTTATTCACTTTATATTTGTTAACCGCAAAATTAAAAGAAATTACTACGATTTACCAAAGTACACTTAACTGATCTAGGCTGAAAAGAAGTGCCATTTGAGATGAGCAGAAAATAAATAATATATGCACGTATATTTTTTTCTATTTATTCAATAATAATTATATATTTATATTTATTTACTATATATGTAAATATACATTGTATTAACTCCGGGCGTGGCCCGTTTTGACCAAAGGGGCATGATTCGAACAAACTTAGTAGAATACCACCTTTTTCGTTACACAAGCTCAAAAAGCATCCATTGTTTGCGTGACACACATGGAACCCTATATTGATTGATCTTCATAATCATAGCATGAATACACTATTTGCACTACTTAAAACACGCCCAAAATATAAAATATGTGTTTGGGTCTTAGAAGCCACTAAGCGGATCATCTAGATATTCTTTTAATTGTAGGTGATCTGAATATTAATGAACGTAATTGACCTTTTTGAAGGCATTTCTTGAAAACATTATTAAGCTCTTTAGTTTTACTAATTTTCTATTTTTTAATGCAAATACACAATTTTTGCAAAATCTGATTGTAAAGAAATATTTATTAAACAGTTAACACTTCTGGACTACTGCTTGAAGATCATAAACTTCACGTGAAAGGCATTAAAAATAGCTTACTGAATAAGACTACCGAACGTGTAATCTGATTCCATTTTAATAATGTGGCTAGTTTTCATAAATGTTTTGAGTGAAAAACACGTTATGAAAGCAAGTCAACGGGTTGTAATTTAAATCGCCTACAACTACTATTGCACAAAGAGTTATACAAGGCAATAACTCAAAAATATAAAACGTTGATTATCAAGTTAGATTGGGTATATCCCTATCTCACCATTCTTTAATATCCTATTGATATTATTTTACAACTTAAAGGGACCGTTAACCACGAATGACGAAAAAAGAAAAGTTCTCAAAAACCGTATTTTTTACAATTATTAGTTTATATTGATTAGACTTTCAAGACTGGTATATTACATTACTTGAAAAAAGTGGTTAAGTGTTTATTTTTTCATATATTCGGTAATACAATTTTACTGGGTACAGGTACCAGGTAACTACCAGTTAACTATAAATAACCCAAGTACTATCATCGTCACGTGGTTTATTCAGGAATGCAATTTGTGCATGCGTAGTGAATTGTATATATTTTATATATATAATGATCAATCTACTTGCGTTATTTATAGTGTGTATATCGTTATGTCACCTAATTTCGCGATGCACTTTCGATTTCACATCGCGAAAATTTATTACCGAATATACTGAAAATATAACCTTTTTTCAAGTAATACGGTATTTTAGAACGTTTCTTTTTTCATCATTCGTGGTTGACGGTCCCTTTAAGTTTAGGTAATGAACATATTTGAATACCAAAGCATGTGGTAATTTGATCGAGACCATTGTACATAAATGAATTCACTTGGAAGGGCAATGCAATTTTTTAGCCATTGACAGTTTTTTAAGTTGAATATTGATTTCAAGTATTATAATTGGACCATATAATAATTTGAAGTTTGTAATTTGCGCTCAAGTTGGACAAATAATGTTATCAACTCAAAGGATCAAAGCGGCTAAACCAAGTGTGTGCCAATGGTAAACGAAAGGGAAATCACAGGTGGTTAGCGTGTGGCTATGATATTAATTAGTGAAAACATCATTTTGAATGATAACTAATCATGTTATAACGAAAAATTAACTTTTCTGAAAAAAAATATATTTCACTATCAAATATATATATATAACAAGGTATACAACTCAAAATCAGCACAAAACGGGGTGCATCGCTTTGAACAGCGATATCTTCATCAATTGTGCAGCGATTTTTACGATCTCGGTCTTATTCAACGCAGAAATGAATTTCCTTTCTGGAAATGTATATGTCTTGCAATATTTTTACAAATGCTGGGTCAACTTTTACGAAATAACACGATACACAACACGCATGACCCAGTTGACAGTGTCAGTTTTTCACTTATTAATATCATAGCCAAACGCTAACAACCTGTGAGGAAAATATGTAAATAGAGCTTGTACCGCGCTTTGCCCACTTAAACATTGATTTCAGTGACATGAATGAGATATGATAAACGACGTCACGTGGGGTCGCTTAAGTCGATAGATGGTGTTTTAAATACACAGGTGTGATGTATGTTAGTACCATAGCTGGGTCATTATCATCGCACTTGTGATTTGTATGATTGGCATTGACCCGCTGGTTAGGATTTTGTTGGGTCATGGAGACGCAAGGATGAACATTTGCTTCTGTCAAAAACAAACCAATGTCAAATTGCTTGTGTAAAAAGGCAGGAATCTGCGTCTATTGAAATATCTGGGTACAAATTTTAGGTTTATATGTTTATAACTTTATTTTTAAAGATACACGACACACAAATTCGAAATACTATAAGTAAACAATTTAAACACGTAATACTGGTTAACGTGTTTGTTTCTGTCGATAGCAAAAATACAAAGACATAAGTATTGCACAAAGACAAGACTTCAAACTACTAAAAAACAATTCAACTTACCCTTGAAGGTACAAACCTGAATTAGAGCGCGCCAAGCGATCATTTTTCGATAGTGCATATTTCTGATAATTAATTAAAAAACACCACCAATTGTTGTTTAAAAAATATTTATTTACACATTTGTAAACACATGGAAACATATTTAATACAAATATATATACTACTTTTGACAAAAATATGCTAAACATAAGGAGTGTAAAGTACAATTGGTCAGAATTGAGAAAACAAAATTATGCTACATGTATGTCTCTCCATTGTCAATTAGAAATGCTGCTCGTATGGTGTAAACATATAAAACTTGTAACTACAATGAAGATAAATGTCAAACATATAGACAATATCGAATATGATTAATTTAACGTATACAATATATAAATAGGAAAATTATATACGATAAAATAGAAAAAGAGTACCACAATGATGTAGATAGCGAAAACAACAATAAATTTACTTTCATCGGCATTAATGTTTCATATGCCGAATGTAATACGAAAGAGAAAAAAGTGGTAGAATTTTCGCAACTGAAGAAGTTGCGAAAAGACAAGAAGCAGTTTCGAGACGGGGCACCGTAAGCAGAATTAGGTTTGTTCGTGAGATGTAATAATGTAAAAATCTACCACTATCTCGGATGAAAGACTTAACATGCTTGAAAATAAATGAATTGGCTTCGTATGATCCGTCTTGGACACCGAAGAGAAGTTGCAAAGATATGGGTTGGAAACTGGACAGATTGTCGAATAGGATAGCTCTTTTTTCAGTGTATATTAGGCAAGTGAAGAAAAACTTTCACGTATTTTCAATCTCTTCACATTGAACATATTCATTTAAATTGCTATACAATGCATTCGTACACGTGCATGAAGAATATTAATCTTCCGCTCACCATCATAGTCATGAAGGGCATTTTGTGTTTATCTTTGTTAAGATTTGCTTTGAAAGCAGCGAGAGAATTTGATGATCTTACAGATTCCGATAGAGTGTTCTATAAGTTTATTGTTGCTGGTAAGAATGATCTTTAAAAAAATGTGTGATTTACTTGGAATGCTGCGAATATTTTCAGAGTTACGCAGTGGATAATCCGTTCTTTCATCCACGCTAGAGTGGATCAGTGCACACAACTATGGGGTTGATAATGAGTTATACATCTTGTAAAAGAGGGTCAGTTTATGTGTTGTTCTCCTCTTGTTTAAAGGCTCGAGAGCCGTTTCATTATAAAGATTCTGCAATCATTCCAAACGTGTTTTCCAACTTATTATCATTGCTGCTGCTTGTTGAATCCTTTCAAGTTCCATTTCATCTTGTGTCGTTTTATTATCCCAAACTACGTCGGCGTATTCAAGAATTGGTCGATAAATGTCGGGTATATATATAGAAGAGACTTTCTATCGAATGTTAACTTAAAAGATCTCATAAGAATGATTCTGCAGCATGCTTTATTCTTAATTGAGTCAATATGGTCGTGCCAAAAACATGATTTAGAAAATTTCAAGCCTAAATGTTTATGAGACAAAACCTCACTGATTTGGCAATCGTTGAAGAAAACAGGGGTTGTGGATAGGGCGTTTGATTTTTCTAGATATAACTAAGACCTCGGTTTTAGATGGATTGAATGTTACCAACCACTTATCAGCCCAGGAATGGATTTTTTCAAGATTGGAGCTCAGATGAGTAGCCACATCAACCGGATTTTCGGCGATTATATATAGCGCAGTATCTGTAGCAAACAGGCGAACTGGGCAGTGAATATCTCGCACAATGTCAATAATGTATACAAGAAAAAGGAAGGACCCTAATACAGACCCTTGAGGAACACCAGCATTGATAGGTAATGAGTTAGATTGGCGGCCGGAAATTACAACACACTGTCTTCTGTCAATTGTTCAACAATTGTAATTAGGGTGGGGGGGTACAAGCTTCTGACATGGAACATGCGCGCTCAAACGGGTGTACATTTTTGTCATGTTACTCTAAAAAGAAAAATCAAGAGTGCATCCATACCCCGTTTGATAATTATTTATTATGAAAGTTAACCTAAAAGCTGTTCTGTGCGCATCTCACAGTTTAACAATAGGTTTACATTTTCGGGAATATTAACAGTAAGAGTAGTGTTTTACCGCTGTTTTTCGTTGATTCAGTATTTCGGCAACACATTGATTCAATATATATTGAAAATCAAAGTCGTGGTACCTAGTCATTAAGAGACATATTGGGAATGTTATTGCATAAGTGATGAATATTTACAATTGTTTGGGAAAAAAATTCCGAATATGTTTTCAGTAGCCTTAGTATGGTCAACTCTTTTGAATGTCAACATAATTAGAAATGTGGTTTTTGATTTATGTCATGTCAGTGTTCATCATAGCAAATCATCAAAAAGAAAAGAAGATAAAAGTTATACATGTGAATAATACAGTTACCAGTTACAGGTAAAAACACTTATAAACACAAAAATATTGAATGTTAACATTTGAAATCATAAAATGATTACATGTAAATTATCATTACTTTAAGTTTTACTCGGTCGCTTTGGGCAAATGTGATTACGACACAAGCAGTGGGGGGCATACATTTAACTCACAAAACATGGTAGCTGTTCATTTTGGCACAAACGTTAATTTTATAATCCAGAGTATTTTTAATCCGATTCTGTGCTAAGCGTTCAATTATTTTCCTTTCCACTGTTTGAAATCAATCATGTTGAAAAATAAAAATAAAAGGAGCACAAATCAGTTTGTACCTATCTAAGCCTATAACAATCCTTCATCGAACATATTCGGCATTTTTGCATTTTAAGGAGCATAAACCTTTCTGTTCATATTGTTTACAAAAACAAATGGTTTATATTTTTGACTGTGACCTTTAGTGACTGTTGTTTACTAGGTTAAAGCTTTTACCGCATTGCACAAGCTAGTTTCTGCCTGCTTGGTTCAAGAAGACTCAAACAAAGAAGGCAATAGTCTTTTTGCTTATCGATAGGGCAAGTATAAGCCAAAACAAGTACGTTTGAATTACACGGCAAATATTCATTGACATCAAACCATTGCGCTGGAAGGTTATTTTCTTAACAAAGTTGCTAAAAAGCAATGAGAAAATAACCTCCTAATAGTAACACATATTAAATGAACAATCAAAAGCATTACTTAAATAGAAAGTTAGCTAAATGTCTTGGTAATACTATGAATTATGTGCTCATTCATTTCTCATTTACAAATTTTCACTCGCGCAAGCGAACGTGATAATATTTGTTATGTTGAACCAATAGTTTAAAAAAAGCCAGCCGTCATGAAATTATGAAGGCGGTGACATTTGTTTTTACAAGTTAAAATTCGCCTTTCTAAATGAGTTTATAGTTGAACAAAGAAATATAAAAGTCAATAAATGCAGTTCTTAGAAGATGTTTTCGTGTAAATTGTTTTTTCATTAGCCAAACTGACTCTTTGTTCATGTTTAACTATGATAAAAATAAAAGAATGTAACCGCAGATATAATTTAATGAAGACTGTCGTATTTTATGACCGTTTGTATAAACTATAAAAGCTGTCATATGCATAAATATGTAACCGCCGCTTTTGCAATGTATAACATCAATTACATCCTTTTTAATCTATTTTTAGCGGGTGGACGTATTTGTACGTTTGGTCCAAAAAGTTGTTTTTAGAGTATAACCATAAGTCAAAGTTTTAGCGACAGTTTTAAAGTGAACACAAACTTATTCTTTAGTATAGACCAGCGTATGAAACTGTTTGGAAACGTGTTTGCAACGTACCAGGGTATACTTAATTGGATGTACACTAGCATAGGTGTGTCAGGGCTGTATAAATCTACTTTTTACAGTAAGTTATAAAATTACTTTTTCACTCAAACCTGTAACTCTAGCCTATATTTAGACAGTGCTTTCTACCTATTCTTAATTATGTATGCAAACATAATACACCTTATTTAAAATAGTATGCTCTTTTTAAATAGATTAAAGTGTATTTAAATAAATGTGCTTCTCAAAAAAAAATTAAGGACGTAATTAATTTTGTACTTGTAACTGTTGTTATCCGCTTTTAAAATTTCGCGTTCACAATTAAGTTTTTTTATTTAACAACTTGTAAAATCCAATTAAAAACTAACAAAAATTAATTATAGACTTTATATTACCTTGTTGAGTATCCTTGGGTAAGAAAGTAAACTTAGCATAGTAAACTTAAACGGAATAGATATGAAACGAGTAACATGTGAATTTCGTTGTGTATGGAGCTTTCTTTTAGAAATAAACGGTATTGGATTTATTGAACTGCAGCGAATAATGTAATGTCGAGGTCGAACCTACTCTTCAAATAAACGTCGACAATTATCGTCTATCTATAGTATTGCATTAACCCGAAGTTTTGGAGTAGTATACTCATGATTTTGACTTAGAAATTAAAAAATGCAGTCATGGAAGTTTAAAAAAAAAGAACGAATGTAATCCTTCCAATATCAACCTATCGGAAGTGAATATTTCCTTATTTTTACCTTAAGGTGAACTACTTAATTATATGAATGTTTCAAAGTTTACAGTAGGTCAAGAAAAATTTTTTAGGAAGGGGCAATGCTATAATAGCTATTTGTTTTGTACATGTTTATGTAGATGTAACTGTCTGAATACTCGTTACACTTCAAAAATCATAGGCTAGGCAGTTTACAGTTCCGATTTTCGAACGTTAATGAAAGTTATTATGTTGAATGTTATGTTTATCAGAAATTACTGCGATATTCTACCTATCCTTCTCGGGATTAATATTATTCTATTAAACTTTAAACGATTTCTCGTTTATGAAATAATTGCCAAGTGTTGGTTATTGAGGTAATAACAAACGGTATGGAGCTCCGATGCGTGGGAATTGAACCACGAGGACGATAGCCCGAATGTTTTGATAAAAATCATTTGATCTACATAGCGGCATGATTCAAACTAATCAAATATTCTTGTAGAGAAAACTATCAAGGTTTCGCATTAAATAGTAAACCTCCGGGTTGTGTGGTTTAAGCGGAACACCTCTTTATGTGATATCTTGGTCTATATAAACCTTGTAACCTACATGGCATTACATTTCGTAAAACAGGGATATATTTAGAATAAGCAATGAAGATGACTACTATAAATAACAATTTTTTCCGACAAGTATTTGTTTTAAAAGTCTGTATAAGTAGTTAAGAAGTTAAAGATTTCGTTGTTAAAAAAGTTCCCAACATCTGGAATGTTTAATAAACTGCGACTTATGCACAATGTCATGTCACAATGAACAATGCATGCACGTTTGAATGTTGTACGTTGAAAAACAAGAACAATGCCTTCGATCGAGTTTGTATCTACGGACAGACATACGAGCAGACAGGAAGTTTTAAAGACAGACGGACACACGTACACGCACAGGGATTAAACAAGAGCTTTACTATACCAAATATCAGATTCCTCTTTAACAAATGAGACATTGTAACATGACTAAAATGATAACGTATTACGACTTATATTTACATCATATTATATTTGCAAAACTTTTGCGCCTTTTTTCAAATTGGCGGGCATATTTGTCATTCTTTGTTTTGATCTGTTGGTGGGTTGGAAAGTCGCAAACACGATAACACGCCAGAAAAACAAATATGACCGCTGGAATGACTTTAAGAGCGACATGTTTCATAAATGTCGTTTTTGCGCTCTTTCTGTCGTTCTGGCGTGTATTTGTCGTTTTTTTGGGTTTGCGTGTTAGCGGTCTTCTTCCGAACAGCCAACACGCCAGAAAGATACGCAAGAATTAAGCTACCATGTTTGAAACATTTCCTTCGTACAATAATATTCGTGTTTTTAAATTAAAGGCATCCAACACACTTAATTAATGGATATAAATACAAAATAACTCATATCTTTGACGAGTAGAATATTTTATATTCAAACCAATTTCTTTCGCCAAAAGGCCGATGACCAGTTACCAAGATATTTGTATTCTTGTTTTAGTCTCAGTGTACTAGGGTGCATTAAAGCCACTGTTTAAAAAGACAATTGTCTGTTTGAAAACATTTTCATATCATTTGATCATTTATTGACACTTTCGCATGGGCATTAAATAGCCTATGGTAGCGCACCCCTAATGGGCACATATCCAAATATAATCTAATTCATTATTTTCTTAATCAGCATCATTTCACTGAACTACATGCAAATTTGTAGGTAGGCTTTCCGTGCTTTTTAACAAATATATACCAATTTTTTTCAAAACCACCCACACGCTCGGCTTTTAGCCAGTTTATTTTCACCTCTGGGGTATATAAAAGTTCCATAATTCATTCAAATTTCCAAAAATGGGCATGCAGTTGGTGTGTACAGATGCAGTAAAGGTGTTTAAAGTTTAAACAAGATGAAATAAGTATTCTTTTACAGTCATTTATTTTTTACAAATTTTTATCTATGGAAGAGCGCCATGAAATGTAAGTGATTTCAGCCAAGTAAAAATTGGGTCGGTTAAAAACAAAGTGTCATAAAATTCAAAATAGTATCATTTAAGTTATATTTTAACTTTAGTTTTAATAGGAGCACTATATTCAGCAAAAATACCAAGAAATAGACAGATTTAGCGTTTACTTTTTGAAATAAAAATAAAAATGCAACATGCATCATTCGTATTTTCAGCAGTAAATCACACAATTTAGCCATAAAGTTGTTTTAATTTTACAAATTGAAGGATGTGCATACAAATTTCAACATATTTAACTAGCTTATATGCTATATTAAATCAAATTACGTTAGAAAAGAAATACAACGCGTCTCAAAAAGTATGATTCGAACCTACGCGGGAAGACCCCGAAAGATTTCTAGTCCATCGCCTCAACCACTCGAACACGACAACTTCGCACTAGTGCAAGGTTAAATTAGATATCCATAAGTAAACAGGTAAAAAGGCTCTTCGATCTTTGAAGAAATCGCGAAATTGTATTTTTCAGCTGATATTTGGATCAAAGTCAATATTTATTTTGAAAATAATGTATTATAAACGAATTACGTAAACATATATCAAAATTCGAAGTTTGAAAAAAAAATGCATCTCTCGGAAATAACCGATCATTGAAGATCGGAAATGATCGTAAAATAAATCGCGGGAAATCATTAGGGGTGCGCTACCTTAAAAGTATTTTAAAAGAGCCTTACGTATAGGTATATACAGTTGTATTTATATCACTTTAACCAAGATAGTTTTAATAAATACATTTAATTTTGCATGTGTTCGAAAATTCTTGGTACAAATTAGGTATATCTTTTACTGGGCTTTTGAATGGACGTTTTTATATAATTTTTAATACATTTTTTGTATATGACGATTGTTTTGCATACATGTTTGTATATGCCGACTTGACGTTCGAAATGGCAAGTTACATTTTATCGTTAGCGATAAACAATGTTATGAATGACATGCAACGTCGAGATTATTTTGATCATTCAAATTGATGTATGCTCAAAAATTTGGTGCGTGACACCGCTGTTCAAACTTAATGTGTAAAGGCTCTATTGTTAACATTTAACATTACATTTAAATCATAACCGTTTCACAACAACCTGCAGTTGATAAACAAATTTAGTATACATTACATTTGTTAAATAACAAATAAAGCCAAGTGCGATTTTCGCTTCGTTATTATTAAAATGCAGCCAACATAACATATTGCTTTCAATTTGTAATCAAAGTACTGACAGTACTGGTGGGACGATGCTTTTGAAGAGGATGGATATAAAGCATCAATTTAAGTTTATCCCCACTTTGGTGAATGTGGGTACGAAAATTTTAGGTACGACAAAAAGTTGGGTACGAAAATTTTGAGTACGAAAAAATTATGCCGAAACAAAAAATTGAACCCCCAAAAAACTTGGGTACGAAAAAAAGCGTTAGAGCGTTTGAGGTGCCACCTGGCAGTTTTGTGTCTGGTTCCCTTTCCCGAACCTCTCGATAAATTTGAAAGAGGACGGCAGCCAAGCTGCCTTTACCTTTATCAATGGTTATCAGGGAAGTATGCCATTTGAAAAATTTAGCTAACTCAATCGGTCTTTTACATAGGTCGCCATTGTGAATATTTTTTTAATTGTCTGATAACTGAGACGAGCTGCTTCGCTGAAGCAGCATCGTCAACAACGTCACTCAATTTTTTTAACACAAGCTGTTTACGAAAAAACAGGCTATTGAAAATATTAACTGAACAAATAATGCGCGCTGATCAACATGTTTCCTATACAAAGGACATGGATATGGTGTAGAATATTTCAAAAAGGTAGCTTTTGGAAAACTGCAATCTGTTGTTTTGCTTGTGTTAATATCGACCACCTCAAACAGTTAAGTGGCTGATTTCTGCCATTTCTATCTGGAGTGTTGGTGTAATAAGAGAGCATAAACATGACAACACGCCACAACGATAAATATAACCTCTAAAAACAAATGAAGGTACTTACCGTTTTGGCATGTTGTCCTTTTCATAACCCGACTAAAAAAACGAACAGCTATTCAGAGGCGCCAACACAACAAGTTTGTACTCGCCAGAACAACACGGCGAATAAATATATTTTTCGCCCTTTTGGATTGTTGGCGCCTCAGAATTTGCGTTGTGTCGTGTTAGCGGATTGAGAGGCGACAAGACAACATACAAAAACGACAAATATACCCACCGACATGACACATGCAGGTTCTTGTCGCCTATGCGTGTTTGCAAGGCGACAACACGACAACAATACAAGACTTCAAATATACCCGCCAAAAAGACAAATACATAAACTGTATCTATTTCGTGTGGACGGATTTGAAAAAGAAAAACGAAAGGACAACTCATGTCATAATTGTCGTTAATGCAGGTATATTTTCGTTTTGGCATGTTAACGATTTATCGCCTTTTAAATTCACCAACACGTAAGATCGACAAATCAAATGCGCCAACACGCAGACAAAAAAGGGCGAAAAAACGAGATATTAATTAGTCGTGTTGATGTTTTGGTAAAACACTAGAAATGCTGGCCCTTCTAGTTTGTCGGGCTTGCATGTTGGAAGGTTTTATAGGCGGCAACATGTCGTTTCGGCGGGGATGTTTGTCGTTCTGGTGTGTTCTCCTAATTTCGCCCTTGAAATTCGCCTATACTCCAGAACGATATGGCATACGTCAGCCAACTTACAATCACAAAGAAGACTACAGTGGTTTTGTTGAACACTGGAAACGTTTGAACTGTCAATATGGTGCCACAATATAAACTGTAATAGTGATGTTAGATTGATTAATACTATGCTATGTGTTTAAGCGTTATTATCTTGATTGCACATACTCGCATACAGGTTTGTGTTATTTTTGTGTGTTTGTTGGGCTTAAATTTAAACGTAAAACATATATTTACTAGCTGCATTTTATATCAATTTAATCGAGCCTTTTAAAAAATCATTTAACACATTTTTATTATTAAACGAATATATATTTTGTTCTAGTATTTTACTTTTACTGTATTCTTCTGATTACTAAATTGTTGTATAAACTTATTGGCCTTTGAACAAATAAGGTCTGAAGACTACATTTAAATCAAGTTTCTGAGCGCATTCAGTTAACATTTCTGCAACATGCACACGGCTTTTCACAATAAAATTTAGTGAATACACTCATTGTTGTGATGATGGCAATGTGCTTATCTTTTTGCTAGATGTGTAGATCATCAATAGACTTTAACGAAAATCCTTTTTTTGGTAATTAAATTGGGGTATGGCAGGCCTGTGGTTGTGCGGTCGCCTCCAACAGGTGATGTTTTGTCAATAGCTTTAGTTTGCTTTGACCAATCTAAATTAAAATTACGATACAGCAAACTGGCATAAAGATATAGCTTGTACTAGTTGGGTCAAGATCACTGTATCTAAAAAATTGAAGAACGGTTTCCCTTCAAGAACTTCGATATAAGTATTGTATTTTATTTTTAGTGTGTAGGTTCAATGACCTAGCTTGACAGTGAAGTTAATGCAAGTCACGCGAAGGACAACGTCACTGTTCAAAATATATATATAAATAACCAGCAGGTGATTTCAGGTGAATAATTTGAGTTTGCATTGCTCTCGATGAAACTTCGTATTAAGCAAGCTTACATGGAGACAAAGCTTAGGATTGTATTCGCGGCTATTGTGGTTTAGGTCAAGGTCACTGTTACTTATTATAGTAAAACGGTTTCCGCTCTAAAATGTACATTTGGATGGAGGTATTTTACTGAAATGTGTGTAGATAACTGGTATATATACATATCTTTGGATTGCATTTGTTGTTAGTCAGTTGAAGGTCAAGGTCACTATTTAAAAAAAAAGAAAACGTGTTGCCGCTCAACAAACTGAGTGTGAATGCAGGCATTAGTTCAGATATTGTGTGATCAGGTAGCTTTAATGCAGATTTTTCTTGTGATTGCATTTTGGACTAGTTGATTAAAGTCAAGGTCACTGTAATTAAAATAAGAAACATGTTTTTCTGCTCAATAACTAAAGCTTTTTATGGGGATATGGTTCTGAATGTTTTTGTGTTGGAAGCTAACACGCAGACCTGGCTTGGGACTGAATTCGGGGCAAGTTAAATTAAATTCATGGTGCTGTAATTGAAATATTGAACACCTGTTTTGATGGTGTTTCCGTGTTTCTTGTATAAATTTTCATACTGGACCGTCTTGCTCAGTTGGTATAATGCTGGGTCACAAATCCAGGTATTTGGAGTTGGATGTCTAGCCCAGCTGAAAAGGTTATGAGGGAGTTGGTTATGAAATGAATCGTACGACCAAGCTTCTCCTACCCCTGATTTTAGTAGTGCAGTTGTCAGTTACCTACATAATCATGTGCAATTATAACTAATAAATTGGCATACCCAGGACAAGTGTGAGGTCTTTAAGCGACCTACGTGATGTAAACTAATACTGTTCAAAACAGTGAGAAGTCCAAGTATAAACAAAAAAAGCATAATATTTGATACCCAGTCATGAATAAACAAATCATACAAAATTCCCAATTTATATATATTTTGTCACATTCTTTTGTAGGTTTTTGGCGAAGGATATTGATGATCGACTGATAGATCGGAAAATCACGCGTTCTGGGGTAAAGATGTCGTCAAGTAAGTTTTCGAACCATTTCATTGAATGTGCATTTGTTTGTTAAGTAATGGAAATTCGTATGGTTTGTTCATTGTTTTTTTCCGATGCCATGGGCGCGCTGAGAGGGGGTTTATTGAAGTATTTGCGGGTAAATTCGAGTCACTATATCAGTCATTTTGTTATCGATATATTTAGTTTATGGAAAGAACTACTGGCACGTTTCCAAAGCGTTTATATTATAACTTCATAGAACGTCATCGCCAGGAAGTCTAGATTTCCAAGACACTTCCAACCCCAGTTATCCCTATGGTCCAGAGTTATCATCACTTGAGCGTAGCTAAAAAGCTGTACAGTGGTTATGTCATGTTTGTGATAAATCTCACATGTGTTATCATAATTGTGTCTAAGATTGTTCCCAGGTATTTGTTTAATCACATATTCTTCTTAAAAGTAATATTTTTTAACTTCCTGTGGTGAATGGGTTGTCATAGTAATGTACGAAACAAATTTCGTATCTGGTATAATTTATTTTCACTTTCTTTAGCTTTATTTGAAGCTCATTCTAAGCACACTGTGCTATAGGTGAGTTGTCGTGATCACCTTATGTCCGGCGTCTTACGATGAACGGTGTGCTTTGTGTGGTATGCGTCGTCCAGTTTTAGCTTGTTACCACTCTAAAGGCTACAATTTTCATCCAATCATGTTGAAACTTGATCAGAATGTTTATTGAAACAACTTCTAGGCCGATATCAAAGCACTAGATAACACATTTATTACTCATCTTTGATGTAATGAAACTTGGTCAGAATGTTCATCACGACTAAATCTAGACTGAGTTTAAATCTGGGTCACGTGCGTTCACCACTAGGTAACCGGAATAAATGTTAGAAAAACATTGTTTCCACTATAGAAGCCACGTTTATTATTAAGTTTTTGTTAAAATTTGCTAAAAATGTTTATCTTTACATTTTCGTGTCCGAATTCTAATCTGGATTATGTGCTTCCAAAAACTAGGTCACAATGTCATATGTTTTAAAAACCATATTACCACTCTAAAGGCTACATTTATGAATCAATCTTGATGAAACTTTGTCAGAATGTTTATCGTTACAATGCAAAGTTTGCCTCAGATTTACGTTCAAATTTAACACTAGGTCACCAGTGAAACTTACGATTAAACTTGTTAACACTCTAGAAAAACTATTAATGTCTGCATGTTAATGGAACTTTCTCAGAATGTTTATCCTGAAATTTTCTAGACTGGGTTTGAATCTTGTTAGCATGCGTCAAAATACTATATCACCAGATCATTTCTTCGAAAAAGCTTGTTGCCAGTCACAATTATGATTAAAAAAGGATGAAACTGGGTCAGAATGTTTATCTTTGTATACGTTTATGTATGTCACTAACTGACACCAATCCAACTTGAGAGGGAGCGGAAACATTTCTTTAGAAAGGATATCATCACAAATTCCCACACAAGTTATTGGTGCAAATATCTAGTTTTAATCTGTTTACAGTCACCTACTGATGCTGTGTTCTTATGATAATTGAATAATAAGCTGCTTCTTAATATTCAGTAGTGATTTCATACCCATTAATACAAATGCAGAGAAATGAAATAGAATAACCGATATTTTTTTACTGAAGAGATGTATGATTGAATAGTATATACGAGTTCTGTTCTATGTGTCCGTTCACTGAAGAAGACGGTAAATTGTATTATATGATATTACTTGCCAGTATGCTAATTATGTGGCTTTGGACTTCATTTGAGGTAGATAATTACACTGAATGTTTCCATGAAATCAAATCATCGTGTCTGTTATTTGGGGGTGCTTAAAGCATACAAGGTATCACTCCGGTTAGAAGCAATATTTGGCATGCATGCACATGTTTCACAATGAATTTATTATTGCACGATGTAATACATGTTTATTTGTAATGTATGTCTTGCATATTTGAATGTAGTTTTGCATGACTCAATTCTTTTTTCTGTTAACATATTGACGAGATTGAGTATAGTTTGCCATGAGACATCTAGAATTTTGACTGAATAATTAGCTTAATCACATCAGACAAGATTTCTTTGCCCCCTCTTTATTCGGGGCAGACATAAAGATTTGCCCTTGTTTAAAAAACGAAAACACCATTTGTGCATGATACAAACTTATATTAGCAAATAATATGATAGAATTATTTTTAATTCTGTAAATACCCGATAAATAATGCCAACACATTTCAAGTATAAAACGATTATGTGATTTGACAATATTTTGCTTTAAGAATCGTAATGATGTCTGCTTGGTTAGTATAGATGTGGAGATAAACAATTATTTTACGTTCTGAATCACTTCATAAAGAGAAAAGTTGTTTAGACTACAAGTAACAAATGAATGATTTCGTTTATACAATTATATTATTTAATATAAGATGTATGTCTTTTGTATTCGATTTTTCGAGCATTACGAATCTTATCTTATAACGGCTAAAAGTTATATTTGAAGTTTTGCTATTTAGATAATTTGCTAGCTCTGTAATCAATCTAATTTGAATAGCAATTCAAAAACCTGTAGATCATAAGAACCAATGTATTCGTACCTTATGCAAATTAACTGAAAACCCATTTTTACGGAGTTTCAAATAACAAATATTATTTTAAGATTAAAATTGATTGGTTCTAATTTCACAGATAACATATGGTACAGCACGCATCATGTTGCTTATCAGCTCTTGATAATCTTTTAAATGTAGTTGTTTTTGTTGCTTGTGAAATGTTTAGTGCAAACGGAAAATTATGATAACGCTTTTTAGTTTGATTCTAGTGAGAAACCCAGCTGTTTTTGGTAAACAATTTTGCATATAGAAAAATGTGAATATATTTGTTCTTGTACAAAGATGCCATGGACTGTATGAGTACTTGAATATCAGTAATATTGTATATGTCAGGCATTTACTAATTTGAAAAAGCACATATTGGTTCTTCAGGATACAAAAGCAATTTAGACAATTTTGACAACGGGAAAAAACCCGCTAAAAACATGTGCTTGAAGTTTATCCCCCGGATCAGCCTTTGCAGTCTGAACTGGCCTATCATGGATGACACTTACCTCTTTTAATGAATTTATCGTGTATAGGAAGGCTCTTCTAAATAAACACCCAGACTAGGCGGAAAGTGTCGTCTCGGATAAGCATGTGCAATGTGCAAAGGCTAATCTGGGAGGATATTTGGCGCACATGCATTAAGTCTGATTTTGCCAGAGCATGGCTTATATCTATATAAGACACTATTTAAAAAAAACAATTTCACATTATGCAGATAAACAACTGAATGTTTATTCAAGCCTGACTGCATCGAGAGCCTTATTTCTGCTGGACATAACTAGTATTTGGTTTTTAAAGAAGGTCTTGAGAATGCTTCCCGAGAAAGTGAAAAAGTTCCAACTCATTTCAGCAATATTGTACCAACTCGACGTGTGTCTATGCAACCACCCTGGTATTACATACTCAAACAACCACGTGATTATATTTGGTAACAACGGAGACACGGGAAAGCTGATGGTTCAATATTCTGCGGGATACGAAAACGGCCGTTTCACCATGTTCGATCTAAAAGCACCCGACATTGGGGAGGTATAATTGAGATCTTAAGTTTTATTGTGTGCATTTCAATTTGTGTGGAGTCATTTATTTGACCATATTTTGTTTTGTGGGACAAATTTGATATTTTCAGTCTTGAATGATTGTAACGGTGGCGCTGATGTGTTTTGAACAATTAGAATAATCATTAATTATGATGATAGTGACGAAAATAAAGTTGTACATTGTTGCTATACTATCTTTGAAATTATAAATCATAAATCATATAAATCATAAATTTGCAGCAGAAAACTTCTCATTAAATACACAACCTTTTTAACGTGCATGTTAACTTCCAATGACCTCCCTTACGCAGATCAAGGAAATCAACTTTATTCAAGACAATTCAACCCCAGGGAAAAAATGGGACGTAGGCAGCGTTTCGATTTTGGTTCCCAGCCGCTCGGTGAAGTACGAGATGTACAACCCAGATAAAAACCAACTCGTGTGGAAAAGTTTCAAACACTATAGGGTCGGCAACAAGGAAAAACGTAAATGCATTAGTCTTATTTGTACACTCAATACCAGTATGTCGTCCGCCAAATATAAACGAAATTAAAACATATTGTGTGTTAAATGATCAGTTTCAAATGTTTGCATCTTTATCAAGGCTCTACAACTATATTATGGCCATATGTGTATGGCACTGCTCTATAACTGTTTGAAAGATATACATGTTTGCAAAAACCTCTGCAGTGATAAAATTATTTGTCTGTGTCAAAACTTTTCATCTACATCAAAATTCTGCATCCGTGTGGAATGCATAATAATCGCAGTCTCGATTTCGTAGAAACACACAATTATCTGGGACCATACATTTCAAATTGTAGGAATACATTGTAACAACGAGAATTCATTTAGAGTTAATAAACTAACAAACAGGTTTAAACAATATTGTTTGACCTGATACTTAGATTTTAGTGTTTGTCAACGTAGCAACTGTGCATTTGTTAGTAGTAAAATGATTGTTTTAAAGGGTAAAACACACATTTAAACTCTTGTACCACTTCAACACGTGTCAATACTTCACTTTGCAGTTGACAGCGCGTTTTATTAATGAGTTATGGTGACAGTTAAAAACGAGTCTTATTTAAGTGTTATGGTTGAAATTGAAAGTAATTCAAGAGTAATGATTTACGTAGAAAGGAAGTTTTGTTAAAGTTTTATGGTATAAGACATTCATTGTCACAGATCCCTTTGTTGTCAATTTATGGTTTATGTTTATTTTACATATTAGTATAATATTATATATTTTATAGTATAATTTTATATAACAATAACTAAATATAGTTGAAAACATGAATGCAAGATCATATATACAAGATATGAACCCAAAAGGCGTGGCCATCTTTGACAATAGGAGCATGATTCAAACTAATCAACTAACCTTGTAGAGAAAACAATACAGGTTTCACATAAAATATTAAACCTCCAGGTGTTTGTGGTTTAAGGGGAATACCTCCTTAAGTTACTATGCTATCTTGGTCTATATAAATATTGTAATCCACAGGGAATTTCAACTTTCTTAAAGCAGGAATATAATGCGACTAAACATTGTCGATGATTACTATTAATTTTTTTCCGAGAAACTATTTTGCTATAAATCTATATTAGTTATAAAAACGATATATTATTTGTAGTTGAAAACAGTGAATCACGTTTAAAATGTTTAATACACCTTGATTACTGCAAAATGTCATGTCATAATAAACAATGACTGCACGCTTGAATGTTGTACATTTAAATTCAAGAACAATGCATTCGGACAAGTTTCTATCTACGGAAAGAAAGATGAACAGACAGGAGGTTTTAAAGACAGACGGACACACTTTCAGGGAATAAAAACATCTTTACTATACTAAACATTGGCTTCATGCTTAACAAATCAGACATAGGAAAATGACTAAACGGTTGACCTATTGCGTCTCTTCTTTACGTCATATTTTATTTGCAGAACATTTGCGCCTCTTTCAGCATTGGATGATATATTTTTCATTGTTTGTTTTAATCTGGGTCACGGGCGTTCACTACAAGGTCACCAGGTTAAATGTTAGAAAAACATTGTGACCACTATAGAAGCCACTATAAGCCAATCTTGTTGAAACTTAGTAAGAATAATTAGCGATACAATGTCTTTGTCACGTTTGAGTCTGGCTTACGTTCAATTAACAACTAGGTCACCAGGTCAAATCTTATATTAAAATTGTTAATACTCTACAAACAAATATTAATGGATAGATGTACATCGGACTTTCTCATAAGGTTTATGCTAAACATTTTATACACTGAGTTTGAATCTGGTCAAAATGCTTCAAAATACAAGGTCACCAGTTCATTTCTAAGAAAAAGCTTGTTGCCAGTCACATTTATGATTCAATATTGATGAACCTTGGTCAGAATGTTAATCTTTGAAATACATAGGCTGAGTGAATCTGGTATGGTGAATCAAAAACAGGGCCACCTGGTTAAACCATTAAAAAAATTGTTACCACCCTAGGGGCTACATTTATGACTCAATCTGAATGAAAAATTGTCAAACGGTTGACAATATATAGGCAGAGTTTGAATCTGGGTTTGTAAAAACACTTAATCACAGATCAAATCTTATAAAAACCTTTTTTAATAATTCACCGGCAACATTTATTACTCAATCGTAATGAAACAGTGCCAGAATGTTTATCTTGACAATATTTAAGGCAATTTTAAATGTTGGTCACTTGCATCTTCAAACTAGGTCACCAGGTCAAATCTTTATAAACAAAAACATATCAATCTAGGGGCAACAGTAATGACTCAAGCTTGATGAAACGTGGTCAGAATAATGATTCAACATCAGTTTACTACATAGGTGAAGTTGCAGCTTGGATGTGGACAGAAAAGGCATAAAATGAAAGTGTTTACACATTATTTAACAACAAAAGATTTTCAACATGTAAACTTTTGTCGATTTTGATAAAACCTAGCGTAAAAAGAACAAAACTTTTTTCATGCAATTAAAAACTTTTTATATTTCAATCTTTACTTGTTCAAGTCAATTAATGAGTACCAGCAGTGCAAAAGTTTTGCTTGGCGTATTTTTAAACAGTATTTCACGCATATCATATATGTTTGGTCAGTTAACCAACTCACCCATTCCTGGCTTAACAGTAAGCTGCTGTATACGTACTTATTGCATATACGTATGTCACTAACTGACAACTATCCCAATTGAGAGGAAGGGTAACATTTCTTTAGAGAGGATGTCATCACCAAATCCCAAACAAGTAATTGGCGCAAATATATAGTTTAATCTGCTTTTTAATCCCCAACAGATGCTGTGTTCGTATGGAATTTGAATTTTTAGCTTCTGCTCAATATTCAGTGGTGTGTTCTTACTCAACTAATGCATATTCAATGCAGAGAAATGAAATAGAATAACTAATAATTTTTAGAGCTAAGATGTATGGTTTAATAGTATATATGATTTATGTTCTATGTGTCCGTTCACTTCAGAAGACGGTTAGTTGTTTTATATGTTAGTCCATGACAGCATCCTCATTTTGTGGCTTTGTACTCCATTTTAGGCAGATATTAACACTGAATGGTATGCATTAAATCTGTTGTGTGTGTGTGTGTGTGTGTGTGTGTGTGTGTGTGTGTGTGCTTAAAGCATACAGACTATGCCTCCGGTTACAAGCAATATTGTTCCTGTATGCACGTGTTAAAAAAATGAATTTATTGTTTTTAGCTGCAATTGATGTCTTTTTGATTAATTTACGTCTAGCATATTTGGTAGCAGTTTTTTAATGACCCAGTTCTTTTTTGTCAGCATATTGAAGAGATTTAGTACAGTTTGCAAAAATACATCTAGTATTTTGATTGCACAATCGGCTAAATCACACCAGACGTGATTACTTTGCCCCCTCTTTATAAGGAGCAGACACATAGATTGACCTTTAAAAAACCCACATATTAGTGCATGATATAAATTTATATAAGCAAATAATGTGATTTTCATTCTTTAAATACCCAATAAATTATCCCAAACAAGTTCGCAAATAAAACACGATCATTTTGGGAACTTGCTCATGCAAAAGAAGATACCATTGATACTTACGAATAAATTCACATTCAATCTGTGTTCATCGGGGAATGAAAACCAGTTTCCGAGGATCAATTATCCAAACAGATACGGTAGTTACATATAAATGCAAAAAGTTGTGTTTATTATTCAGTTTAATATACATCTATTCAAATATAGTATGGTCTTACAACATTTTATAGACCTTACCTAGACCTGTCTTATGTTTTGATTGTAATTGTTCTTATTTGTCGTGCGTTTAGGATATATGAATGGTCATGCGTGTAATTGAAAAACACAAAAAAAGTTTCAATTACTGAAGCAAGATAAACACAAAAAATACAATTTTGTTATAATGTATTTTTATTGTAAAGGTTGCCACTTTCTTCGAACTTTATCATGATTTATCTGTTGGATTCGATGGAATATCGATTTTATTTCACGAGTGATCATATAAAATATTTAATTTTTATGATCAAGAGTGAAATAAAATCGATATTCCATCAAATCTAACACATTTTCTTTTTATTTTATGCTTCTTTTACTGTTTATTTACATTGTAAAAGAGTTTAACTGGATGCTTTTGCTGGATTAATGACGTCATTTCGTCGAAAATATGACGTAATTTCACAGGAAAACAATGACAAATATGGTTATTTTTTACTGTTATTTTTCACTGTTAAAAACAATGAAATATCAGTTTTATATCACTGATATTTCTCTAAAAACCACCGGAAAGCAATAAAAAGGTTTATTTATGTTTCAATTTTAATTCTAGGTTTTAAATATTGATTGCCACATTCGTCATACAGAAAAAGTTGTTTAGAATTCATGTAACAAATGCATTAGTTCGTTTATAAAATGTAATAATTTATAACATGTATGACTTTTGTATTCGGTATTTCGAGCATTACGAAGCTTATGTTATGAAGGGTTAATGTGATATTTAAAGATTTGCTATTAAGAGAATATGGTAGCTCTGGGCCATTATAATTTGAATAGCAATACATAATCATGTTGATTAAGAGAACCAATGTATTTGTCCCTTATATATAAATAATCAGAAAACCAATGTTTACGGAGTTCCAAAAAACACATATTCTTTTAAGATAAAAAATAATTGATTGCTTCTTATTTAAAACAAAACATATGGTACTGCACGCATCATGCTTCTTATAAGCTCATTAAATCTTTAAAGTGCATGTATTTTGTTGATTATGCAATTTTTGTGAACACATTTGTCATTGTAGAAAAAAAGATGCAATGGACTATATGAGAACTTGTATATCAGTCATATTTAATATGTCAGACTTTTACTTATTTTGAAAAAAACACACGCTTTGTTTAGGATACAAAAGCAATTTATACTTGACAATGAGTCGCGCTCAATGAAAACCACGCTTAACCATGTGCTTAAAGTACCTCCCCTGATCAGTCTTTGCAGTCCGAACTAGCTTATAATGGACGACACTTACCCCTTTTAATGATTTTATCGTGTATAGGAAGACATTTCTAAATAAACACCCAGACTAGGCGGAAAGTGTCGTCTCGGATAAGCATGTGCAATGTGCAAAGGCTAATCTGGGAGGATACTTGAAGCACATGCATTAAGTCCAATTTTTTCAGAGAACGACTCATATCTATATAGGTAATTATTAAAAACAAAACGATATCAAATCAAACGGATAAACAACTGGATATTTATTCAAGCCTGACTGTGTAGAGAGCATCATTGTTACTGGACATTACTAGTATTTGGTAGTTTTAAGGTCTTGAGAAGGTGCCCAGAGAGCGATCAAGCATTGGATTCCCTGTTCACAAGGTGAAAAAACAAAGTACTAACTCATTTTAGCAATTGCGTACCACGTCCGCATAAATATTGGAGACAAAGCCGCTGGTAGTACAGACTCAAACGTCCAACTGATCATGTTTGGGGTCAATGGAGGCAAGGCAATGCTGATGCTTCAACAGTCTGACAAGTTTCAGTGCGGGAAGACCGCCACTTTCAATCTAGAAGGAACCGACATTGGGGAGGTATAATTGAGAACTAAAATTTTTTGTTTTGCATTTAATTTTTTTGTTGAGTTGATTTATTTGACATTATTTTGTTTTGGGGGACAAACTTGATATTTTCAGTCTTGGGTGATTTTTACGGTGAGTTTATGTGTTTTGAACAATTAGAATAATCAAGATACTTATGATGATAGTGATGAAAATAAAGTTGTACATACGTTGTTGTCATACTATCTTTTAAATTATTGAATACTATAGATTTTATGTAAAGACATTTCCATACCCATACATTTGAAACATAAAACTTCTTATTAAACAAACAACCTTTCTAACTTGCATGTTAACTTCCAATGACCTCTCTTACGCAGATCAAGGACATCGAGATTCCTCAAGACAATTCAAACCCAGGGTTCGTGGACAGCGTTGCGATTGAGATTCACAGCTTGGTCGTCTCGGGGACAGACGACTCACGATCAAAGGTAAATGCATTAGTCTTATTTGTATACTCACTACCAGTATGTCGTCAAATTATAACAAAATGAAAACATATTGTGTGTTAAATGATCTGCACCTGCTTCAAATGTTTACATCTTAATCAAGGATCTGCAACTATATCAAGGCTATAAGTGTATGGCACTGCTCTATAACTGTTAGAAAGATAAACATCTTTGACCAAAACCTCTGCAGTCAGTAATACAATTCCTTGTTTGTGTCAAAACTTTTCATCTATATCAAAGTTCTACATCTGTGTGGAATGCATACTAATCACATTCGCGATTTCGAAGGAACACACATACAAAATCGGTGTCCTAAACGGTTACATAAAGATGTTTAAAATAATTTGTATTATTGCATCATACTAATGTAATTATGCTCTTTGTAAAAAAACAGGCTGAAATATGGTTGAAGTATTATAGACGAGTTAACGCGTGACGTCACGCGCACCTGCAAAGTTTAGACTCCGCCCACTGGTCGGCAAAAAGAGGTTGACATAAACATCGTTTTTATTCATAATCATGCACTATATCACATATTATTTTATCTTTAAAAACAAATAAGCATGCAATGAAATGCATTTTTGGAACGATTATATTGTTGTTGTTTTTATTAGTTTTTACTAGCAACAAACTCGGGAGTGTAACACAATATACAAGCCTGGTACGGGGTTACCACACAAATTTCTCTACATGGCACATCTTCGCGACCATTTTTTGTATAAAAAATTCTCATAAATTGACATTCTTTCAGAAAAAAATCAACTTAATGAACGAACACAAATAATGGTGAAAACGAACAACAAATTGATCTATTTTATGTACGAAACATCATTTGAACCTTTATATGTCTGTTAAAACTTACCTTAGTACACAATAAATAAGTTCTCTTGATAAATGTAATTATTTTTATTTAATTTGACACTCTTTGTTTCAGCATTTTAATCCGATGTTTAATTGCACATTTGTTCATCACAAACCGATTATCTCGTTATGATCGGATACTGCCAGACAATTACAAAGAAAACATGGTGTCATAAACCCAGGGGCCTATACTTGTCTAATGTCCATGCATAAACCACATGTGGCAGACCAGTGTCTGGTCATTAAACAAAATTTATGATACCTCTAATCCATGTCATATCTTGGCATATTGAGCAGTCATTTCAGCCAAATTTTAAAGTTAAAATATCCTAATAACAGTTGCTTTAATAAAATATTTTAACATATTCAAAAATCAATACATTTGTCCGAAATGGATTGACAGAAACCAGTGTATATATATTTATTATTTTAACTGCTGCACAACGTATTTTTAACGGGTACCGCCAAATGCAAACCCCGCGATTACGTAAAGATTGTACGTTACTGAAGTATACGAAACACCATCATGAACACAAGCAATCACAATAGGGTAAAACATACCTGCGTGAAATAAATTAAATAGTTTGTATCTTAAAATGCTAGATTTTTATCATTCCTTATCACTAGAGTTTATTTCAATATACATGCAAAGACAGTCCAATTTGCACAATATCCGGTTTTTTCCATGTTTATGCTAATATGTATTAATATTGTTATCAATGGAAACGAAACGAAAATTCGTCAAATTGAATCAAATAACCACATCATCTAAAAATTTTAATATATTCCGCTTTTTAGGACTTTTTAAAAATAATTCATAAAATGCATCTCTTACACATTCGATCGCTGATAAAAACATAACAATATATCCACAACACTTATAATTATAATCAAATTAATATTGTTTGATTATTATTTAAATATCATTTATTACAATCTTACTATCAGACAGAATACTGCTAATTTATTGTTTTATTTTGTGGACTTTGTCAGTATTTAGTCTTCCAACTACGTTTACCCTGATGCTAATAACTAATTCGTTTTTTTTAAACATGAAATTATATTGATGAATATACAACAATTTAGAATAAATATGATATATTTGCACTATTATTTAAGAGATTTAATGTTTATTTCGGTTTTATTATCAATTTAATGACTGAACAAAAGCCCTTTACACATGATATACGTTACTGTAACCAATGCTTTTGCAAACCAGTCAGTGCGCATGCGCGGAAAATCCCCAATGTAAACAATAACAATTAACTCGTCTATTATGGTTTACGATGCCGTTGCGGAATGTTTGCATTATTACAAAGATAATTTGACAGCTGTTATCTGATTTACGTTAATGTTTCGTTATACCAACACTGTTTATTACTTTGTTTTATATTTCTCTAAGATAAACATTGAAGTCTCCAAACTGTTGATAGAAACATTATATTAAAATATGTAAATAAAGTTGTGTGTCATGTTTGGATGTGATATATACAAACGAATTGCTGGCATATCACTACGCCTGATTTACAAATCCTTTACCTGTATATATTAGCTGCTAATATTTCTTTAAACGACTGTCAAAGTTTCTGATTTTGAGTATATTATTTGTCTCAGTGAAACTTCTCTTTACATTTGAGAAGGCTACATTATATTTTGCTTTCATTGTATTCGTATAATAGGTATGAATATCACACAGCTGTTCAAGTTTTAGTATAGATGCCAATGAAATCGATACAAAGTACAATATTGCTACAAAAATACGAACATGTTTTGCAGATTTTACCATGACCATGTCGGGGCCTTTTTTAATAACTTGGTTCACAGATCCCGCGGTCCCCATGTTAAGCAATTCCAAATAATAAAAAAATAAACGTGATAAAACGCCGATAATGTTTTTCTTCAGCTTGAATAATTGGTGCAATCTAACCGTTATTTTGTTTAATTTGCCTTTTCGATCATCGCAAAAAGGACTTGGATAATACATACATGAACTATATCCGACCAAACAAATTGGGCAAAATGGGGTTTGATACAAATGATCCTGGTGTGTCTCGGCTCGCTTCGCCTACCATTTTAACGTTAAAGAATGAGATTAACACATGTTTTGTAAAAACCTTAAGCCTTAACACCTTAACTTTTTTGTATCTTCAATATGGATATATAACATCAGGTAGTTCTTTATTTCGGTTTCATATGATATGGCGATTATTTTTCCGACTTTATTTGGGACCTTTACCATACTATGTTCTTCTCGAGTGGAAAACGCTCCATTGACTTAATCAATTTGTACAAATTTTAAGCTTTCTTAAAATTAGTAAAGTAACCTGGTAATCTTCTGGCACAATAGTTATTAGATCAATTTACTATGTCTGTGTAATTTCTTCGCTGTGATGGACTTTTTTATTCGTCATAACCAAAAAAATGAAAAAAAAACAAATTAAATGGCAAAATCAACCTTCGCTAAATAAGTAAGTACTCTCTTCCGTCCGGAACAATTTTGTGTGTTGACTTATATCTCGGAACTGCTTAGGCCTATTTCATTGCAACTTGGTATGACTGTTTATATGGATAAGAGGATGATGCACGTCGAATGCCATCACAATCTATTTGCAAATATAGGGAGTTGTAGCCTTTTTTACTTGAAAATTCGCAAACTTTAGTGTCGTGAGCCACATGTTGGAACTGCTTTGGAAAATTTCATTGAAACATGGTATGAGTATATATTTGAATAAGAGGATTATGCACGTCAAATTGAGATGAAAACCAGTTGTCAATAACGGAGTTATAACCCATTTTGACTCTAATATACCCTTTTTATTAAGGAATTTTTCTGTCTTGAACTTCATCTACAATAACATATGTGCTATAGCCATGCATCTTGTCACAGTTGTTCTCAATCATATGGGACTGAGACACAGGCAAAACTCAAAACTCTAGTTCAAGTTCAAGGTCAAATGTTGCGGTCAAAGATCACACATCATAATTTAGCCATTACTTGACTATGCATCAACGGATTATGTAATTACTTTATTCAATTGTCCTCTTTTTTTCTGGTTAAGTGTCACAGGTAAGACTCGGCTCTATAGGGTCAAGATCAAGGTCACACACTGAGGTCAGATTTAACAACATTTGAGCAAACATGTCCTTCTTTGTTGGGATTCTACCGTACATCAAGGTTCTTAATCATCTGGGACTGGGTCACATTCAGGATTCATAATAATAGAGGAAATGTCAAGGTCACACAATGAGGTCAAATATCACACATTTTATGATATTTTCATTATGTTGTCACTTCTGCACTATGCATCTAGGGATTATGTAATGTGTTTCTTAAATTGTTCTTCTTCATCTAGCAGTGTATTAAAGGTAAGACTCAGTTCTCTAGGGTCAAGCTCAATGTCAAACACTGAGGTTTTGATAAAATATCCCCTTTTTGTTTGTACCATACATCAAGGGATTGGTACAAACCCATAAACACAATGTATTTGCAGGGGGATATCAATTCATCGAAATTGGTTGTTGATATTGATTTGTGTGGTGTAGTGATTCACCCGCTCAAACCATGTTTATAGTTTACGTTATGCAGCATAATAAGAGATCCATGCGTAGTAATAACCGCTTAAAATACACCTTAACTGTCGCAGATATAACATCCAACAGGTAGTAAATTGATATTGCTTGCTGTCCCCTCAAGCAACTTGTTAAATGGGTAGAGGGAGCGGTCAAGCAGGTATGTAAGCTAACCTGAGCGCGAGTGTGGTAGGTGGCCGTTTTGCGTCCGAAGTCGTGTGTCGTGCGTCTTTCTGTGTCTTTCAGCAACAATTAGTTTCAAACGACATACTCTCTTAAACTACAATGCTCATTTTTTAAGAAACTTCACCGAAATGATGCTTAGGTGACTCTCTTTCAAAGCTTTTCAAATCTGTCCGCTCCGTTGCAAATGTAGGTAGTATGAATTAGATGAAAACTCATTACCGTTTTACTGTCAGTTTTCCATGGGCAAAATATATAAAGGCGACCGTGCATGCTGACGAGCTATATTGACAAGACAAAAATAAAAATAATTGATATTTATATCACGTAAAAAGAACGGAAATATAAACATAACATGAGTTTTTTTATCAATCTGCGTTCAAGTAATAGGAGTTTGGACATTGTTTACTGTTTTAATATAAATGTATTGTGAAATAATCATACAGATCCAATATATTTATTAAAAGAAAGTTTTAAATTGTAAATTTGTTTTGCTAGTCCAGATGACCTACTCTTCCAAGAAAATATGTTGTTCAGATATTACCTGGTTGTAAATATGTCAATTTGTTAATGGCTAAATTTAGCGCAGACTCATTCCACCTTCGATTTAATATTTATTTATGCACCAAATAGCGATCAGATTACACATGAGAAAAATCCTTTTAGTATTTACTGTATGAGATATTAAATCAGGTGTTAAATATTTTCGTGGGCCTTTTATTTTTATTCTTACCAGTAATTAAGGAAGATAAATGTTTTTTTATTAATTTTTTCTGTAACATTACCAAATTACCTGAAATAAAATCATATTTTTGAAGCTGATGATCATTTTGATCTACAATCAAACATATTGTTTGAGCTACATTTCAAAATTGTGTTTGATCAACATTTCAATATTTTATTTGAGCTACAATATGACAATACTATGATATAACATCTGGGATACACAAAGGCAAACAAGTTGTGGTACAAAGTTACATAATGTGCTTATTTGTATGCACATTAATGAAAACTGATTAAAAAATAGAAAACAAATAGAGTCTTGGTGTATTCACATAAAACAAGTCATTTTAAATTGAACTATTGTTGAACATATCATGAACAAGAAAATTGAATTTATAACGAAAGAGTATTTCGCTTATACATTCTAAGCGATGATTCATAAGTGGCTTAATAATTCCGTTTGGCTTGCTTATGTAACTGGAAATTTTTTGTATAAACCTTAGATGCGTCTTTTTAAATTTAATTTCATTTATGTTCTTAATGTATTCTATCAGAATGATAGCCAATAGGTTGACCATAAGGATAGCAACAATAGCCATTAACAGTACAATTGTATCCATTGTGCTTATTGAACGCCATCCACCTCCAAAATATATATTCTCATATTAATAACTTATTTAAACAAGAACTGAGGTGCAAAAATATTCTTCATAAAAATTATTAATATAACGTCTAAGAATATGGCTCATGTTGTATTATTTGCTATCTTATATTATCGTTTATCGACCAATACAACACAATTGGGTGTTGATGTATAGACGTTAGCCCAAGCGGGTCAAGATCCATATATAAGAACAACAGCGGGTTGTAAATTGGCTAATAACAATTGCTTATATCAAAATTTTGAGTAAATACGGCTGACTCAGGACAATAACTTTTTTCATTTCTAACATGGCTGCTTAAAAAAGACGAGTTCATTGTTTGCTTATAGAATGACCATCGTGCAGTTATCGCAGTGATTAGAACTAGCACGCAAACCTTGCACCAGTAAAATGTTATTAAGGTCTGCTAAGATTCTTGGTTGCATATTGGTTGGTTTGTAACATTTTCTTTACCTCAAGTTATTATGTAACTATTCGGGCATGCTTGCTCGAACAGCTAATTTTGATGACTGATTGTTTCGTGTAAGAATACTATTAAGAACATACCATTGTTATGTCAATAGCCAAGACGCTTGTTAACACTGCTGTCGAAGCAGGCGGTGAAAAGAGGGCTCCAAAGTTTGTCCTTAAGCCGGAACAACAGTTAATACGCAAGGGTGAAACGGCCAAGTTTAAGGCCTCATTTGATGGCAGCCCAAAGCCAAGCCTGTCTTGGAACTTCAATGGAAAGATAATTATGGCTGATGACAGACACAAGGTAGAGTCTCTTGCCTTAATTTCTTTGACATTGAATGATATTTAATATCTCCTGATTTTAATGTCGAGAATAAATACGTTTATAAATTCTGTATGTGTTGTTATTTCATATAGGCTTAAATGATTTATAAATTATCTTTATTTTTAAGAATTTTCTTTTATTAAACTAGTTTATACATCGAATATATTGTGTAAATTGTGTTAGTAAACTATGTGAAGTTTTACATTACATTCATATTATGCTGTAATATGCAAATGAAGAGCTTTTTTATCCATAACTAATAAATTACACTTTTGTCATTCTTTAGATCTATTCTGAGAAAGAAATGCACATACTTGCGATATCAAATCCATTGCCCGCAGAAATTGGCAATTACTAGGTCAGAATAAAGAACACCGAAGGAGAGGCAACCGCTTCAGCTGACCTTAAATTAGTTGATGGTAGGTTATCTCCCTTTTAAAATTATTTGTGAACTTGTAAGTAAGTCTTTCAATCAGTGGGCATGAATAAAGTGAGCATCTGAAGAAAACAGGTTTTAATTCAAAGACAGTGGGTGAATATGCGTTTGATAATTGTTTAAAAACATGCACAATAATAATCATATGCAACAAATTGAAGGCATTTAATTTCAGCATGTTTATAAATTTCCGCTAATGATACCCCCTTCCTTTTCTACTAATGATGTAATCACATTGTCAACACATATTAAATTAGCTATGTAGAAAAACAAAAAAAGTCACATACCAACACTTTTAGTATTGATTAAATAATGGGAAAAGTTGTTCCTGTTGTCGACAAGTCTTTCAATGTGTTATAAAAATCTATCCTCGTGAACGACAAGGCTTGATCTTTAATAATGTGTACATTTGCGTATTGTGGTCCTACAAATCATCGACCAAAGGTAACATGGTTAACATAGACTTATATAGAAAATGTACTTTATACGAATCTTCTCAAAAAAAACACTCACAGGGAGTAATATTTGTTAATAACATGGGTAGGAAGTTCTCTACCAAGTGTGTTCTAATCAGGACCGTGGGATCAAATTTGTCCGTGCCCTTGTGGGTTTTTATTTTCGCTTATGTTTTTATGTTTAAAAAGTTCCTTCTTCCCTAAAACCGCGAGTTCCAAGGTGCGGTATTTGATACGTAACATTTTATATTGGTTCTGTACGAAGTTTGTTCAACATAAAAATAAATATATATGTATAAATAAATAAATAAAAAAGTATATATATATTTGTTATTTATTTTTTGTGACATTACCGAACTATCTGAAATAAAAATATATTGCTGATATTGTTGATAATTTGTATTTACATTTCAACGTTTTTTTTTAGCTACATTTCAATATTCGGTTTGATCAACATTGCAAAATTTCATTTCAGCTAAAATATGACAATAAAATGATATTACATCTGGGATACATAAAGGCAAACACATTGTTGTAATAGATGTATATTTGCGTATTTGTATGCACATTACTGATAACTGATTAAATTATAGAAAACAAATATATTCTTAGTGTATACTCATAAGAGAAGTCACTTTAAATTGAATTATTGTTGAACATATCATGAACAAGAAAATTGAATTTATACCAAAGGAGTATTTCACTCATACATTCTTAGCGGTGATAAATAAGTGGCTTAACAATTCTGTTTGGCTGTCTTGTGTATTTAGAAAATTCTTGTGTAAAGCTTAGATACGTAATTTATTTTATTTCCTTTATTTTCGTTATGCATTTTATTAGAATGTTTTCCAATCGATTGACCATAAGGATAGCAACAATAACGATAACACCTGTACAACAGTATCAATGGTGCATATTGAACGCCCTCCACCCCTACCCCCAAATATATAAACTGATATTAATAACTTTAAAAAAACTTGGGGTACAAACATATTCTTCATTACAATTATCAATCTACCGTCTCAGAATATAGCTCATGTTATATTATTTGCTACCTTATATTATTGTTTGTCGACCAATAACACACACTTGGCTGTTGATGTATAGACTTTAGCTCAAGCGGGTCAAAAGCCATGTATTAGACCAACAAAGGGTTGTTAATTTATCAATACACAATGACGATGCGAAATTATTTTAAGTAAATACTGCTGACTCAGGATCAGGCTTTTTTTCATTTTTAACATGGCAGCTTAAAAAAGACGAGTTTATTGTTTGTTTATAGAATGACCATCGTGCAGTTATCGCAGTGATTAGAACTAGCACGCAAACCCTGCATCAGTAAAATGTTATTAAGTTCTGCTAAGATTCTCGGTTGCATATTGGTTGGTTTGTTACATTTTCTTTGTCTTAAGTAATTATGGAAAAATTTGGGCATGCTTGGTCAAACAGCTAATTTTTATGACTGATAATGGTTGTTTCATGTTAGAATATTATTAAGACCGTACCCTTATTCTGTCAATAGATATTAAATCTCTGCAACCGAACACCAAAAAGCTTGTTTACACTGCTGTCGAAGCAGGCGGTGAAAAGAGGGCTCCAAAGTTCGTCCTTAAACCAGAACGACAGTTAATCCGCAAGGGTGAAACGGCCACGTTTAAGACCTCATTCGATGGCAGCCCAAAGCCCAGCCTGTCTTGGAACTTCAATGGAAAGATAATAATTGCTGATGACAGACACAAAGTAGAGTATCTTCCCTTAATTTGTTTGACATTGTATGATATTTTATATTACTTGATTTTACTGTCGATAATAAATTGCGTTTATAAATTCTGTTACGTTTGTCATTGGTTTGTTTGTTTTTATCGTATATAGGCTTAACTTTTTTTCACATAAATTATCATATTTACAGAACTTTCTTTTATTTAACGATTTATACATCCAATGTACTATGTAAATTATGTTAGTAAACTATGTTAAGTTTTACATTACATTCATATACATCTGTAATATGCAAATAGAGATTTTTTCTATCTATGACTAATAAGTTACATTTTGTCATTCTTTAGATCTATTCTGAGAAAGACATGCACATACTTGCGATATTAAATCCATTGCCCGCAGAAATTGGAAACTACCAGGTCAGATTAAAGAACACCGAAGGAGAGGCAACCGCTTCAGCTGACCTTACATTAGTTGATTGTAGGTTATCTCCCTTTTAAAATTATTTGTGAAATTGTTATTAAGTCTTTCAATCAGTGGGCATGAATAAAGTGAGCATCTGAACAAAACAAGTTTTAATTCAAAGATATTGTGTGAATATGCGTTTGATAATTGTTTAAAAACGTACATAATAATTATCATATGCGAAAATTTAAAGGGATTCAATTTCAGCATGTTTATAAATTTCCGTTTATAATACCCCCGTTTCTACTAATTATGCAATCACATTTTTAACCAATATTAAACTGGCTATATAGAAAAACAAAATCAATCACATATCAACACTGTTAGAATAAGCTAAATAATGGGAAAAGTTGTTCCTGTTGTCGACAAGTCTTTAAATGTGTTATAAAAGTTATCCTTGTAAACGACAAGGGATGAGCTTTGATAATTTGTAAAAATTGCGTGTTGTGGTCCTAACAAAGGCCTCGCTCAGAGGTAGCATAATTTTCATAGACATATTGAAAATTTACTTAAAAAATCTTCTCTCAAAATGAACAGTCCCATGGTAGTAATATTTGTTTTATAACATGCGCATCAAAGATGATACATTCACATCAAAATGAAATCAGATTGCTTATTTACAAATATGGTATTGATGTTAATACCATAGACATGCACGTATCAATTTAATAATTGATAAAGAATTAAATACTTGCAATACTTTTAAATCACATTATGCCACATTCCATGGGGTTTGGATTTAATTATTAAACTATAAGTAACTAAAATATCTCACACTTCCTCGTGTAGTGTGATTCCGACTTCCAACACCAACTTATCATCCGTAACTATCCCATGTCTAAAGTCGACCTGTGAGATCTGGAGGTTCTCCTTGTGTTCTGGCCGGTGGAATTAATTTGAAGAGTTGGCGATTCTCTGTCCCGACAGGGTACTACTGGTTGACGTTAAAGTATTGCTTCCCGCGTTGCCATAATGCTATACTGTGTGCTATACTTAGTATCGCCTCCATATAAAACAAGACTATTGTCAGGCAATATATGTCCCCTACCGGCTCAACCATTGTCAGCAATTCAACTATTGTCAGATATTTTTTTCTTATATTTTTTGCCATAGCAACCATTATTTTTGACGTAGGTACAAAATAAAATGACGTGAATAATGTCCATATTGCCAACTATCAATGTTTTAAGTTTCATGAAAACATATGAAGAACTTTTTAAGTTACGCAGGACCCAGATAACCACCATTTTCAGCATTATTTCTAGTCTATATGTTGCCATAGCAACCATAATTCCTCATGTAGGAACAACATTTAATGACGTGCATAATCTCCATATTGCCATCTATCCATATTTCAAGTTTCGTAAAAACATATGAAGAACTTTTAAAGTTTTCGCAGGATACAGAAAAGTGTGACTGACTGACAGAGCGCAAACCATAAGTCCACTCCGGTGAAACCGGTAGGGGACAAATAATATGCAATAATCGGCAAATTGCCTTTCATATGTAACTTGAACTATCTTTGCGCAGCCCTTCCCGTCTTTGCGTTGAATAAGAAAAGCCTGTGTGTCGGGGAACGGCAGAGGAATAACCGCATATGGATGTTATCATCAGAACTTTTTTTAATAATAATAACAATGGTATAATAATAATAAGAATTGTATAATTATAATAATAATAATAATAATAATAATAATAATAATAATAATAATAATAATAATAATAATAATTATAGTAGCAATAATAATAATAATGATAATAATAATGAGTAGGTATAACTACCGCTGACCCATTGTATGTACGAATCGAGGTTTCATTCAAATTTAAACGTTTGATAAGGTATGTAGATTTGAAGGGATGCGCTTTGAGTGTACCGTAAAACTAGCTTTTATTCTAACATAAAGTACATTCCGAAATAGATCTACTAGCTACATATCGTGACTGATTAATTTGGTTCAAAGAACATTATCAGTGATAAACAAGATATTGAATCTGATTGAGTGTTTGTGATCGTAAGTCGCTATCAATTAAATGCATCGGTAATGTATTTAATGATTAGATTTAAGTCTTAACCCGCGAAAACTATAACTGTCAAAATCAACCTTAATCCGCTGAAAATTGATAACAAATTTACATCCATATGTTATCAATAAAATAATAATTAAAATAATAGGAAGGCTTTCGCTGAGAAATGCATTGTTATTTATGATAATATTTCAGAGGTTTTATGATACGAGTTTATGGACTGTAACACAGTTTGATAAGGGACGCACGTACGGAGAACGGGCGAAGGAATATAGAATATAGCACAAGCTATCCCTGAGGTCTAAAAGTCATGACATGTAAACTTAATATAAGATAAAAGTGGTTCCTCTTATCGAGAAATAATTTTGATCTTACCATGCGAACCGCCATTCTAAGCTTAGTTATACGTCCTTTAAAGGAACATGATTGTCCTTTTTCCAGCGTCAAAGCCCAAAGCTGGACACATAATGCTTTCGTATAACAAATTCAGCAAAGAGATGGTTCTGCGAATATACAAGGAACTACAAGGAAACGGATTCAAGGTACTTATTACGAAAGTTGTAACATCCACATTGCAGTTCATATATTTTCAATTTCACAATGCGCCAATACTGCAGAAAGTACTTAGAAAATAAGAATTTGATTGTGTGGATCTGCTTGTACGTGCAATAATTAATACGTGAAGTTGATAATATATATACTGTAAGAAGTTTCTTAATGAGGATGTAATTGTTTATACACATAAAGTCAAATAAAGTCAATAAATAGTCATCAAATTCTGTGAAGAGTAGGGTTTTTTAATACCCATAAAATATTTGCCCATGTACTTAAGCTGAAGAATCGTTTTTTTGTAATTTTATTAATTGAAACAAGAGATGTGTTTGTCAGAAACACAATGCCCCCTATTGCGCCGCTTTGAAGCCATAAATTTGACATTTGACCTTGAAGGATGGCCTTGACCTTTCACTACTCAAAATGTGCAGCTTTATGAGATACACATGGATGCCAAATATCAAGTTCTATCTTCAATATTGCAAAAGTTATTGCAAAACTTTAACCTTGGTTGGTTAAAGTTTTGTGACACACACATACAATGACTGACTGACAGACTGACACAATGACAGACAGACAGGTCAAAAACAATATACCCCGATCTTTCGATCCGGGGGCATACAAATATTAAACTTGGGTTCTGATTTAGCAATTAGGACCTAGCAACTTCACACATTACCTATTGAATTGTAGTATTTTCCCAAGAGATATAGAAAAAGGTCGGCAAATATATATTCTTAGACTCAATTTATGTTGATTTACCTTACAAAATAGATTTATCTTGTCTCGGTATTGTTTATATATATATATTTATACAGGTTTGGATAGACATTTACGACATGAAAGGAGACACATTCGATGCTATGGCAGAAGCTGTAGAAGATGCTTCAATATTTATTATGTGTATGTCGTCCGGCTATCAGGAGAGTAAGAATTGCGAAAAAGGTAGTGTATTTGCAGACTTTTTATTAATTTGGTGTGAGTCCTTGAATATTCGTAAAAGCACATTTTTACATAAACGAAACTTAATTTTACATATAACAAACATATGCTAATACTTTTATTGGATGAACATTATTTGACTATATATCTGTCAGTAACGCGACTTATATCCCCGCATCGTTTTGTCAAATATGCTGTAGAAGTTGTTAGCTCCTTAATTGAAGTAGTTTATGCTAATACTATACCCTTGGCTAAGCTGGACCGAGCGACTTGGAGAGTGACTCCAATATACCCTGTCCCCTACTGGACCAAATATGTCACGAACACGTTAAATAAATACGTAGGTAATACCGTATTTGCAAGTGAGGCCCATAACCATTTACAAAATGTGCATTTTACAAATTTAATTAATAACTGACAAGCACAATATAATAAAGTAGCAATATTTCCGCACTGGTTTTGATCTAAAGTCAATTTGTTTTTGTTATAGTTTTTCCTGAGCAATATTCGCATTAAATGTTCTAACTTAGACAATTTCGTGTTAACTATTATTTTCAAGACGGGTTTTTCAGTTAATATTTGAATTATCTAAAGTTTAATAGTGTTCCAGAAAACAAATGGTTTAGATTCTAAACCATTTGTTTTCTGGAACACTATTAATTTCGTAATAAACCAATGTATTAATGTATGCATTTTATTAACCGGGTGAGAACACAAGGTACAACTTTAAAAAGATGTTTACACACTAATGATATAAAAACACTAATTTGATGAAGTTTGGTATCTGTTTGCAGAGGCGAAATTTGCTGAGACATTGGGCAAGACAATAATTCCTTTAAAACTGGAGAAAGACTTTTCCCCTAGACGTTGGCTTGGTTTAATCCTTGGCACCAAGATGTTTTTCGATTTCAGCGGCAAATACCCAATTGAAGGCAAAATGAAGGAGTTGTTACAGGAAATTGAACGCAAATACAAATCTTAAAAAAGGTTTTAAAGTTTTTTTGGAATGGTCGAAGTTTGCAACATTTGTTACTATAGTCTGGCTAGTATCAATATAGGGACTTAATTTGAGTGCATAACAATACTTGACATTAACGTTTGATATTTATACATTTAGATTTATACCATTTTCATTTATTTTGAGGCTTAGGCTTTTTCCCACGGACAATCAGGTATTGGAATGTCCTTCCAGACAACGTTAGGAGCAGCACCAGCCTCAGTCAGTTTACTGCAGGTTTGGTAACTGTCTCGAAATAAATATGAGTATCTTGTTTTTATACTTTTATCATTAGTCAATGTAAAATCTTTTACATCACTCGTCACCATGTTGTTTCGTATGTCACTTAAAATCACTTTCATGTACGTACTGTATATATACTTTTAACACGTGACTTTTAACATTTCGCTGCCTCGAGACAGTTTCCTTCCTGTCATAGTCTGCACTTGACTGTAGGAAGTAACGAAGTAGAAGTATACCGCCTTCATATAACAATATTAATGAAATAATGGGTATTCTCCTGAAATTTGTTTCCTCTTGCAACAATATTCAATTTTCATTTTAAATTGACAAGATATCTCTTTAAAGTTAATTTGGTGTACATAACATTTGCAAAGCATTTTGCATGGGAATATAAACAGGGAAAAAGTTGTATAGAACAGAAATTATGCTATTTTTTAAAACTTCATTCTTCATTTAATAGCAAAAACATTAATTCGAAAGTGAAATTCAAGCTTTTCTTGCTGATTAATATTATTAAGTTAATCAATAAAATTGTCATTAAGTAGATGAATTCATATTGGCTTTGTTATTAAGCTGAAGACAGCCATATTGGCCTGAGTCTATTACAACTGAAGCACATATCAATATGAAGAAGTTAAAGCTGATTCTGATTGAATACAGTCACTCATGCCGGGCTTCAAATATGCGAATGAATTTCTTCTTTGATGTCATGAATAACCTCGCTTTCCAGCACTATCCTATGTTTATTTCATTTTGAAAAATGTGTTGTTGCTTTTCTCACCAATTTTTAATTGAGTTTTTGCATTTTAAGTTAAATAATATTACTGCGATTCCAGTTTGTTTTATGAAATAAGTATGTGTGATGCTGCCAATATGAGGATATTTCATGTTTGTACATTAAAATATAATTAACGAAACAATATTCATACAAAAACATAACACAATATATAACAAAATATAGAATGCTTATGATGAAGAAAAAACTACTATATCATGTAAATGCATCTATATATGAGGTAATATACAACATACATGATTAAGCAAGAAAGCAGGTAATATTCAGGATGACAGGAAGCAATAGCAAGAAGAGCTTTTTTAACATGAACATGAAAGCGTTTGTTAAATGTTATTTTACTTATTAAGTCGCTGTCCGTAAAACATCAAAATAATGTATTTGATTTAATACTTAGTGATACAAATGACATTGACAATTATTTTTTTTTAAAGTTTCAATAGCCTGACAGGGAAATACCTTTTAAACATTTTATTTTATTTTTATTTTTTATTTTATCAAAACGGTTAGGTCTTGTCTCCATTTATCATAATAAATCATAAAAAATGATGATAATAAATATCATGAAATGTAAATTGTACCGTTACAGCGCACTACACGGGAAGTAAGAAAACTTTTTGACGAGTCTTTTAGGTTAGATGCGCAACTGTACATCTAGATGACCTTAAGATAATTTTGACGTCGTACAGTATGTAGCGGATGCACGATGAAAATGGCATCGTGCCATGAATTAAGTAGCTCATTGTTTTTTTTAATGATTAATTAATGCGTAAACTTAATATTTTGATCACTGAAATAAGCTACTTGATGAGAAATAAAATGCAGACAAATATTTGGTTACTGTATTTTCGCAGACAAAATTCAGCCTTGTTTAAAAACTGGTAAATAACAAATTGTTTCATCATCATCTTTTGTTCACTTGTCCTGTTGGACAAGATCTTTTGAGAAATTATCCCACCCTTTGAAGATTTCACTCGTCCATACAAGCAGACAAGCACAACTGTTGTCCCCTGCAAGGACATGTAAGTGGGGCTCAAGCGATCGTTTTCAGCCCATATACTACTTATAAGTACCAGAGGCACTTTTAAGTATACTACACTCTATTCCGGGTGTGGAAAATATGCTTAAATGGATTTTATTTAGTTTATTGTTAGTACATCGGGTTCTGTGTAATATACTCAAGAGTACCTAGTTTACTTTTAAGTAGTGACTTGACGAAAGAAACTTGTAATTCGTCATATTAGCTCAACATTCCGGTGCCCAATAAAAGTTTCCATAGTATTGAGCCAAGGTTACTTTCAGACAATGTTTCGATGGTACTTAATAAACCCTCATGTTTTTTTATCTGGTAGTCTTGTTCTTGTTTAGGAAAAAAACATCGGCGTTTCCATTTAGTGACCGTGACTATGTAAAATTTGTCTTAGCCTATATCAAATTGTCAATATAAAGAAGTGAAACTCCAGTTGCTCCAGCAGTAATGCATTCCTATTATATACACGTTCGTGGTCCTGCATTTAAGGCAAGTTACCAATTGTCAGGTTTCATTAAATACTTTTTCTTTAATTAAGAAAGCTCAGAAAGTCATTATGCCTTTTAGTAGGGCAAGCAGCAGCCTCTATGAATTACGTTGAAAATCAATGGTACATATATTTCAATTTAACATGGCGTTGGAATATTGATTTGTTAACCTAATTTATTGCGTATCCGTGAGAATATTCTACACGTATCCAACGTTTAAAAACTGACTCATATAAAACAAAGTAAAAAGCATTAAATAAAAAGTCGTATTGCTTTCGGTATAATATCTTTCTTTTGATTCACTAAGTGAAAACATATTTTCTAAGCAAGCGTTCGTAGGCATAAGTTTCAGCAATATTTTTCTGGACAATTGCATGTTTTTCTAAAATATATAAATACATCAACTAAAGAAAATGATCTAATTAAATGGCAATAATAGAAGATAAACTCATGAAACAATGTGAATACAATTGAAAGTATGCCCGATATATAGCTATATGTGACCGTGTCAAAACAATGAAGACATGAAATTATGAAATCGCTTACATTATTTAAAGACTATTGTATAAGTGTGGCATTCCGTTGTTTTTCTGGAGCAAATAATGATTATGCAGCATTGCATTCTGCGAGTTTGTAAAAATCCATTGTATACTGTTATAGATCAAAATATAATAAAGAAACAAAAGATCCTCCCATGATAGTAATGTATTCATGACGTCATCATGATGTAAAATAACTCTTATTTTAAATGAGGTGCTTCAATGATACAGACTGGGCGTTAAACTTGCACATGTATACTACGGAGGATATGTCTGTATTGTGTATTTTAACATAAAAAGTACTATTTATATTTGTTTATTTATTTATATATAATAACCAATCCCTTCGTCGCTCATATTTATGGGATATGTCTTTTTTCTGACAGTTATATGTTTACTAAGTGTTTTGCAGGTTAACTGCAACATTGCTGATGGTTTATATGTTAGTTACATATATTGCTTAGTAGTGTACCTTCCAAATGAATCCAGAGTCTGTACATCTTATTGGAAGTGTACATGTGATAGAAATTTTATTTTAGATTTAATCTAAATCATATTTGCACATTTTTTATATAATTTAGTATTTAATTGATATTGGACTATATTAAACACTGTGTACTTCAGTACTTACTTCTTTGTTCTCGCGAAAATGAATGAAGATAGTGCCGTCTAGGAACGGTTCCTTTGGTTTTCCGCCATGTGTTATTTGTGAAACTTCTTTTGTCTGGAATGAACATGTTTACCAAGTGGTATCTTGTCCACAAAACGTGATGGTTATTTCATCGGTTACGTCACTTTGAAAACCGTTTATCTCAGACTGTAAACAACGGCCATAAACATAAATACTTGAGTTGTTGGCGTTAAAGGCACTTTATTTGTTTTTCCCAATCTTTACCAAACTTTCGCTTTGTATGTAAAACCATAAAATCATGTATATTATTGATACTAAACCATATTAAGCCGCTACATGTTTACTTGCTGCATTTCCATATTAGTGCAAATTAAAGGCAATAATGACATTGCCTCCACACCCCAATAAGTTATTTGTGTAACTAGGTAAGTTATGTTTTTATGAAAGAACCTTATTTAACATGTACTTTGAAGGTTAACTGCGCGCTATAAATTGTTCATATAGTCGGTTACGTCACTTTTAAAAGTTATTATGACAAGTTTTCACCTTTCATGTAGCGTTAGCGCTTGGGTATGCGGGTTTGATAGGACCTGCATTTTAAACTTTATTTCGAACAACATTTTGTTTATAAATATATACCGATAGAAGTTTGAATCGAATGATTTATAAGCCATATTCGACAATAAGCATATAAGTTATTGCCTATTTGAATTGTACACATTGTCATTATAACAGTTAGTAACTCGGGTTTTGTATTTATACCCCCACAAACGAAGTTTAGGGGGTATATAGGTGTGAACTTGTTGTCTGTCGGACGGTCGGACGGTCGGTCGGTCTGTCTGTCGGTCCGTATAAAGTGTCCGCTCTTTAATTCAATTAGTTTTCATCCGATCTTCACCAAACTTGGTCAGAAGTTGTATCTCTCTGGAGGCATCATAACATGAAAAGGCCACGAATATCTGAGACTAACTTAATAATAACTTCGCCAACTTAAACGTTATGTCGTGCAACGCCCGAGATATAAGAAACAATGTATGAATTACACAACTATATTTACAACAACGAAGTACATGTAATCTGCCTTCAGGAATCCAACTTTAAAAGCACTCATCGGCAAGTACACCTCGAAGGGTACCAATAACCAGTTAGATCTAAAAAAAGAGACAACACGTTAGACACAGGAGTAGCAATTTGTATACAATCGAGCATGCCTTTTACTGAACTAGAAGTCAGCCAAGAATGGCCCATTGAATATTGCGCCATTGCATGTACATGGCTAAACACCAATCTTATAAATAATAAGCATATGCAAAAACCGCAGAAAAAACAACCAACAACTATTATAAAATATTTCATAAAATAGACTAAAGAAATAATAACATTATCGTCGGGGACTTCAATTTAAAACATCCCTGTTGGAACCGCGAGGGTGACCCGCGATTAAAGGTAAATGCCGAACATCTTCTTAAATTCCTTAACAATATTAACCTTAACGTCATAAACGTAAACATCAAGCTCTAAACTATAAGCGACTTCAACGTCTTAGACAATTATTTTGGCAGTGACCATCTTCCAATAACAGTAAATCTTAGACTAAGAATAGCAAGTACACTTCCGTCTATAAATTACAATTGGACAATTCCACGCCAGGACAATGGATCAACTTAAAAACGCAATGTGACAACGAATTTGGGTCTCATACTCATAATTCTGACATCAAATCCCATTTCTAATCTTATAAAGACAAACTTTCAACAGCGCTCGATAACGTAACCCCATAGCGAATAAAACACCTAACACAATAAAACGAAGTGTACCTTGATGGAACCACAAATTTGAAGCAGCTATTAAATACCGCGAAAACTGTAGGAAACATTGTATCCCTATTAAAACAGGGCAAACATTTGACAAGTTACGAGAAGACCGCAGAAAGGTAAAACAAGTAATTGAACAAGCCAAATTAGATACTTGGAATATATTATGTAACAACTTTACCTACAAAACGTATGGTAAAACGTTTGGACCATGTAAACAGAATGAAAGGTAGACCCCCAACTATAACACCTATTCTAAGGTAGACAATAAAATCCTAGTCACTAACTCAGATAAAGCGTTGGCGCTTGAACCAAAATGAAAGCAGTGACAAAAGCTACTCCAACATTTAATTACAAATAAGTAAATAATCAAAAATGAATTCCCAAAGTGGCTACAAACTCATACCCAAATGAAATATCACAAATATTATGCACCGTTAAGTCTGTTTGAACTCAATTTGGCTCTGCATACTTGTAAAAATTGCGCGCCCGGTGACGATAAGATTCACTATAAAAATTCTCAATAAACTCCCGCTCTTTGCGAAACAAGAATTAATTGCCTTGTTGAATGAATCATGGCTTGAATGCACTCTCCACGACGAATGGCACGAGGCCACATGTATACCAATCATAAAAGCTAATTAGCCTATAGACTATCTAGCTTCCTATAGACCAATCTCAATTGTACCAACAAAGAGAAATAAACAATTGAAATAACGGGCGCGTACTGCCTCTATGGTAACCAACCTTTCAATTAATGCAAGTGTGGCTTTAGATGCAGCTTACTTTAAACGAAATGATACAAAGCGCAGTTTGGTCAGGAGCTACTCTGTCCGCTTATGAGACCGCAAAACATATCGTGACTTTATAGCGGACAAAGTAGTTCCGAGCTATTGCTTATATTGGCATTTTATAGAAGCTTGCTGTAACTTGCCAAATGTAATTACTTCACTTCCTGGTAATGCGTAACTGGACGTTATCGACTATGTCATATTTATTTCCGTTTCGCATTGAAATATAACAAGGAAGATGACTTTCCGCGGAGACGTATAGATAAATAACATCCGTAACGAAGTATATGCGAGTAATTTATTGGATTCAAGAACTGGTTTGCTTTTTTTCCCAGAAACGGAATTAAAATGATTTTGACACGTTATGGATAAAGATGATATACGATTCTGTGTTCAATGTAGGACATACTGTTAATACTTGTTTCGATTCTATATGTCCCGGCCGCTTAATCTGTCGGCGAGACAGCAAATCCATACACTACGGCGGATGATTTGACCATGCGGGGGAAGGTTAACTATATCCATTAGAGAAGATATATTTATTATACATCTAGGGATAATAAAACTCTAGAAACATCGTACGAGATAGTTTAGCTACTATCATCAAGTCTTTTTATTTATGGCAAGTGACCTATAAAAACCAATAAAAACCGTACACGTAAACTTTAGCCGATACAATGCTGTAAATGTGACCCATTGCATATAATAATACCATATTAATAATTGTAGTTCATTGTATTATACAATATTATAAAACGCATACGTTAAATAGTCGTTAAATTTGTCTTTATGGCACCACACGTGACGACTGTGTTGGAGAAATCTACGTTGAAGCGAAATTTCCGTTTTTAATCGAGTTAAAAAAGTTTCCATAGAACATGATCATAATCTTATCACCACAAGATGCAATACCACAAGACACTAAGGATCGTGTATGTAATATTCGTTGCAATCATAATTGCCTAGTAGAAAGTTTTCGTCGAAAATACTGGGTAATAAATTTAATAAATGTCACCTCATTTAAAGCCAGTTGTTGTAAGCAAAATCTCTTGTAAAACTTAAAATGATTTTTTTTGTATATATATGAACACATCACAATAATTTATTGTCAACTATTGTGTTTCATATTAAAGTAGACGATTTGATTAATTAATAATAAATAATTTTCATATACTTTTATACACAAAACGATATTTGATTAAACGATATCAACCATTAAAATCCCAAACATGATTGCTTGATCGAATTATGACGTCATATGGTAAGCGCTGTTGCCCCGCACTTTGGTGACAAAGCCCCACCTTAATGTCCCGCAACACCGCTATTTGAATCGTCGTTGAATCATTATAATGATGATCGTGATGATTATGGTGATGATAATGAAAATGATGGTTATGCTGATAACGATGTTGCTATTGCTGCTGATGATGATAAAAGGGATGATGCTGATCATTATGATGATGAGGAGGAGGAAGAGGGTGATGGTGGTGATGATGATGACGATGATGATGATGATGATTCTTCGAAAGTTGGCCGTTTTTGATATAATTTGCTAAATTTTAAATTAACCTAGGTTGCACTGAGTTGAAGATCAACAACTGAAAATATTTTTGATGCATTAGTGTATTTAGTACAGTAATATTTAGTGAAAACTTCAAATCATCATTGTCGGTCATCATCGGTGGTTTCGAATACTTATTGCGTACTTCGTTCACAGGATTCTTTTCCAGCGCACACGCATCGTCAAAATGATTATTTACCAGGGTGGAAATAAGAGGTTGAAACCCAGTCAAACAAATTGGGTTAGTTCTTGGGTTAATCTACTTTGGAATAGGATGGGATAGTGTTGGAATAGTGGTAGGATTAATTCGACAAATTGTGTTACCGTAAATCAAATTAAGACTCTTACGCTCTTAGAAAAAACATTCACACAGCGAAATGGGAGAACAATGCAAACGCATATACATATCTATGTTTATCCATTTTTTTCAATACTTGCCACACTTGAACATATATTGCGCTTTTTTATTAATTCAAATTTTGTTGTACGTTTCTTTACCATTTGTTCACCATCGATATGACATGCGTAACCGCGGGCAAGATTAAAAAGCTGTGTACAACGTTGCATAACCATCTCTCGCATTAGCCGCGAACTTTGAAAACTGGTTTTCATGCATGTTAAATTGATCATTATGTTGGCTGTTTCCTGCCATCTTTTTCTAGCGTTTAGGCGCCAATAAAGGTTTAACAATTTCAAAATGTTCGTTTTGGCGCCCTGTCTCTCGATCTTGCGGGTATATTTGTCGTCCTTTTGTGTATGCGTGTTGTCTGATTTAATGTAACCAAATCGACAATACGTCTTATCGACAAATAAACTTGTCAGAAGGAAGAACATTGCGACACATGTCGTTATTTTCGTATCGGCATCTTTTTTTCTTTCTGGAGTGTATTTTGATCGTTCCTTCGTGTTGTCGAATTGGAGACATTTATTGAAAACTTACAAGTACTTGTCATATATCAGCAACCATTGTTCGTAGTGTTAATTGTTTTTATATGAACATTAAATAAACGAACGCTATAAAATATTTAAAATATTACTAGACACGTACTTTAGCTTTTGAAAACGAATTAGAACGTATCATCTCATGTAATTTTTGAAATTTAAGATTGAAAATTGAAGATGCTATGATTGAAAATAAGACCATATTGATTTGATAGCATGTATTTTATGAATACTTGCCGAGACCGTTTGAAAAATAATTAATTTGATAATCAAAAAAGGTGCAATATATCATTTTCCCAAAGTTCTTTATAGGAACATTGCCAGATTTGGTTTTAAATATGTTTATTTTATCAAATTAGAATTATCAATTGCAACATATATTGGAAAGTATGTTTTTTTAAATAAATGTATAGTTTTGGAACATATACTATTGTTAACTTAACAATTGATATACTTTGGTTTGCCATTAATTTTCTCTCTATGGTACTGCCATTTGTAAAAGTTCGTCATAGTCAAATCAAGAAGGTCCATATTTCAAATTTCCATTTATTTTTCTCATCGAATAAAACACCTTTAATTGTATTCAAGTGCAAGGCTTATCATTAAAACATAAACTTAATGTGAATGCTAAAGCAATTTTAAAGAGCCCCGACATTTACAAAAGCAAAGTAATTACAACAATGCAACCGACAGACGCTGCGTTAATGCAGGTCTTATTCCGTATGGGGTACATCAGCCGATGAAGATGTCAACACTCCTTTTGTCTTAAATGCAATGCCTTAATACAGAACTTCTTCTGATACGATTAATATCAGAAAAGTACAAGTGAATGTCCTTGACGAGGTGACGACATACGCTAATAATGTGACACATTTGCGCTCTCTTGTGGCGGTTGAAATAATCGTGACAGAAGACGTTGGGTAGCATGACCGTGACTATCACGCTTATTACATTAAACTGTCCAAGTGAATATTGTATTCAAACTATAAAATAATGAACATCTTACGTATCTAACGATCGCTCCACCCACTTAATCCCGTGACCTAGTGGTTAAAAAACCTCGACAAGCTTACACCAAAGTGGCGAGGTCGTCCGGTTAGCGCAGTGGCTGATTCGCATTCGGCGCTTCTCATCTAGGTGGCTTTAGTCCCCGATCCGGTCATATGCAGAGCTAAACATAAAATGTGTCGGTGAATAAATCTTTCACTAGTCCATAACATCAAACATAAACAATTCTATATATTGAGCTGACATCCGGATAGATATAGCGATTGCAGTTGCAATACACTTTTCACATTCCATGCACATTAATTGCGTTCTTATCATACATGTATATCCCCAAACATTGGAATGAATTATACGAACCTCGTTGTGGGAAAACTGGGAAAATGCATTTGTGTCATTTATCGTTAAAGTTACGACAAATATCGTCAGTATGATTTGCTTAGTCTTATTCATACGTTGTACACGGGTATTATACAGAACATACACATATGTCGCGGACCATTTGTTTCTGTTTTAAATTAATGATAATGATCATATTATATAATTTTGCGATACAATTCAATTTTATATAATGGGGGATAGTATAAAAGTGTGTATGTCGTTGTCACCAACGTAGCGTTCCTATGTTTCTTTTCCTGAAAACATTCTATTGCCAGAGCCCATAAGAGTTTTTGTGATAACATGTGCATACTGACGGCAGAATAATAATACGTATTTAATACACCTATTTTTAATTGCAATGACAAGCAAAAGGTAGTAACGTTAATATAGGAATATAGACGCTTATAATTGAAAGGGACTGCAAAGATATTGATATAGCGGCAAGCATGCAAAAATATTTACAGCACAGTAAGTATTGTATCTAGGTCATCGACCACGTCAATTTGATTTTAAATTGATTATGTCTAAACATACCTTAAGAACATTTTTGAGGTCCGAATCACTGTTCAACACTTTAAAGTAACTACTGCCTCAGTTCATGTTGAAGAGCTCGGTTCAAGTATAAAATCCTTGTGTGTATTTAAATATTTACTTACTGCGAACTATACATTCTTTTCACGTAAGAGAAGTCAATAATGGTTGTTAAATGGACAGAGGACAATGTCGGTATTTGACGCTAAATTGATTCATAATGTATCAATTCCTAAAATTTTGGATCAGAAAAAAGTGCAAATAGAATCGCTTTGCAAGAGTAACATAGAAGTGTTTCTTTCGTTTGCATTATAAGTGACAGCGATATGGTTTGTTAAATGAACAAAGGATGTATCGTCGTTGTTTAAGTATTTGCAACTACGAATTGATATGTACAATCTGTAGTAAGAGTTCTTGTTTCCAGAATTGTATCAATGTTCGAAAAAATAATTACAATTTGTAAACAAAAACCTATGGCAACTACCATCATAACAACTTATGAGCGCCTGTTGTAAACAAGGTATAGACGTATAAGGCCGGCTGAAGAATTTTCAATGACAAACATATTTGACTAAAATAATCTTTATGTTCACAATAAAGTCCACTCGATACATATCTTTGTCCATTCGTGTATCTTTATAAATCTATTTGTGTACGGTTATTTATTGATATTAAGAGCAATAGTTAGTGTTAAGACTATTTTTGTACTCGTACAATTTGATAATAAAAGCTTTGGTAGAGTGTTGAAATGTATATTACTTAGTGAAACGGCTATTCAAATTGAATGTGTTTGACGATTTACATTTGAGCCTTGCTTTTAGAAAATCGAATTAATGATGTGTATAAAATATCGTCCCAGATTAGTCAAGCCCATGCTACTCAGGGACGAAACTTTCCATTTTAATTGGTTTTTTAAAGAAATTCTCTTTTAAACGAAAATCTAGTCTAGGCGGAAAGTGTCTCCCATTACCCCGTTTGAACTGCACAGGCTAATCTTGGACAATATTTTGTCCACACTCATTTAACTCAGTGTTACCCAGATTTAAGCTCACGTATATTTCAGACTCCAACGAAGTAAACCTAGATATATTTTAAAGCTGACGCGTTTAAAGGAACTACGTTTTGGTTCATTATTGTTCAATCGTCTCGACTAAGTACTACACACCTTATTTATAAACCAAATCAATTTAAAGAATAACAGAAATATACTTATATGTACATAATACATTAGTAAAGTCCATGTATTGTAAATTACAAACTGAAGTAGAATGCATTTCAAAGGACGACATACGTGGTTCTCGACAGCTTTTTGTAACATTTAAATACTTGATATTTAAATAACTTAAAGTAAAAATTTATAAACATGTGATATGCTTTTCCATCTTCATCCATAAGAACATCGACCCTGTTTGATAGGACAAAAAACTGTTTAAGTGTGGTCTGTATGATTGAATTTAAATAGTTTACGTGACGGAAGAAGACAAAGTCGTAATTATTCAGACCATTGACTTACCAAATCAGAATTACCATCAATTTACATAGAGGAGCCTGATACAATTAGTTTCCCTGAGTATGACGTGTTTTGCAAGGAAGCTGCCTCGGTCGCTGACATCGGTAAGCGTGACTCTAATCTATTTTGCAGCTTATGTAAGTGTTAAAGTCTAACAATGTTATGCTAAATTTGAGAAAGTAGATTACAGCCGAGTAATGAGATTTAATTATTGACATTTACTTATATGTAAATGAGCACACTTTCTTTGGCATTACATACTTAAGTAAATTAAAATTAACACGAAATACTCCAGTTCGTCCAACAGAAGAGGAATCTTAAATGGCAGCATGAAGGAAGTGAATAACGTTAATACCATAAAAGGAACGCTTAAAATATATAAGACATATATTAATGATAAGAAAATTGTCGTCTTTTATTATAAAAGCTTTAAACACCGATTTTCATCTTTCAAATGTTGATCCTTTCTACCTCGGTTTGGGAAAAAAGGAGCGTAATGCATGTCCAGTTCGCACATGCTAATCATGGGTGACCTTTGTGCTTGTATGGTGTTTTTTTTTATATAAGTCTCATCATAGTGGAAATCAAGTTTTACCAAGAACGTCGTCCGTTATTATGAGCCTGTGCAGACTACACATGGCAATATGGAACGAGACTCTACGCATGCATTAAACCCCCTTTTCATGAGCAAGGATCATCGGTTTCAAGAGTATGCAGGTGTCATTAATAATCGCAACGGAATTAAGATAAGTCTGTGACAGCATTTGACGCGAGATTGAACCATACATGTTGTATGAAACTTAACACATATATAATCGATCTAAAGAACTAACAAAGAAGTCCTCCTTTTTCGGTTATCAATGTTTGGATGGACTTAATTGAAAGTAGGGAACATATTAAAAGCACAATGAAATGTTAATGTTATTCCTTTTTTATTTTTACGTGTCCACGAGTACGCTTTCTCGTAAATGGAAAAAAATTGGTAAACATTTAATGAAAAATGAGATTACCATCTTATAACAATAGACCAATGTTTTTATAAGATGACTGAATGAACGTTCTTATACGATACAGCACACTGCAAAGAAACTAATTTTTCTTGTCACGCTGATAGATCAATGTCCAGGTCAGCTCGGTATACCGCCAATTTTAATTTAGTGTAGTGTGATCATAATATTGACGTAAAAGCTATACTAAATGTTAACTTTATCGACTAGATGTAAATCAACGATAACAATGTTAGAAAACTTTTCATGTATGGTGGAAAATCAAACGTAGAACACACTTATTGTATAAATGTTGAAGCAATTCAAATATTGATAATTGCATTAACATTTTAAATTAGTTAAATTATTGATAATTGCAAATTGTGAATAATTCATAATCTATATATCTTTTATTTGTCAAACCAGTTCGAAACTTGTTTAAATGAACATTAATGCCTCTATTTAACGTAGCAAGGAGTTAATTGTTATTTCGAAACCATCTCATATAGATTCAAAATCATAGCGTTCAAAATTTAAGAAATCTGGCAACATTTCAATAGAATCAGATTCGTGTTTATGTGCACGCTTGAGCGTTAAAGTATAATCTGAAAAGCACACAAAAAGGGACGACACTATATTGCTTTTTTATTGAAGTTTTCGTTTAAAGAAAGTCTAATTTTAGCGCAAATCCAGTTAAGGCGGTAAGTGTCGTTCCTGATTAGCGTGTGAGGACTGAGCAGGTTTGTCTGGGATGACACTTTACGCACATGCAGTAAGCCCAGTGTTCCCATAGCGTGGAATAATTACATAGATGAAGATAATAATAGCTGTGAATTGGTAAGACAGAAGCTGAAGAAGAAATAAGCAAAATAATTGCAGAAAGAAAAGTTCTACAAACTATACAAAACTTTGCTGTATGCTTAACTAAATATATACATACATATGTCGACAAAATAACCATAATAAAGATCTCAACAAACACTCTTCTTTGACACGACTACATGCTATATTTACGATAGTGGGGTAGTGTGTGTATATAAATCAAGCCATTTATTCATGCTTACTTTGAAAAGGTGGTTCTTTACTTTCGAACACCCAATTATGATTAAATAAACAATCCGTTGAGTGTTAGCTGTGGTTGGTCAACACTTGATGCAATTTTATAGCAACATAAATTAAATTATATAATAATGTGGTACAAATATAGGCAAACGGATCGTGAGCAAATACGCAGAGCCAAAGTCACAATAAGGTTGTTACAAGTAAATTAGTTATTGGCATGGAGAACACACCGCCACGTCATATTTCTAGCCTTTTAGTATTTGACTTTTTTAGTATTTTACAGAAATACTCCGAAAAGGTTATCCTTTATGTTTTGTTCTATTAATTTTATATAGGCAATTGGGCATTTGCCTCAAGTAAAGGTTTCTATGTTATTAAGAAGAATGTTGCCTCCCAGTGATTATCTTCACCATGTATGTTACACTGCTATTGTCGATGTAATGCCCTATTGTATTAGAATTCCGATTAACTTTATAAGTGACTATTTCTTACTATTAAGTTCACAATTCTTTACATGATAGTCACGCATATCAAAGTTTCAAATATCAAAGTTTCAAATAAATGTAAAATTTATAGCATGTATAAATATGCTATAGACTAACACTCGATTATATTTGCACAAAATCGTCTTAACACATACTATTGAGAAACTTAAGTTGTGCTAGCAGGATAGAAATGCCAGTTGGAAATGTCTCAAGATACAATTATTACACGAGGTTATGTTTAAAAATCCAATTAATACACCATGTTATGTATTGAAATCCTATCATGACACGAGGTAATTTTGAACAATCCCTTTATGTCACAGGTTTATTTACAGATATCATGTTATGGAAATAGTTTATTTAAAAAAATCCTTTTATAGCAAGAGTTAATTTAAGCAATCCTTACATGACACCAGGTTTTGTATAGTCATTCAGGCTGATGCATTGTACAAAGACTCGGACTTGTAAAAATATATCTCCTGATACTGTTTTTTGTTTCTACATATTGTATACAGGCATCGATACAACCTTTACACAACCTCTGTTGTATTGAGCTTGTAATTATACATCTTCACAATATCTTGATTACCTGTATTGTAAACAGAAAGACGGTGTTTCGCCATTTACACAGGGAAATGTTCAAGTAATTGACATACACTTTCTCAGTATTGGGTAGCCGGTACGTAGACAATGGATGATTAATGGACAATATAGTCATTTCACGATAAAACGACATCAGTGCTGTAATATATGTTCAATAGAGTACTGTGCTAATCTACTTCACTTTAAAGCTCACATAACTGAGATCTAGACAATACAGCACATTAAAGCTTCACAATGTCTTTTTCAGGAACAGGACATTTAATCACGCTGCAATTATTTCGCCTTCCAGAGCAGCTTTGGTCGGACATCCTGAGCATTGAAGATCACTTTAGCATGTCTCCACTTTTGTTTGTGGTCTCATTGTTTCCCACTGGACTACGAAGTGTGCTCTGATTGTGATGAAAACATTACCTGAGTGGTGTAAATACAACTATTTTATCGGCATTTTAAAATCTGGCCTCTTATGCGGCCGAACTCTTCCTATATTTAGTCATAGGTATGGCACTTGAAGTTCGCATAACTTCAGTTCGTGGTCTCATTGTACCGCCGTGGAAGTCGTATCGTCTTTCGCTTGTGATCAAGACTTTTTCTGAGTGGCGTTAAAATCCCTATTAAGTGTAAACAATTGGCATTGTATGCGGCGATTTGTTCCAACACGTAGCATGATGTTTACATAAAATGTTTTATAACGAAGTAGTAGACAGTAGCGTTTAAGTATGTATTTTGTTAACATAGCCAGTGCTTTTCTGGTGTCCTTTCATAACACATTGAAGTTTTGTAATCATACTTTTGCACTAGATTTAAAGTGCACTTTCGAAACAATATCGTCGCTTTTTGGAATTTGAATCTTAAGTTGACATGTTTCTTATATGCACTACATGATAATCTTCGTGGACAAAAATTACGCACAACACGGTGGAATTGTTCATAGGGACCGGAATGTTTAGTTTATGTGATTATATATCGTTATTAATAATTTCTACAAGTGCAAATACGACAATTTTATGTTGCGTTATGACATACACAGCAGAGTTTGACCACCATAAGTTATTAAACCAAATCAAAGTATGCATACAGTAACGCACCATTTGTCATCATATCATATACTTGACAGATATGTGGACAGATCGGATCGATGCTGGTTGACAAAAAGACAAAACAATAGCCATTCTAAAAATAGACGTATACAGTTAAAGGGGCCTTTTCACAGATTTGGGCATGTATTAAAGTTTGTAATTAAATGCATTATATTGATAAATGTAAACATTGGATCTAAAAAGCTACAGTTAAAAGTCAAGAATAAAATTAAAGAAAGAAGAAAAGTAACCCTCGACAGGGCTCGAACCACTGACCCCATGGACTCCTGGAGTAAATGTCTACCACTTAGACCACTCGGCCATCTGTGCTCATACATTGAGGGATGTATTTTATACTTTATATATGCAATCCTCGTAGTTTCACAAAATATAACGACAACAACTGAACTTTCAAAATTATTCAATCGGTTAGCGTTGCAAAGCTTTATAATTTTCTGTTTTTTAATTCGTCAAAAGATGCATACAATGGCTATATCAGAGTATGGTATATGTTCAGTATTACTGTTTCCTCACAAATATCATAACTAAAACGATAATTTGCGCAGCTGAAACAACTTTTTTAAATTTTGTCAATTTACCAAAACGAGGAAAGGCCTTTTTAAAGGCTTGAGTCGATGTAACCCTCTCATGCTAAAAATGAGCATCGTTCAGGATAAAACAAGGCTTAATTCATGTGCGTTAAGTGTCGTCCCAGATTAGCATGTTCAGTCCGCATAGGCTTATCAGGGACAACTCTTTCCGCTTCAATGGAATTTGTAGTTAAAAGGAATTCTCTTCTAAACAAGGATCCAGTTTCGGCGGAAAGTGTCGTCAATGGTTAACCTTTGTGGACTTCATAATCTAATTTGAAAGGCACTTCACGCACATGCAATAAGCCCAAGATCGCGGCTCATGTATATTCAATGAGGAACTTAACAATGAACTCCAAGTTTAAAACAACGGACAATTTGCCATTTATTTTTTTTTTAATAGATTTTGTTTACTCGCAATATTTCCAAAAATATATTACGTTGCATATTGAGACTTTGTTTAAAAGGCGGATACTGTTCGCTTAGAAAAACAAGAAGAATTAAAAACAATATTTAGTAATACGTATTATATTTTTTAAAGACATTATTCAAGTAAATATTATGATACCTTTAAACAATAGTCGTCCAAAACTTTTTTACTGGATCATCAATAATCAGGAATGTATAGCTATTTCTGGACGATATATATTTACACGAGTGTCAAAAAATCGTTTTTTTTATGACAATAATTCGTTTGTTTTAATACCAATAATTGAATTCAAGATATCGATAGTTCAAAGTCTGAAAATAAAAAGCAATGAATTTCTGACCTGAAAAATTGATTTCTTGATATTTTTGATATCTTCTCGATATGAAATTAATGTTTGATATCATGAAATTCCATTTTTATATCCATGATTCTATTTCTTCTCTTTATATCAACATTGATATTTGTTTTTATCAGAAAAAGCTCTTTCAAATTATTTTATTATTGTATACCACAAAGTAACTCTTGATATGAATATTTTGTTTTATAAACAGTAAATTTTTTGTACGTTATTGAAAAATTAGACAATGTTTGTAAAAGAGTCCCTTGTATGTCCAATATATGAAGGCACCAATATTTCAAGTGCCGCTTAATGTATTTTGTACATTTTACACAGAATGTACCCTCATATAAGCAAAATCAAGGTGCAGGATGAACGCGTTTAACAGAGATTTAAACACAGCTAGACAAAATGTAACCACATCGTTTAGAACTTTATTTTTGCAAATATATAAAGTTATTGAATACATTTGCAAAAGTATTTGGCGCATAAAAGACAATCTGTCTTGCAGTTTTAAGATTTAAGAATAAATCATAGAATACGTCTGAAATCGGTGCCAATATTTCACGTTGCGTGCAAAATTACAATTTTCATGATTGCGTGACACATCGAATTGTTGGCCAATAACACAAGCTTATTACAAAAAGTAATTGTAGTGTATTTCACATTACATAAAGTAATTGTAGTGTCTTTCACATTACATAAAGTAATTGTAGTGTATTTCACATTACATAAAGTAATTGTAGTGTTTTTCACATTGCCATGAAAATCATAAAAAATGTATTTTGTGCACTGATTGAAATGATAAAGGAAAATTGCTTTAAAAAGTGTTTTAAAGAAAAGCACCAACTACCGGCGTGTTTACATCCATTAACGTTCGCTTGTGAACCCCACATAATATGTTAAAGTGTTTGCGTTAAATTACCGGTTTTGGTAAAATACCGACAGTGAGTACACGAGGTTAATTTATTGTTTACTCGTGTAGGTTCCTAGTGTTCAATATGGACATTCCGGTATTGGATTGAATAGAACCAGCAGGACCGACCCATGTTTACATTGTTGATGTTTTGGAAATATTTTAAAATGTTTACATAGTGCGAGTCATCACCGATGAAAATGCAATCACAGCATATGAATGGACATTGATAACAATGGCGGCATTCGTCATGATATTGATTCGCTAATGTGGCCATCTCTGTTAGATGTTTGATGAGACCTGAAATAGAAATGTTCTTACAGCGAACAAAAACGTTCCTAACATAACACGGCGATGGACGTCGGCATTAAATGTATTGGTATATTACTAAAGGATGTCTGAACTTGAAATTTGCGAAATGTGAATAGATAAAAATAATCCGATGTTATAATTTCTGTTCCATTAGTTCTACCTTTGGTCGGAGAAGAATTCTATAAAACTCATGATAATTGAAATGGTAAATAGTAAACCTTATACTCACCACTTTACGCACATGCATTAAGCCAAGTTTTCCCAGAACTTAATTATACAATGTTTACTGAACACTAAAATGACAAACATACTTAACACAGACGTAATATCTCCATTTTCACACAGGAAGCTTCCCTTTACCATAATCCACTGAGTATACGTACGCGAAATGTCAACATTGAAGTACGGTTATGACAAAGCGTAAATGCCGAATGTTGGTGTAAAATATGTTTTTGGTTGTATGACTATTAAGAATTGAATTGATTGAAGGCCAATATTTATTATGTACATTCCATGTAGTAAAAATCAATACTTGATGCAATAATATATTTAAAATGGGTACAAAAAGTGTTTGGTCATTTGTGACAATATGACAATACAGTTCTACATATATATATAGAACCGAAATCGGTTTAAAGCTTTACAGAGCACTAAACCTTTATGTTGATACAACATTTTCGCTGGCTTTGAACAACATTAATAACAGTTCATTGCGAAAGTGTATCCGCTACGCTCCGTAGTGGAAAGAATCGACAGGCCTTCTTTATTTTTATCCACACTTCTTGGTATGAAACAAACACAATTAAAATAGTCACTTTGCATATGGCAATGGCGAAAAAACCTTAATAACATTTATAATGATTATTAAATATCAGCGGTAAAGTAGGTAAAGTTGTAACTCCAGGAATATAACCAAGTGATTTTTTTTGTCCACACGAACAGGTCTGTTATTTATGGCAAGTGACATATTTCCTATATACTATTTGACAATACATACAACATAGAGCATGCAGAAAATTAAAGCTGTGGTTGCCGCCATGGAATGGTCGATACGCATAAAGGTCTAGTTTGATCCGCACTAGGTACTTTTAATAGATTTAAACATACATGTTCTAATGCGTGCTGTGTTATTTTTCGTTACCCGGACAAAACGAGCGGGAAATAGATTATATACATCCGGACCAAACGCGCGGGGAATAAAATATATAAACGGCATAGTAATATAACAGGAAACTGTGCTTAACTATTACACTGTCACGCACAATGCTCCAAACACGTGCAAAACAGATTGCTTACAGAGTTTCAAATTGGGTTTAAATATGAATTCTACAGATTTCAGTTCAGCGCCGCGTTCTTCTGTAAGGTAACAATTATAACGAAGTGGAAAAAGCTACTTTCTGGTTGCTTCACGGGTCACAGTGCATGTCATTGCTTGACGAGTTGTATTGTGGGTACAGTTCAAGTTAATGCAATACAATCCATATAACAGTTTTTCATCAAAAGGGACAGTGAAGCATTAGAATAAACATTAGTTATCAGTATAAAGCGCTAAATAGTCTTCCTATTTAATAGAATGGCATTATTTTTCTCATAATTATTCTTCACGAAACACACGATATATTTCACATATACGCATGACTTATAAGTAATTACATTCGTATTTAAATTTAAATGTGCATCCAATTATAGAACTTATATAATTTATAGTCGTGATCCATAAGAAAACGACTATCCGGTGTGTCTAATTATAAAGAAATGATCGTTGCATTCGACTTGATAAATACACTTAAACGAAATATCATCGGTATGAACGAACTGCTCGTAGTCTACAATTGAACCTCCTTCTGGGAGAACTCGACTGATTGCGCATGCGTGGTGTTATCCCAGATTAGCCTGTGCACTCCACACAGGCTAATCAGGGATGACACTTTCGAATTATCATGATTTTCCTTAAGAAAAGACTTAAAGTTAACGAAAAATCCAAACACTCCAAAAGTGTCGACCTTGAATAGCCTATGCGGACTTCAAAGACTAATCTGTGACGACACTGTACGCTCATGCATGATAACAGTTTCCTCAGAACGAGTATCAGATCTCTAAAATTACCAGATGTTTACATTTATGAGCGAGGGACAGCTTTTCCCGGTACGCTGTCTGTGACAGCTATACGTTTGCAGTTTAACTCGAGAAAAATGTTATATGTAGATTATATACGTACTCAGTGATAACAAAGTTATGCAAAGCGAGAATAAATCAATTCCACGTTGTTATCTGATTTTGATAAGCAGATGGATGCTCTAGTATTAAGATTTATAATGAATATTCAAGTCAGCTATTTATAGTACATAATTGTTTTATTGTAGTTTTATTTTACATTAATAAATCATCCAAATATTTGGAAATGGACCCGAAATGGATCCGATAAGGCACTGGTATTTGCTTACTGCGAGTATCGGTGCGCGGCTGGTATTGGTTCAGTAGCGGTTAGCAGCCGTCAGCTGGCAGTGAGAGCGAACAACACTTCGCCGCTACCGGTACAGTTAATCACGCGGACTTCCACTCGAAACACCGGGATATGTTTGCTTTCGGATTTGAACTTTTACTTCAGCGCTTTAACAATGTTTGACTTAAACTCGCTGAGCGAGGGAATACAAATATTCAATACTGTGATTTGTGTAATTAAGTTTGAAAACTGTTTTCCTCATTAGTTCAACACGTCGCTATTACTTAGTTTGGAACGTAAACTATATCAAGTTTCTATATAATAGTCGCATGCATACCATTTCGTTATACGGGCCGCGGAGTTTACAAGGAACGTGTCAATATTTATATTATATTTAAAAAGTAATTATTTTATTTTTGGTGGATTTTTCAGCGTGATAAATAAAAATTCAGATTTAATTAACTTTTAATTTAAATTATTTGTTTAATCCGAAGAATGTACACTTTGATGAGTAAATCTATCGGTGGATATTAAAATTTACGATGACAATAAACAGACGGCTCCCATCTTCACTTTATCAGTATTAACGTGTGTGTTTTTTTTCTATCGGATAGAAGAGATAAACACTGGGTTTCAGTATTCATTTAAATTGCTATTTATAACCATATAAATATATTATTAGTGGATTAAATATCGAACAACACGTTTTATATTCAATTTGACATTTGTTGGGGATAAATACAGATATGGAATGAAGTTAATCATAACACGGAACTTTGTGAATGATCTATAGGAATTTGCAGTTTAGACACAAATGTTAACATTCAAGAGGACGTGATTCAAATCCACATAAACCTGAACAGTCTGTACGACATGTTTGACGGTTAACACTTGCGAGTAACAACAACGAAATAACCATTGAACAACATGTGTTAAAAATATCCGTATGTGTAGGCATAATTGTGTTTATATAAAATGTAAACAAACTACACCAACATGCGAGATTTTCAGACACCTTGCGTCACCTGGCAAACTGTGACATTCTGGTCTATAAGTCTGGCTGCACTGAGCTGGTCGGCGTCGGTGGTGGAGGATGCACGTGTCCCGCTGATGATCTCCTTCCTCTCTTCCGCCGGTGATAAAGAAGGATCCAAGACATTCGCCGGTGCGTTCTTTAGTGCCCTGGACTTTGTGAATCAGAATAAGTCGCTGCTGCCCGGATATCGGCTGGAATGCCTTTTTAACGACACAGATCGGAGCTCCCTGAACGCCATCAACGCGATGACGTCACACTACGGGAACGGGATTATCGCGTTCATCGGGCCAGACGAATCGTGTCACTGTGAGTCGACGGTGGCGGCGGCATGGAACCTTCCCATGATCGGATACGTAAGTCGTCTGCTTGACATCATGTTCCTTTTTTGTATGATGTTTCGATTTTGTATTTTCAAGCAAATTATACATAAAGCACATTTATATTTTGTATTTAAAATTTCCATAATTTCCGGCGTAAAGATAAAAGAAAACGTCATTTGTATTTACATGCACAATTTCAAAATGAACGAATACCCGGCTGCTAATTGAGTACACGTTAATTTGATATTTTTAAGTTTAACGATTTTACTAAGATCACTTTGTTGTGAAACCGTTCAACTTTTATTTAACACAAATCTTTTATTTATCTGTTATTTTCAAGTATGTACACAAATAAGAAAACACATTTTCCCTCTTGTCTATTTGCTTATCATTTAACGTTTAGGTTGCTTGTTTGTAACTGAGATTTTGAGAGGTAATATAACTTCATTGACACTCTCAAAATACATAAACAATCACTTGTTTACATTATCTAAGCGTTATCAGATTTATGTCGCAAATATTGTCAAATTCATTTATTGACAACCGCTTTGCATTATATCCGATATTTTTTTCTCTAAGGTTTTCATAACAAACAAAACTTGTAGATAATAACTGCAATTGATAAATACATGTGCCTTTACGTGTAAATGTCTAATAAACTATTAGCTCTTACAAACCAATACTTTGATTTGAATATTATATAAAGAAACAACCAAAATTAGATATATACACATAACAACAAGATAAGAACAATTAAATATGTTGGTCTAAATGGACTGGTTCAACTTTCGACAAACACTTTTTTTTCAAAAATTGTAATATATGAAAAAACGCATGCATGCATTATAGTTAAAAATGCAAAATAACATTTTTTTTATAAAGGCATCGGCCTATTTTTGGATAACCATCAATGGAAATCAATAAAATATTTTAGTTGTTTGCAACGGTTTTCACCGACAACAAGAAAAATACATGTGCTCCTAAAGTATCGTTAAAAGTGCGCTAAAACCTTTTTTATTCAATCAGAGAGCCTGAAAATATTTTAGTGGAAGGCAGATTTTGATTTCAGAGGTGCCGAGTTCGATTCCCAAAAAGAAAAAAATGGTATCCATTGTTTGCGCTTATATGTATAGGTATACAAGACTAATTCAAAAATTATATGTTTGTTAATATATTTATTTGATGTTAGTTTTTGAAATTAAGAAATTATGTGAACATTTCCATTTAAAGTTATGTACCATATATATAAGCATAGAGGGTTAACGTGTAAATGGACGTTCTAACGACTACTTCAAGGAATGTAAATGCGATTTGCCAAGTTAAAAATTATTCATTTCGTATTTTTAATCTTTTAGATTCGAAAAATTAGCAATACTGCTAACAAATAGATGTATTTAGAACATACTGAAACCGAAAGACATGCCATTCACTAATAAAAAATTGATAAAGGTTATATGGTACTTATACACGGCGCAATCGAGCTGGTCTTGTTAATTTCTTCTATTTATAGGTTCAGATTATTGAAGAAATAAGATTTATTTAACCTGCTACGTAATTGTTAATGAAAATTGTGACAAGTAAGTATGTTTGGGTAATATTTATGGTTTTTTAATTCATACATTATTCGTAAAAATATTGAATAATAAATGTTATGTCTTTTACAGCTTTTATTTCTTATATCCGCGAAAACGGGTCTTTATGATGATCAATTCGAATTCCTCTTTCTAAATGCTACTTAAGCTATGTTAAATGTGATAGTTCATTTTATGAATCGATTGACAGGTCTGCTAATAACTCGTAAAGCGACTGTATGGTGACTGTCATTGGAAATACATTACTGACGACAATACCGCTTCTTAGAGATCCGGAAAGAGATTCTATGAGTTTTTAAAACACAAAGAGAGATTACAAATGAAACCATTAATCTGACAGGTCATTCATCGCTTTAACAAAAAGTCTGTTCTTCAGCCGATTTTTATTAATATTATCTGTTTGATTTTATAAAGCGAAATGAATGATTTTTAAAATAAAAATAACGATTCACTCTGCTTAACGTGAAGCCCATTAATTGGCCTTGGCGCAGATTAACGTCCTAAATAATATTTTATGTATTATAATCGGACGTTCTTTAAATTAATTCGCCCTCCCCCCCATAGTGTGGCTTCATCGCTTTAAGTTCAATAAACTCACACGCATATGAACTTGATCGTGTCCGACGAATATTATTATAAAATGTCTGTCATTGAAGACAAAATTACCGATCGGTTAATGTCCGATACACGGAAATGTTGTGTTGATAAAGAATAGTAACAAAAGAGGTTTCGATGCCATCAAAATTTCGTGAAATGTTTTTGTCAGTCAAATTACTTTAAACAAAAAGATATGAATCTGTGTAAGACAATAATAAGTAAGTTAAAAAAACAAAAAAAACATGTTGACATGCAATGCCCTGCTTCCGGGTTGGGACATCGCATGTTGACAGGCCAATATCAAAGGGATCTTTTCACGGTTTGGTAAATTGACAAAATTGAAAAAAGTTGTTTCAGATTCGCAAATTTTCGGTTTAGTTATGATATTTGTGAGGAAACAGTATTACTGAACATTTATCATGGTCTATTATATGTATCTGTTGACGATTCAAAAACCTGAAAATTATAAAGCGTTGCAACGCGAAACGATTGAATAATTTGGAGAGTTCTGTTGTTGTCGTTTAAATTTGTGAAACTACGAAGATTGCTTATATAACGTATAAAATACGCATCTTATGTATGCTTGGAAGGATAGCTCAGTTGGCTAAAGCGTTTTTACTTCAGGATTCCGGGGGTCACTGGTGCGAACCCTGCTGCGGGCTACATTATTTTTTCCTTTTTTTATTTTTATTTTTGATTTTTGACTGGAGCTTTTAAAATTTAATGTTTACATTTATCAATAAAAAGCATTTACTTAAAAACTTCAAAACATGCCAAAATTTGTGAAAAGGCCCCTTTAAGCTCCACGTTCGTCAAACAACCCGCCCGGCAATGTTGAGATGTATTTCTCATTTCACTTACGAAAATATTTATAAATTCCTGTAATAATCAACAAAATGTTCGCATTGTTAAGATTTATCTGCCAATGCATGAACCATTCTTTGTCATTCTTATGCGAAGCTCAAACCAAGAGCGCTGACGTCTTCGGGTTAGTTGTTTAACTTCAAAACTACAAAAGCTGTTTTAATGAATCTACATAGATAACTTCTTAATTGTATGTTAAATCAAACTAGCATTGTATGAATTATGATCTCCGTAATATCATTTACTTTGTATACATATTCCAATTCACGATTTCTCTCATTTTACTATTGAAGACTGGCTAGAATACCCAGTATAATTGATTTGAAAGTTATATATTTCTCAAGCTCTTTACCGCTGGTTGTGGATTGTAATCTTGATAATACGTAACATGGTCCATGTCTATTTATTTTTTAAAGGTACCAGTTGATATCTATCTCTATCTCTCTTAAATAAAATCACATAGAACTAGAAAATAAATATTTTACCGTGTTTATGATTCTTAATCGTTCTGCGCATGCTAGAGAAATAGTTTGCACAAACTGACTTCCGCGTTGGTGGAAAACAATTAACAAGGCTCAATCAAAATATTCTTCACATGATTTATGAATTTTCGACGCTTTCTGTGGATCTATATCTGGCAAGAAGTCAGTCAGTTAAATCGCTAGCTTCAGTGTGTATAATAGTAGACCTTAGTCGCCATTTTATGCTCAGATTGTCTTTAAGGGTATTTAAGCTGTTTAATGCTTAAAGGGCATATCGGCGGTATTTCCGTAAATACCGACAATTGTTAAAAAAACAAATAGCCTGTTTCCGGTAGATATTTATCAAATAATAACGTTACAATACATATCGTTACTATAAACTGTTATAAATTAAGGAGCGGGTCGTCGTTCGTATCTGTCGGACGAATACAGTGTATCGGACCGGGTCGACTTTCTATATCTGAGAAGAATCCGATTGCGAGAAACAAGACAAGACAACTGCCTCTTCTAGGTTTCAGGAATTGAAAGAGACAATGCATGAGCGAAAAAGTTTGTGTCTGTTATTTGTTACTCTAGATAATACAAGAAAAACGATTAAAGGGAAGTGTGAACGTACAGATACGAATGTGTCAATATTTACACACTGACTAATACGAGTTTATTGGTCCATTTCGATGGCACGTGATATCTTGATATTATGCTAGTACTAGTTCGGTTTTTATTCATAACTGGAAGCGGAAATCCATATAAACACATTTCATTTTGAATCGAGAATAATCCTGACTACTGTAAATCTATAAAAGCAGCTTGATTATTATTATTATTATATTTATAATGTTAAGGTCTTAAACGCTGGGCATTAACTGTGATTACTGTAATAAATCATAATAATACGCATTACATGCGAATTTAGTGCTCTAAATTTATGTCGTACACAATAATGGATCATACAACTACACTAAATTTATGTCGCACACAATAATGGATCATACAACTACTCTAAATTTATGTCGCACACAATAATGGATCATAAAACTACTCTAAATTTATGTCGTACACAATAATGGATCATAAAACTACTCTAAATTTATGTCAAACACAATAATGGATCATAAAACTACTCTAAATTTATGTCGCACACAATAATGGATCATACAACTGTAATCTCGTTAAGAGTCCGTAGCGACTCATGGCATTTGTTCATAGCATAACAACATATCGCTAATATAGATAGTTAGAAATGAATTCGCCAGCGGCTCCTTTATTTCCTGAAAATATGTCTTAAAACGTACACAAAAATATTTTGTAAAATTGAAATGCACTAAGTCAATAGACATGCCCTTCAAAATTGTGTAAGTTTGTGAGATCGTTTAGCAACCCGAAAATAGACAGATATCATCTGTCGCAAAAAACAGTGTTTTAATTTGCTTCCAAATATTTCCGATACAGCAATTTACACCAAGTCTAACAAAGTATAGGCAGAATTAAACCGAAGAGATAATACCGAGAAAATGCATAATTCTTTTGCTTTACATTGTTACACAATGTTTGATGTAGTCGAACCAGCCTTATTTAAACCGCGATTGACGAAAAAAGAAAAGTTTTAAAATACCCTATTTTTTACAATTATTAGTTTATATTGATTGAAATATCACGAATGGTATATTACATTACTTGAAAAAAGTTTTCATATGTTCAGTATATTCTGTAATAAATTTTACTGGGTATGTCTACCTGGTAACCTACCAGTTAACTATAAATAACGCAAGTAGATTGATCATCATCGTTACGTGGTAAACCCAGGAATGCAAATTATGCATGCGTAGTGAATTGTATATAATTTATATATAAACTGATCAATCTACTTGCGTTATTTATAGCGTGTATATCGTTATGTCACATATTTTCGCGATGTACTTTCGATTACACATCGCGAAATTTTATTACCAAATAATCTGAAAATATGAACTTTTTTTAAGTAATGTAATATAACAACCGCGATATTTTAATCAATATAAACTAATAATTGTACAAAATACGGTATTTTAAAAATTTTCGTTTTTTTACAATCGCGGTTGACAGTCCCTTTAAATTATAATCGTTTCATTAACTATAAGTCTTTGACAAGTTACTTGCACTGTTTTATCACATTAATATGTTTTGCTTCGATAATTCCTTTGTATTTAAAACTTGAAAGTGATGTTATTTGTGTCGTAATGTCTAGTTAATTGGTCACTCGTCACTTATTAAAGACTAGCCGCTATACGCATGTCTCTTTTAAAGATAATTATTGAAAATACTTTTCCTTATTATTTCGAAAAAAAAATGTTTAGCTTCTGTTTAAAGCTTTGCATTGTGCTTTTGGTTTGATGATGGGCGTGTTGTAATATATGAATTGAATGCCCAATGTATTTTGCTTCATTAAATGTAGGTATAAAATCATATTCAAAGAAACACATTCCATAGAATTATTTAACAAATATTGAAATGTTTTGTTTAAGCGAAAAATGTGTTAAGCGTTTGTCAGGAAATTTAAAATACTCCAACCGCATGTGGCAAACATACTATACAACGATCTTATTTCTAAATTGAATTTCCCGCTTCTTTCGTTAGTTTGTCAGGGCGAAGACCATACCTTTATTTCAGTAAGGACCGGAAGAGCTTCCTGATCATGGTATGAGTCATTTTCTGGAAATAATAGGCTGTATGCAGGAGCGTTAAGTGTCGTTACAGAGTAGCCTTTGCATTTCACAGAGACTTATCCGACACGACATTTTTCTCTTTTATTGTATTTTTCGTTTGAAGGAAGACTTCTGAACAAAATTCAAGATAAGGCGCAAATTTGCCTTCCCTTATTAGGCAGTTTGGACTGTGCAGGCTAATCTGGGACGACGCTTTGCGCGCATGCGTTAAGCCCAGTTTTCCCTGAACGAGACTCATACTATCGTACAATACGAGGCTGTTTGTGTATTGCTAATGAACTATATTTACCAACTTCACGATTTTATATGCATATTGATCTACATAAACAACTTGTAATATCTCGGTCGTTTGATGCCTGACTTACAGAAATAGAGAGTGTTTACAAAAATTAATGTATTAATATATATATAAACGAAAAAATAATAATTTATGTATTAATTTATACCCGATCAAGCACATTTTCGTACGCAAATATCATGGGATTGTCTCTGCGTAGGTAAGACTCCATACAAAGACCCATCATGACGTCAGCAAAGTACTTTTATTGTTCAGTTTGTCAATAAAATAGCACACAAATATGTGATTTGTTGTAAAAATAGACGCACTTATTGTTTTATTATCGTATGACAAAATGCGTTGAATGGATTTGAAGTGAATAATAAAATCATTTGAAAAAAAACCCATAAAACTTAAGTATTACCACTGTAGGCTTTGTTTTGTTTTATTCCAGTGTACAAACAATGGAAATCAATGTGATACTTTTTATCTGTTCACCAGAAACCATAAAAAAAGGTGCGTAGGAAGTATTGTGCTTGTCAAAATGAACGACCGTTGTTTGTATAATTGAATAAAGTTTAAAAACCCAACTGAATAGGCCTGCACGTTTTTCATTAATAAAAGAATATTGCGTAAACATGGTAAAGGCGTTTAAAAAAAACTTAAAACGCATTTTATTCATGCAATGATTCTGTATTTGCAAATGATCCGCAAAAAGTGTAAATATAAAAACTAATTTTAATAATAAGAAACCAGTGTTTAATTTTTAAATATTTCTAACAGAGAGCTTTTAATTAACACAAAGTATTTCAATGAATTCACAAAATGCAAACCCGAAAAAAATACAAGAAAAATATTGATAATGTTGCTGTTAATTAGGATTTCTTTAAATCCATGATGTTTCTTTATTTTGTTCTACGCACTTGTATCAAATTCGTGTGTACATGTACGTTGCTATGCTCTTAAGTCTTGTTAAAAAGAAGGGATTAAGCTGATATGTGTACGTTATTCATATCGCTTCTGTATAACTTTCAAATTGACGTCTCGAGCGGGCAATCATTATTATCAGCCGGGCCAATATGATCATATCTGAAACGAATCTGATCCCGCAACGTAACCGGAAGAAAGTGGCGTTCGCACTCAGTAGTATCCAGTGGTTTTAAATAAAAATAAGCCACGAATAAACGATGAAAGTAAATAAAAAAACGTGTCATACGACTGGAATAATAACAACCTTACTATTTCATTGTTGAAGTTTAGGACTACAATAATTTAATAACTATAATTATATTATATAGTATGTTCGCGTGTCATAATATGTGCATGAATAACTCAAGATTTTTTTCGTTACAATTTTTGAATATGTCTTCAGTTTCTCATCTGCTTGTTAAATGATGACCTCCGGTATTCTGACAGATGATAACCTTTAATGGTGCAACAAAGGAACGACCTATCCGTTAGATAAACTATAACGTGCATGGTGAAAAAAGAACAAAACATGGTTCAGCTTCTTCATATTATGTTTAGACCGAGTTAATTGCGTCAGGGGTAATTTTGTGATTAAATGCACCAATACAATTGCATAGTTTTGAATAACATCAATCTCAGTTATAGTTAAGATTGTTGGTGGTTCAGTTATCTAGGAATTCTGAAACATAGCTCGTGACTTTTTTTTTAGGAAAGTAAAATTACATGATATTTAAGGCACTTAAACTTATTGGAGGTGCATTCAACGAGAAATTGAACACGAAGAAAATAATTACAGAAGTAATAAACTGTTTTGCATTCAGACTTTCTATAATTATTCTTGCAAAGTAAAAAACGAAAACAATATGAATCAGAAGTGAAAGCGAAACATGAAATAACCTTTTCTTGAAGCAAAAACAACATAAGAATTGACCATGCAACAATCAACACGTTTGTGTATGCCATATACTTCTACAGATACTTGTATTATTAAATACTATTCTGCTTTTCTGATGCACCAATAATGGCAACCAGAACAAAGGCTGCTAAAAAATCTGACAGAAGAATGATTGTATCTCAAAATATGCAGTTTCAATTTTTTATTCACATTCTGACATTCTGATATATATAATGTTAAAAAAAACATTGTGGCGATACAAAGTTACGTTGAAATAAAACAAACACAAGTGCCCCTTTTCCTATCAAATAAAAATGTTTTGCATCTACGTAAGTACATAATGTAAACCAAAGGAACACAAAACAGCTGTTGATTAAATAGTCAGCTACCACAGCATGAGTCTTTTTGTTCTAACAAATAACATTCCACTCTGTTTACATTCGTATATTTCATTTAAGTAACATAGCAAGGTTGAGTGCATTTTTCCGCTTTAACTGGGCCGGTGTATGTGTGTGTTGTTTGCTGTTAACAAGGCACATTAAAAGGTCTCCGTTTTGTTGTTATGCTGCAAATGTATACGTTTCCACGAATTCTATGACGGCTGGCTGAGAACGGTCCCCTCACAAAATACATAACCGTATGCTATTGAACGAAAATTTCTTTTTTTTAGGAAAATTGAAACATCAGAAACATTATCAGATAAACAATCACTGTCCTTTAGCCTTTTATTCAAGGCTTATTTTATTAAAAACCAGTTATAAACATGTACATATACATCTGTATATGTGTACATGTTTATAACTGGTAAGCAAAGCAGGACCACACAAAATACAATACAAATTTATCTACCAAACTTGATAAATGTTCAGTGCTAAATTTTTATGAAATTCAAGTTTGTGATCTGAAATATGAAATATTAACTATATGATGCTATATTTTTAAATCTTTTTCTAAAATGAAGGGATATAGTTGACACTTGTTCGTAATTTCATTTCATCGTTCCTTAAACAGTTTTAACTATGTTGCTCTGGTCTCCTTCCTACCATTGAGTTATTCAATGGTAATTCAATTGAATGCGTTTCAATATACTTTTATTATTGTTTAATTTGAGTTACAATGCTATAAATTAAATTTGATGTACCCTTATATGTATCATGAATATTGCTGGGTCAATTGTGTGTTTGAGCGCTCTAAAACCGGGTTTAAACCCCCAACGCTTTGCATTGACCGTTCCAAGGCGGTGACCCCAGCTTTACTCTACTATGAGTTTTTGTTGTTTCGCATTGTGCTGTTTTGTACTGTTAGGGCAATAAGTCACTTGCCTTAAAAAAAGGACCAACTAATTGTTTATAATAAGAATGCAATACTGCTGCAGAAACTGGAGTGTCACTTCTTTATATTGTGTCCATACAGTTTTAACAATTAATGCATATGTAAATATTTAATGTGACAAGCGTATCCTGAACAAGGGAATTGCTAAAATTGAGTGTACATTCCAGTTTGCACAATCTTGCAAAGCTAAATAATGTTTGTGTAAAGAACGGAAACAATACAAATATGTTGCAATGCATGCATTGCCTCCCTTTACTTTGCGAAACATTATGGTGTTTAACTGTTTCTTGTCCATTGTATTAAAATATTGTAAGCCATTATTATGGTAATGATTTGGAGTAGTTTAAGTGGGTTGAAACTAAATTGAAAACTACTTTTTATGGCGTTTTGAATAGTCATAAACAAGACAAAGACAACTGAGTTGGTAGTTAAAACATGTAGACAAAATGCCTGGCGGTATCGGATTTGTGAGTAGCGATTATTAACTTACTTGCATTATTGCCATACATGAATGCGTCTATTGAGATAGATTACCTGCTTTAATTTGGCAGCAACTTTGTTTAAAAAAAGCATTGTATACAGCAAATATTAAAACGTTACTGTCGAAAAATAGAACGTTCGTTAGTGTGATTGACCATATTTACTGCGAATGGTTCAGTTTATAGTACTTGCGTGCTATAGTGTCACTTGATTTGAATAATAACATTAAAACATATAATAAGTCAATATCATGGTGCAAGTTTAATCAGTTCACGATTTATTCATTTTCTTAAAATTTTCAATCAAATCTTTATTTTGAACGATGTTCATTATTAATAATTAGTAGAAAGAACATATTCAATTTTATTCTAAGGATTATATGCTTAAACAAAAAACAACAACAGCAAACAGTGTCTACTAAAACTCTAATTTTACAGAAGCGTCCACGTATTAATTTTCAGTTTACTTCATATCATGCCTTTTGGCAAAAAATGAAAAAAATATAGATTCATCGAAACGTTACCTTTTCTGAAGATGTCAGTTATTAAAAGTATGTTTTTTGTTTTCAGAAATGCCACGACTCCATGAGCCGGAGTGAGGAAGACATGCAGACACGGCGGACATTCGCTACAACCCAGCCTTCCACGGCCAAGGTGTCAAAGTCTATACTTGCCATTCTGCAGTATTACCAATGGAAAAGGTAGGCATGACATCACGTGATATCACGCTTTCACCGGCAAGGTGTCAAAGTTTATATTAGCCATCCTGCAGTATTACCAATAGAACAGGTAGGTCCACGTATACATGTATAATCGCTGTCCTGCAGTATTACCAATGGAACGGGTATGCACGCTATTACGTGATATCACGCAATCACAGCAATTCTATAATCGCTGATGAAATAGCGAAACGTATTTAGATAAATATTCAGGGAATTATTGATGTGTTTTTTCGATTACATTTATGATTTTGTATGTATTAAGGTGATCATTTGTTCTATCTTATCGAGATATCTGAATGGCTCGATGTGATACAGACAAAGACCGTGTATTAGGTCGTATTCGCTTTGAGTAAATATACTCTTTCATTCATTTATTTCATATTTTAACAATTTGAAAAACATGGTACATAAAGCATATAATTACACATAAAAGTTTTGTCTGCTGATGGCATAAGAAATAGCAAACCAATAAATTAAAATAGCATCCTAGTTGATAAATCAAGCAAACATAGATACAGGTATATACAAATTCAATAAATTATATAACTTAATCTAAAACTTTGAGATACTAATACTGTTATTGGTAAATACATGTTATTACATGTATATATATGTGTGTACTAAAAATTTAAACCATGTCACAAACATTAAAATACAAGGATAGCACACAAAAAAGGGAGTCAATCCTTATTTCCATTGTGGTCCTTAATGCATTTTATGTAGTTGACCTAGAAACAACAACTAATTAACACTAGAATAAAACAAAACAAAAAACTCAAATAATAGCAAGCTGATGGGTTTTTACGGTGAACTTGAAATTGGGGAGGTTCTTAGCCTGTCTTATATGTTGTGTCATTTCATTCCAGAGAGAACGAAATATATTATATTATTATCTTTAATAAGTCCACGAAAAAACGTGCTGTAGAATTTAAATATTGAAGCAATATTGATTACTTTGAAAACTAGCATTTAACCAAGAGCTTCGTGCCGAGAAAGAGGGGCGCAATGCGTGTGCGTTAAGTGTCGCTAAAAAGGGGCGCAATGCGTGTGCGTTAAGTGTCGCTAAAGAGGTGCGCAATGCGTGTGCGTTAAGTGTCGCTAAAGAGGGGCGCAATGCGCGTGCGTTAAGTGTCGCAAAAGAGGGGCGCAATGCGTGTGCGTTAAGTGTCGCTAAAGAGGGGCGCAATGCGTGTGCGTTAAGTGTCGCTAAAGAGGGGCGCAATGCGTGTGCGTTAAGTGTCGCTAAAGAGGGGCGCAATGCGTGTGCGTTAAGTGTCGCTAAAGAGGGGCGCAATGCGTGTGCGTTAAGTGTCGCTAAAGAGGGGCGCAATGCGTGTGCGTTAAGTGTCGCTAAAGAGGGGCGCAATGCGTGTGCGTTAAGTGTTAGCTAAAGAGGGGCGCAATGCGTGTGCGTTAAGTGTCGCTAAAGAGGAGAGCAATGCGTGTGCGTTAAGTGTCGCTAAAGAGGGGCGCAATGCGTGTGCGTTAAGTGTCGCTAAAGAGGGGCGCAATGCGTGTGCGTTAAGTGTCGCTAAAGAGGGGCGCAATGCGTGTGCTTTAAGTGTCGCTAAAGAGGGGCGCAATGCGTGTGCGTTAAGTGTCGCTAAAGAGGGGCGCAATGCGTGTGCGTTAAGTGTCGCTAAAGAGGGGCGCAATGCGTGTGCGTTAAGTGTCGCTAAAGAGGGGCGCAATGCGTGTGCGTTAAGTGTCGCTAAAGAGGGGCGCAATGCGTGTGCGTTAAGTGTCGCTAAAGAGGGGCGCAATTCGTGTGCGTTAAGTGTCGCTAAAGAGGGGCGCAATGCGTGTGCGTTAAGTGTCGCTAAGGAGGGGCGCAATGCGTGTGCGTTAAGTGTCGCTAAAGAGGTGCGCAATGCGTGTGCGTTAAGTGTCGTTAAGGAGGGGCGCAATGCGTGTGCGTTAAGTGTCGCTAAAGAGGGACGCAATTCGTGTGCGTTAAGTGTCGCTAAAGATTAGCCTGAGCAGTCTGTGCTTTCCGATGTTATGATATTTGTTTTGGTTAAAAGTAGGTATCTTCTTAGTGAAATATAAGTTAAGACGGAACGTGTCAAACTTGATTAGCCTGTGCGGACTTCACAGGCTTATTTGAGACGACACTTTACGCACATGCATTTAGCCCAGTTTTGTCTAAGAGCGAGACTCATTCACTGGCTTCTGTCATGCAAAATTAGCTGTTTTCGAAAAGAGAACGGCAAGTCACAGCCATTCTGAAACGTTATGTATGCACATCGTTTGCAAGAATTAAGAATGTTATCATTTAAATCGCTATAAACATTAACATTTTGTGTGCAAAAATGTTCCATAAAATAAATTGTGTTCCACATATTTCAATGAAAGACAAGGATATGGATCTTTCGACAAAGTGTATTCCATTTATCAACAATGTTTGAACGATTCTTAACAAAGATAGTTCTCAGATAAGCAGAAGTCTCGTTATCAAGGATGAAAACTCGACTTTCCCTTGCTACAGACCAGCGCAACTGTTACAGCAGTCAAGATAAAGACACGTGCTAATTTAAATACTCTTCACTTCTGCTTGATCTACATTGGTGCAATGAAAGATTTGTGGCATGAATCTTCATTACTTTACGACAAATGTATTCATAACGTCTATATTTTTTTAGAAAGATTGCATAAAGCATGTTGCATAAGAATCTTTCATGATGTGATATCCACACTGCCTTTAGTTAATCGGTCTTTCGGCAAGCTTACGTGCTGATTCGTAAATGTGTAACGTATCTTTACATCTGTTTTGTTAACGTAAGAAACGTTTATGATCTCTTTCTAACATCTCTTTTTTAAGGTCCTTGTCGTTTGAATGCAAATAAATTTCCCTTAAACTAAGAATACGTTTCATTATAAACATAGTTCGATTGCTTATCATATAAGCAAAACTCGAAACTCTTTATAGATTTCCATTTACAAAAAACAACACATGAAACATGTTTCGAAAAACTAAGTTTATGTCAACTTAACAAAAACATTTTATATAAAACTAAGTATATATCAATTCAACCTAAAGCGGCGTTTATGCATATATAAGGTGTATTTTTCCCGACAGTTCATACACCGATGAAATGCAGAAAAATACTATTAAATTCTTATAATTACTCAAAATGAGAAATTTTATCGTGGTAAGGGTCATAAAAGTCCTTTATAATCTAGCGTATGAATGATTTTTTTCAGTTTCGGTTTCATCTCCTTCAAACGGGTATATCTTTGAAGTTCGCGCAAAAATTAAAGTGTCATTTCGCTATTGACCAATAAAAAACAAAGCCATTAAGTTTCGCGCAAAGCATAACGTCATTTTGGCAACTTGTTTACGACCAGAAAGTAGAATATGAATATTCATGTATAAATTTGCATACGAAGTGGGCTCATCGGCAAATGAAAAACCGGTCACGTGAACAAATTATCCAATCAGAATGCAGCATTCATATGAATGTGACAGAAGTTGTAATTATTATGTTATGAAAATCTAAGCATACATGTTTATCAACAAAACCTTATGATGTTATGAAAAACGAAGTATATACGAACTAAACCTAAAAATATTATGACAAACTAAGTATATATCAGCTAAACCTTAAGATATTATGAAAAATGTACTGTACTATATGTCGACTTAAAAAGCTGATTTTCAGGCTACAATACGCACACTGTATTTTCTTTAAAGATCGATGTGGTATAATGTATAATTGTATTTAACAAAATTTAAGCTGTCTAGTATAAACGTATATTTTCAAGTCTAATCCGAGTAGAAAACTCTTTATATTTATTAAAGAGGTCGTTATTTTAAGTACTTCAATTGCAAGCCATTATATTAACGTGCTTCTACGGTACGGGTTCTTAAAATTACGTAGACATATCCATATGGCACCACGTTAAAGTGTATGTTTGATCATATAACAGTATTTTGCATTTACAGTAGCCTTGGCATAACTTGTGATGCCAGAAAAACATGTGTATACTTGCAACAATTACTTCTAAACGTTTTTCTACGAGTATGTTCTTTTTTCCTAGGGTGACCTTGGTGGTGGGTGCAAGCTCAATATGGAACGAGACAGCCGATAGCCTGAAGACGCTCATGAAGGACCACAACATCCGGTTGCATGACGCCATATATTTCCCGGAACCTTACGCATCCGGCGAGGAAATGTATCAAATTGTTGAAAAGTCATACCAAGTGACGCGCAGTAAGTAAGGCGACATTCCTTAAAATACGTTTGGTCGCCTTTCAAGATTGATAGCGACTAGGTTTTTGAAAAACGAACCTAACATACATGTATTACCATCTACCCATAATAACATTGAAGCGCGCTGTTGGAAAACAGCGCTTAATGCATGTGCTAAAAGTGACGTCTCAGATATAGAGGATATTTGTTGGATTCGTTGGATTATCGATTTAAATTCACGATTGATGATAGACTCGTGCGCCACTCGTGAAAATATATTTTTTCTATGATAACGAGTGAATTAAAATCGATATTCCACCGAATTCAACATTTTTTTTCTTTTTATTTTATGCTTTTTTCACCGTTTATATAAATTGTTTAAGGGTTTAACTAAAGAATTTCGCTTGGATAATGACGTCATTTCGTCAAAACAATGACGTCATTTCACAGTAAACAATGAACATTATCGATAATTTTATTGATAATTTTCACTGTTTGAAACAGTTAAGTTATCAGTTTTAATTTACTGATATTTCTCTATAAACCACCGGAAAGCATGAAATAAAAGCCTGTATTGGATTTTTGTTAAAGGTAGTATCTTTGTAGCGAAAATCCAGTTTAGGCGGAAAGCGTCGTCACTGATAAGCTTGTGTGCACACAATGTTAAATGAGACTTTAGTTGTCCTATAAACTGCAGTTTTTATCTCGAATATTGTTATTTTCTATAACAGTCGAATATCCAAATAGGAATTTATATTTTAATGATATTGTGTCTTATCCTTTATCGGTATAGCGACTGGTATTTTCATCTCGTTGCCATGGAAGAAAAGTCTTATATTTCCTGACCAATTGAACATGTACAATGGAGAAACTAACTGTTATTAAAATAACCAGTTGCTAGTATATATAAAATTGAGCAATATCGCGCTGATTTTCCCTGTGACTTACTTCTCTTAATTTCCGGGTAGACCTTTCTCCCTATTATAAAACCACTGCGGTAAGTCAGGATTGTATTTATAATACTTTGTATCCGAGATCCAGTCCAAAGATTTTCTGTTTTGTATTAATTTAAAACAATTTCCTAAACGTTCTTTTTACACAGAGAAGTTTAAAAAATAAATAAATGTAATATATCGGTGTTTGCGTCTGTTAAGTAGGAGCGGTTTATGTTTAATTACAGAGCTCAACATAAGAGGCATATTTCCACAGCAAACTTTCTTAATCGTTACCAAAATCCTATGTTGTGAATGCTGATTAGACTCGTCTGGATGTAACGATTCTTACGAGCACTTAAAACATAGGATTTAAGTAACAATGTTCTTGTAGATACCATTGCTCTCTCCTTCTCTAGTTCCCTGGTTTACGACGTAGTGGACAATGTGTAAGCGGACCGGATAGCTCAGTTGGTCGATCATTTGTAATGTATACATGTGTTCAGGATTCGAGTCCTGGCTGCATGTTTTCTCATCTTTATTTTATGTTTTATCACCCTGTGTCAAGAGGAACGGAATCACACTGAAATGCCTGACTTTAAATTATTTATGTGTACCCTTTGGAATACGATAAGATAGTTGTATAACATGTATGTCGATGAAGATGATTCCTACGCATGCCCGAAGTAGTTAACCCTTTGCATGCTGGGAAATTTGTCGTCTGCAAAAATGTCGTCTGCAGAATTTCTAAAATTAGCATTTTCTTCGATTTTTTTCAAAGAATACTATCAGAATAGCAAACAGTTTGGATCCAGATGAGACGCCACGTTCTGTGGCGTCTCATCTGGATCCAAACTGTTTGCAAAGGCCTTTAAAATTCAGCTCCAGCGCTTTAAGGGTTAATATTTGTTACTTCGTGATGCTCTAGTTTGGACATGTCTTAGGCATGTATTAAATTGCAACATGAATAACGGATTAAATGCGATATGTCACAGGAATTTCCGTTATTTAATATGTTTTTCTGTAAAATCCTTTAAAATTATTCTTGTGTATTTCGGTATCTACATGCCAAGCATGAACTTTTTTTTCGAAATTTCCATTAGTTCGATATATCCGACTTCGGAAACGAGAGTCAACAACTCTACATGCTATGGAGACATATTGCGTGTAAATGACTTGTTTCAATAATGTCAAAATAAGAATTATTTAAGAAGAAATCCACTCACCCATCCCATTTTATTTCAAATTACGGATACAAATCTTAAAACTGTCTTTGTGATCAACTTATCTGATAGTTCTATCGAATATGGTCAAGGAGTAACGTCCACATATCATCATGCCATTTTACATTGTCTCAGCCGAATGCATGAGCATAATTGTATTTTCGTTGTAGTTTTCATGACCATTTAATAATAAGGCACGGCCGTTATCATGAGGCGTTTTTCGAAACTAACTCGAATTTAATCGTTGATTTATTTATTTTTTGATCATGTCGGATGCTGTTATTTAGAATATCCGATGAAAAATTATTAAAGATTAAATAAAATTATGGTCATATTTATCTTTGTTCTAAATCCTTTGTAATTAGAGTTTGAATGAGAAAGTGGTGAATTTTGTTTGATTTTTGACATTATTCTAACGGATTTCTTGAAAAATAAGCAGATAGGAAGATAGGGATTACGTTTACAAAGGCATTTTTACTAAGGCTATCAAAGAACACACTCAAACCTGCTCGACTCGATACGTAAAATATAAAGAATATGGAAAATACACTCCGCTATCCACTGATATGTATACAATATCTCAGTCGTCGCATGATCAACACTCGCTAAAGTCAATTGAACGGTGTGATGACTAGATGCTGCAGCCACCAAGCAGTGGCAGTTGCAAACAATTAATTATAGAATTTTAAGACTAATGATCCAATAAACGTATACATATAGGGTACTTTCGAAATATTATATTTAGCGGTCTCTATTTTGTGCGTATAAGATAGCTGACCACTGAGAATGCGTATCAGGTCAGCCGTTATCGAATAATTGAATGCATTTTCTCAGTAGAGTCATAACACACTGGTTGACAGTTCAACAAGTTACATTCTTAAATTAATGTGTGCGCACGTAAAAGCTCTCGCGTGATAAAGTAATAAAAACCTCCTAATAACATATGTCCTATATCCCATTTTTCGAGTCTACGTGTTTCTTGATTCCAGTCTACGAGTTTCTCGTTTCCATTTTGTGTGATTCTAGCTTCCAATCTTAATGTTTCTTGTTTCCAGTCCACGTGTTTCTTGTTTCCTACTTACGTGTTTCTTTTTTTACAGTCTACGTGTTTCTTGATTTTAATTTAAGTGTTGTTTCTTGTTTCGAGTATACGTCTTTCTTGTTTCCAGTATACGTGTTTTTTTTGTTTCAAGTCTACGTGTTTCTTGTTTTTAGTCTACGTGTTTCTGGGTGACCACCACGGCCTGATTGACTTCAGTCGTCTGCTGAAGGCGCACGTGGAGGACCGGATATCCGAGTACGTCGTCATCGCCGTGGACGAACGCCTGTACACAGAGGACCCGCACACATACCTCCTCAAAAGTACGCGACGATCACTGAACGACATATAATTTTGATTACACTTTAACATTAAACGATGCTCAAGTAGTCTGAGTTTACTTGCAGGTAGTAGATTCGTAGGTCAGCCAATGACGGATGTCTCCAATCATGAATAAGTCTGGCGGTGGGAAAAATGAACTTAATGATTGCTCGTAAAGTGGCGTTCTGTGTAAGCCTGTACAAAACGCTCAGTGTTAAAAGCGGCGCTTATATATAATATTTTGTTAAGATGAAGTGTCATTTTTAACTAAATCCAGGCTAGGCGGAATGCACAGGTAAATCTTGGACGACTATTTGCGCACACGTATTAAGCCGCTTTTTCACAGAGGGCGGCTTTCAGTGATAACTGAATGTTGTACCACACTGTTGCAAAATCCGTTTCAACTATATGTATTTTCAATTGTTATACAAACAAAATTGGATAAACAGAAAATCGGTGTGATCAATGTTTACCTTAACGTTAACTGCATTAAAGATTGAAGCTATTATCGAGAGAAATAACGTTTTTTGTAATTCTCGTTATGTTGTTATATACATTGCTTACAGAATATTGTTTGATTTTGATAGGCTGTAATATATATCTGCGATAATGTCTGCAAGTTGGCACAAATCATACCATTCAAGTACTCGTTTACCCAGTAAGTATAATGTATAATACTGTTTGTTATATATATCCTGTTCAGCACCATTCGAATCCAAAGACGATTTAAACACTTATCAAGTACAGTCGTTCGAGACGGTCCTACTGCTGGTCCCTCGTCCGCCCCTTAATGACGACTGGGACCACTTCCTGGATGACGTCAGACGCCGGAACACAATGCCTCCAATCAACGGGTTCGCACAGGTCTACAAAGGATCCGCGGTAAGGACTCCACACAGTCAAGGCATTTTACCCAAATATAAAAATCATGAAACCCTCGTTGCATCATTGGGAAATCATTCGTATCATTTTGAGATGTATTAAATCTAAGCTGAGTAACCAACTGCACTTGCAATATACATGAGACAAAACACATGACAAACACACTTCTTAATGAAATTATGGGCGCTCAAACTTTCGGCTTCCTCTTGAAATAGCTTGACGATGGTCTAAATATTTAAATCTATGCTGTTTTGTCCAAAACTATTGTTCAAAGATTTTATGCAGTTACATTATTTTCTTTACTTTCTGTAATCGCGCAAAACAGTGATACCTTAATGAATCTTGTGTTAACATGTCTCTAATTAGTAACAAAATGAAGCACATCCCATTCAGACTAAATCTAGAAAAGTTGAGCGTCATGCATATTTATCAAGTGTCGTCCTATATAAGCAAGTTGCCTGCTCAAGCTTATCATAGCGACACTCACGTTTCATGGATTTATTTTTGTTTAAAGGAAGTTTTATCTCAACGAAAATAATTTAGTTTTGCAGCCTGTATGGACTTATATATTACGACAATTTACGAAAATGCATTAAGTCATTTTATATTAGAACGAGGGTCCATTTAATACTCGCTCTGTCAAATCGTTGGGAAATAGTTTAAAAGTGTTGTCTGACTGATATTTTTGCTAAATCTTGTTGCATGCTTGTAAATGTTTTTTATCAATGTGGAATTCATAAGACAAGTCTTTGTCTTTTAAATTCACGTTCATCTGCTTCGCTCTAATTTATCAATTAAATTTAATTTCGCAAAAAGAAACTCGATTACTGTGTGATATTATGTGTCTTGTTTTATTAATATCCTCTTTTAGCAGTTTTCTTATAGCTTGTGCAGGTCTTGGTACCTAATTTGAAAAAAGCATTTATGATCGCGTGATCAAATACATTGGGATATAATTGACTGAATGTCCCGTAGGATTTTTCATTTGTTACGGCACGAAATGGCTAGGTTTTTGTTTTGAGTTTTTGCCAGTAATATTGTGTAATAAATAATCCGAGCCAATTCGTCAGAAAAAATACAAGGCTGTCAGCTTTTATAGGAAGTGTACTCCCATTTGTAAAGCGTCAATTAATTTCTTCAGCTTCAGCAATAAAGTCTCAAATGACAGTAATTATCTGGTCAGTGCTTAAACCACTTAAAGATCAATAACGTTCTCAACTACCATTCATAAAAAGTTGTGCGTCATTTTGTACGTACATCTAGTTATTAACCTCATAAATGAGTATCTGTCGTGGTGTTGATATCATAGTTGTTTTGTTTTCAGGTTTTTTACAACCAATTTATGTCTCGTTTCTGGTCCTAAAAAAGTTTAAATATACCTCCATTTTTGTGGAATTCAATAATATGTACATGATTTAATAAATTGATTAATAAACTGATGAAAACGTCAAAACGGCAATACGATTAAAAGAACTTGTCAACGACATTATAATATTAATAAATGTTAACTTATCAATTAAAGTTAGCTGTAGAGTAGAGTTTGTTTGAATGTTTTGCTATCCATCTGGATTAAAGACCGGCATTTACCGACTTTTGAAACACATCTGAGCATCGGTCTGTAAAAATTGGGCCTAATGAATGTGTTTAAGTGTCGTCCCCGATCAGCCTGTGCAGTCCGCACTTGCTAAACAGGGGCGATATTTTCCACCTTTACATAATTTTTTCTTTAAAAGTAGGTCCCTTTAAACTAACTTCCAGTGTATGCGGAAAGGCTTTCACTGATAAACCTGGCCCCTGATTAGACTAACTTCTAATTTAAGGGGTGCTTATATATTTAAACAGCCTGTCTGTCCGTTCTACAGATAAAGGTTCCAATCTTCGCCGCCTTCCTGTACGACGCCGTGCACACGTACGCTCTAGCCCTGCACGCGACGCTTACATCCGGGGACGACATGCGCAACGGCACGGCGCTTATAGCTCACATCCGCAATACTACATATACAAGTAATGTTCATATCTCATATCCGCAATACTACATAAACAAGTAATGTTCATATCTAATATCCGAAATACCACATATGCAAGTAATGTTCATATCTCATATTTGGAATACCACATATACAAGTTATGTTCATATCTCATATCCGAAATACCACATATGCAAGTAATGTTCATATCTCATATCCGGAATACCACATATACAAGTAATGTTCATATCTCATATCCGGAATACCACATATGCAAGTAATGTTCATATCTCATATTCTTAATACCACATATACAAGTAATGTTCATATCTCATATCCGGAATACCACATATACAAGTTATGTTCATATCTCATATCCGAAATACCACATATGCAAGTAATGTTCATATCTCATATCCGAAATACCACATATGCAAGTAATGTTCATATCTCATATCCGAAATACCACATATGCAAGTAATGTTCATATCTTATATCCGAAATACTACATATGCAAGTAATGTTCATATTTCATATCCGAAATACTACATATGCAAGTAATGTTCATATCTCATATCCGCAAAACTACATATAAAAGTAATGTTCATATATCATATCCGAAATACCACATATGCAAGTAATGTTCATATCTCATATCCAGAACACCACATATGCAAGAAATATACATATCTCATATCCGGAATACCACATATGCAAGTAATGTTCATATCTCATATCCAGAACACCACATATGCAAGTAATGTTCATATCTCATATCCGGAATACCACATATGCAAGTAATGCGCATAGCTCAAATCCTAACTACCACATTGAAAGTAATGTCCGCAACACCACATTTATAATTAATGTCTGCAAAACCTTATATAGAAGTTAAGTCCACAACACCACATACATAATTAATGTCTGCAATACCTTATATAGAAGTAATGTCCGCAACACCACATACATAATTCATGTCTGCAATACCTTATATAGAAGTAATGTCCGCAATACCACATACATAATTAATGTCTGCAATATCTAATATAGAAGCTATGTCCACAACACCACATATATAATTAATGTCTGCAATACCTTATATAGAAGTTATGTCCACAACACCACATATATAATGAATGTCTGCAATACCTTATATAGAAGTTATGTCCACAACACCACAGATATAATTAATGTCTGCAATACCTTATATAGAAGTAATGTCCGCAACACCACATATATAATTAATGTCTGCAATACCTTATATAGAAGTTATGTCCACAACACCACATATATAATTAATGTCTGCAATACCTTATATAGAAGTTATGTCCACAACACCACATATATAATTAATGTATGCAATACCTTATATAAAAGTTATGTCCGCTATACCATATAGAGGTGTTGCTGGTCTTATATATGTGGTAGTAAATTTGGTTTTCTCTTAAGAGAATATTGCGTTATCATACAAAGTTTACATGTTGGTACTTTAATGAGAATGTCAGGCCTTTAAGGTTTAAATAAAAGACGAGTGCCACACACACACAATCGATGATCATACTTTCTAAGATAAAGCTTTTAAATGTATCATATCACTGATTTAGAAAACTATGCATATAAAACCGGGAATACAATGATAATTCTCATCTGACAACATCATGTTTATTTTTGATTGAAGTAATTATATTTTGTTCTTTTCTTTTTGACTGTCTTTTTGTTTAACTTGATTATTGCATTGCTTTTATCTGACAAACCGATTACTAAACAGCGCTCTTATCCTGTGATGAATGCAGGTATCCTAGGTTACGACGTCTACATCGACCGCCAGGGGGACGCGGAGGGCAACTACACGCTCCTCACTTTCGACGTCCACCAACCTGACTCCAAGGTAGAGCTACTTCCGGTTGGCAACTTCCGGATGACCCAAGGTGGCGTCGGCATACCAGTATGTATACATTGCCATCCCCAACGCTTGGAGGGCATCTCTATGTCTATTTCCTGTCAGAAACTTTAAAGGAGTTTCTTTTTTGTATTTTAAAGTACATTTTACAAAATGTTGCATATTGAAGTGTAATATCAATGTTAGTGCAATCAATGACTGTTTTGTTTGCTGTTTGCTCTTAAACATGCTTACTTTCGCAGTGACCATTACCCTGCAAATGCAGATATTAATTTGTATAAAAGTGTATTGCCTAATATTGTATTATAAGTTTCCATTTGCCTCAATTTTGTCAGTCGTTGCATCTTACTCCAGATTCGAGCGATTAAAGGCCATTTCCGAAACGTATTATTGGACGGTAATGTAAGTTCGATATGACACAAAATAAAACACCTGAATCGCGCGTCAGGAATTATCGAAAGGTCATGTAAATTCGATTGAACACGAAAGGAAACAATTATTTAACATATTATTCAAATCCGGATTTTTAGACATTTGAATATTTCGTAGATGCAATTATATCTACACATGATGTACGTTTGAGATACATGTTTACTATCGATATAAATGCGATTGCGATGGATATCAGAGATCGTTCATTAAGATATTTTATGAACATGCGAGAGTTGTGTTACACACATGAAAAGTAATTAGTGAATAAATAGCTTTAACTGAACAATAATCATTCATTCACCAGGTTATACCTGTATAGGAGATATTGTCAAGGCCTCAAATTAAGAGGTATTTTCCGACTGTTCGTCTTTTGGAGTTTTATGTCAAGCATTAAGAATTAAACAAGATCCATTGTATCTTACGAAAAGTCAAACGTTTGGTGAAGAACCCATCTCGTCATTCTATTATTTTACACCCATGTCATGCGATTATCATGTCAATTGTGTAGGATTTTAACGTGTTATTTCACTGCCATGTCATAAAATGTGATTATCATCTTGTCGTTTCGTGTAGGAGTTGAACCTGTTCTTTCACTGTCATGAAATATGATGTGACGCTCATCGTGGCATTCGTGTAGGAGTAGATTCTATTCTTTCACTGCCATGTGAAATGATGTGATGCTCATCTTGTCGTTCGTGTAGGAGCAGAACCTATTCTTTCACTGCCATGTCATATGATGTGACCCTCATCTTGTCATTCTTGTAGGAGTTGAACCTATTGTTTCACCCCTATGTCATATGATGTCACCATCATCTTGTCATTCTTGTAGGAGTTGAACCTGTTCCGGGATATCAAGTGGAGGAACGGCGGCCCGCCTCGAGACGAGCCAAAATGCGGCTTCCACGGAGAGAAGTGCGAGCACAAGTCACGTGAGTTTGTGCTTTTGACTTCAACGCAAAATGTTTGAGTTTCCTGTCTGTATATGTACATGCAATATGCTACTAATATTTCTATACTATACGGCTTCATATATGAATTATGATAATTTTAAATTGTGAAAATTATAACCCGTTACAAACGCGAAACGATTGAATAATTCGGAATGAGTTTATTTTCATAAAAAATGCAGAAGATGGACAACTAATATTAGTATAAAATATATAAAGTTTTAAAGCGAAAGCGAGAATTTAACAACATTAGGTTTTCGCAATCTTAAACCAACATAAACATAGGGAAATTTATTTTAAATCAAGTAACAATCTTTTTATGATACCATCAATCCATATAATAAAAGCGCTGTGGCGATTTGGATATGGTGTTCGCCGAGCGAACGGGAGATAACGGGTTCAATCCCAACCGTGGGGGCGTTCTATAGATCTCCCCAAGAGACACTCAGGACCAATTCAAATCAAAGGAAACGGAACCTTAAGCGTTGCAAATAATCATAAGGCTTAGAAATGCATAGAAATGCAATCGAGCTAAAATAAATAGGTTAACAAAATCAAATACTGTTTCTTTAATTTATAAAGACCACGTTTCGCCGATACCGACAGGGTTACTCTTATTTGTTGAACCGCCAAAATTGCTATATATGTCGTATGAACGAACCTGTAAAGAACTTGATGCATTGTTTACATTAATGAGATTTCTCCTGCCCATCAGACAAATTTGTCATGAAATAAAACTATTCGTTCGTTTATTCTCTAGCACTACTTTTTCTAAACATTTATTCTATTTTTTTGTTCATCAATGTTATATATTTTGTGAATACAATCTGATAAAATTGTATCGAATAAGGTGCACGAAGTTTAAAGAACCGAGTGGTTCATCCAATAGCGTTTTTATCCCAACGACAATCGCTCAAGTGACGCTGGGTACACACTAATGTCTGTGTTAAATTTCATTTTTCAAAATATAATTTAGGTCTATAATTTTTTTATACAAAGTCTAGCTATTTAAGGTATTTACTTACATACTTCAAAAGCAGTCTCAAACTGAGAACGAGTCCATTTAAACTAGCAATGTTCACATGTGGATTTTCGGTCTGTTTCAGCACTTTGGACGATTCTGTCCGTTGTCATAGCAATTGCGGTCATTGTCGGGATAGCAGCCGGCTTTGGTGTGAGGTAATTGAGATTTAGCGTCCCGAGAGATCTCGCTAGGAGGCTATAAACAGCTGATAACTTAAGTCAATTTTCTATTTGCAATATTTCTGGACATAGATCACCGGGTTCAAATAGATTTATTTGCGTTTCAAATTCAAATGTGAAATACGGGGATGATGCTATTAAATATAGATCTAGTCCAGATACCTTATCCGCCGCTATATAAAATGACAATTTGCTAATTAACATATTTATGATCTTTTCGCACATGTCCTGTCAATTTGTTAGAGAAATGGAGGCGGACACAACGATCGTGAAAACAATATCATTTTATGGAAATTTTGTTTTCAACGTTAAAACCATTCACTCGTTTCCTTTGTTTATGCCCTGTGTTCTTTCAGCTCATTTCAGACACTACCAGAGTAACCATATGCACATATCTCAATTCTGATTATCATTTATCATTTCTTTGTGTCCCTGTTGCAGATGTACTATTTCAGACACAAGATGCCATACTTGATACGCTACTTGTACTATTCCAAACACTACCTGTCCTATTTCAGACACTGTTTGTCCTAAATCAGACACTACCTGTCCTATATCAGACACTACCTGTCCTATATCAGACACTATCAGTCCTATTTCAGACACTACCTGTCCTATATCAGACACTACCTGTCCTATATCAGATGCTACCTGTCCTATATCAGACACTACCTGTACTATTTCAGACACTACATGTCATATTTCAGACACTACCTGTCCTATATTATACACTACATGTACTATTTCAGACACTACATGTCCTATATCAGACACTACATGTCCTATTTCGGACACTACCTGTCCTATATCAGACACTACATGTGCTATATCAGACACTACATGTCTTATATCAGACACTACCTGTCCTATTTCAGACACTGCCTGTCCTATATCAAACGCTTTCTGTACTATTTTAGAGATTTCATGTCCTATTTCAGACACTGCCTGTCCTGTATCAGACACTACCTGTACTTGTTTTTAGACATTTCATGTCCTATTTCAGACACTACCTGTCCTATATCAGACACTACCTGTACCTGTTTTTAGACATTTCATGTCCTATTTCAGACACTACATGTACGAGCAGAAGCTGGCCCGTCTGTTGTGGAAGGTTGATTTCAAGGACATCGCCCCGCTCGTGCAGTCCGTGGATGAGAACCTCTTACCACCTAACATGAAGAAGGTACTATTACAATTCCACTAAAGTTTAAAATAAACAGAAAGGGACGGATTTGTATGTATAAAAGAACAGCTTAAACTGAACAAACGGGAAGGAAAATCATATATATATATATATATATATATATATATATATATATATATATATATATATATATATATATATAAAACAATGCGGAATCCTCCATAAGAACCTTTATCATAACGTATGTGTACTGAGATTTGATTTTCAAATGATTTACAAATTAACATTCATACTATAACATTGGCAATACATATAAAGTCCAAACACATATATGGATTATCAATACATGGGCTCGTTGTTAATAATAAAGGGCCACATGTATAGCAGTAGCCGTAATCTGACAAAATTATGTGGCTTAATGCATAGCGTAAAGTTTTGTTTTCGATAAGCATGTGCCGTCCGGCTCTATTAAAAAAAAGATCGAAATCAAAGTGTACAATTCAATACTCTCAAATTAAATTCGCTTTCGAATTAATGATTGGTGTTTGTTGGTGCTCTCAGTAAATAATGCTGTCATTTGTCATAAGGGAACTTGTTTTAATTTTTTTTTTTCAAAAATAGTCAGCAGATAACTCTAATTGAACATTCTAGGAAAATTACCCTAAGTCTGGGAAAACGTGGCTTAATGCCTGTGCATTCACTGTTGGTCCAGATTGCATATACGAAGTCAGGGTACGAATATGTTTCTCGTTGCATGTTATGTTACGTAAATCTACGATGTTCGTCTATATTCATTCTTAGAAATGAAAGCCCCAGTTGTTGTGTTTTGTTTATATAATTGATAAATGCAATACTATTATATTGTTTTTTTTATCATGCCTGCAAATTCTTCCAATCGTTTTAAATGAGATTTGTTTCATAAATATAATATATAATACATATAAATACATGCATAATTACAAAATATAAACAATATGAACCTCGTTATATGAGAACAGGGCTTGAGTCATAGGCGTTATGGGTTCTCACAGGCTTATCAGGGACGAAACTTTCCGATAAAATGGTATTTTTCGTTTGAATGAAGTCTCTTTTTTAGCTACAATCGCGATTGGGCGGAAATTGTCGTCCCATATTAGACAGTGGAGACGACACTTAACGCACAGCCCGGTTTTCTCATAATGAGGCTTATACAAAAAAACAGCGTTCGGTATGGTTTCAGAAGAAAAGGTCCAAGAGCCATCCGTTCAAGTTCATATTTTCCTACGATAACGAGTCGGAGCGAACCACGCTGCTTGGTGAGGAAGTCAAGCGTGACAGCTCGTTCAGCAGCGCCAGGGCCCAGCGCTGCCTCATCGGCTGCTACAAAGGCACTGTGGTGTCCATAAAGCACATCTCGAGGCGCCACGTTGAGATCGACCGAGATCTCAAGAAGCAGTTGCAGCTTCGCAAGGAGCTCAACCATGACAACGTGGCTCGCTTCATCGGCGCATGCGTGGAGTCCCCTCACGTGTACATCCTGACACAGTTCTGTCAGAGGGGCAGCTTACAAGTAAGTCAGAAGACGACATGATGTGCTGCGGGGATGACGTTATCTCGAAACGCTAGGTGTAAAAATATTTGTGATGCGGAACTCTACACATTTTTTATATTGCTGTTCGTCGTTAAATAGAACGCTGTCACAATTCGTTCATAAACGGAACTTTTGTGGACTTGAAAGCATTGTGTTAAAGACAACATAAAGTATAAACAAATAATCTTCGAGTGTTTTGTTTTGTCTTTGTTTCGACGAATTACTCATCAGTATAATTGTGTTTAAATGTAGTTTTCTCTTAACAAAAATCCTATATTTGTTTCAAAATCAAACAACATATCAAGTTTAGAAAAGAGACTACCCATGACGCATGAAGTGTGAAATTTAATAAGCATTTTATATATAGCACACTCCGAAGAACGTCTATTCGGAAATGATGTGACTATTTATCTTGTCAATACCAATATAGATTTTATCTTGTAAATTAAACAAGAGCATGCTTAATTTGTGAACAATATCTCCGATCTGTTTCTTTTGATAAATCTAGATGCGTTTTAAGTAAATTCCTTCTCGCCTTGTTCTCACGAAAGATAGTCGAGGGATTCGCAGATATTTTACTGGTGCAAACACTAGTGCTTAATCCTATTTCAGATAATAGGACGTATGCTATTTCTAATGAGGCAAGCTGACAATTCGACTCTTTTATAAACATATGTGCACTAAGCGAATTATTATAATCATTATTATATTTTAAATAAGTTTACAAAACTGTCAAGAGACATTAACAAAAAGATTTGGATATTTAATTGTGTACGCATAACAATCAACGTGTAACATATAAACAATGCTGTGTCCACAAACTATTTACGAAACATGCAATCAATGCTTACAAATGCCCGCTTCTAATCTTTTTCTTCTTCAGGACATTCTGAATAATGAAGATTTCAGTCTGGATGATATGTTCATATCCTCTCTGGTGTCCGACCTTATCAAAGTAAGTTTCTTAGACAAGTTTCAAGATGCTGAACCTTATATGTTTAGTATATGCTAGTTGTAAAATGATAATCAAACCTAAATCAAGCGCTGTTTCGACTAATACCGTATGTCTTCTCTGTGTACAAGGTTACAATTCGTAGTTGTTGCGTTATTTAGGGTGCGTATACCTTAAGCCTTCTCTTTGTAAAGGGTAACAATTCGTAGTTTTTGCGTTATTAAGTGTGCGTATACGTTAAGTCTTCTCTGTGTGTATGGTTGCAAATCGTAATTGTTGCGTAATTTCTTGTGCGTAAACCTTATTTCGTCTCTGTGTTCAGGGAAGCAATTCGTAATTGTTGCGTAATTTACTTTGCGTTTACTTCATGCCTTCTCGGTGTTAGGGTAGCAATTCATAATTGTTGCGTTATTAAAGGGATCTTTTCACGGTTTGGTAAATTGACAAAATTGAAAAAAAAGTTGTTTCAGATTTGCATATTTTCGTTTTAGTTATGATATTTGTGAGGAAAAAGTATTGCTGAACATTTACCATAGTCCAATATAGTCATTATATGTATCTTTTGACGATTTGAAAACCTAAAAATTATAAAGCGTTGCAACACGATACGATTGAATAATCTTGAGAGTTATGTTGTTGTCGTTTGAATTTACGAAACTACGAAGTTTGCTTATACAAAGTATAAAATACTTCTTGTGTGTTTACTCGGCGAAATAGCCGAGAGGGCTAATGCGTTTTTACTTAAGAATAACTCCAGGACTCCGGGGGTCACTGGTACGAGCCCTGGTACCGGCTACTTTTTTTTCTTGTTTTAATTTTATTCTTGATGTTTTACTGAAGCTTTTAAGATCCAATGTTTACATTTATCAATATAAAGCATTTAATGACAAACTTCAAAATATGCCAAAATCTGTGAAAAGGCCCCTTTAAGTTTGCGTACACATTATTCTTTCACTGTGTGAAGAATAGATCTTAGCGATATGTTGCATGATTTAAGGGCATATCACTTCCTCAAATGGTCAAAAGTGGGTGGGGTAATTTAAACTAAAAATTTCTTATATATGCATTCTATATTAATTTTGGAACAATATGTACAAATAAAATAACATATATTTCAGTGATACATGCACCATTTGTAAATAAATCTTTCAAAAATAGTCAATAATAACATTTTTTCACCTCATAAACCACTTTCTTCTTGGGAGTTGTAAGTCCTTATTTTCTTTGTGTATTCATATATCCACTGACAGCAGCTGGAACCTATACCAGTGTAGAACATTATGTTAGAGTATTATTAAATATAATTCACTAGAAACACTTAAAAAAGTCTCCTTTATAAAGTCATTTTTTAAGAACAAAATGTAAACAAATGGAGTCAAAAAATAGTTCTCTTGAAAAAGTATGGTGGGCCAGAAATGACAAATTATTAAAAATATAATATATATACAAAAATGTGGAAAGCATGATTTTGTGTATATTAATAATATATTTATGTTTCCCACATAATACTGGGGGACATATTGTTTTTGCCATGTGTTTTTTTTCAAACAAACTTTAAAATAGTCCATACTTTTGCAATATTGAAGATAGCAACTTGCTATTTGGCATGCATGTGTATTTAATGGATCTGCACATTTTAATTGGTAAAACTTCAAGGTCAAGGTGATCATTCAAGGACAAAAGTAAAATATATTGGGGGACATAGTGTTTCACAAATACATCTTCATTATAGTTTTGTACACTGTTTCAACATGTTTCAATAAATGTTACATTACAACAATATAAACCTATTACATTATCTCTTAATTGCAGGTTTTACTAAATTTTGTAATAATTTGTACATGCATTGAATGTATTCATTTTGTTATTCTACCATTTTGCCTTCACACTACATATACACTAATTGTAATACATGTGCACTTAATTTTTTTTTAAATTTATTTATATAGGGTAAACAGCACATTACTAGTATTTGTCATAATGAAATGCGAAATTGATGATGAAATAATACACCACTTGATTAAGCATTGTAACATGCAATTAAGGTTGCTTTAGTGATGCCACAAATCCAACTTTGTCATACAAGGATTAAACAAAATATGTGTTTGTCAGAAATACAATGTCCCCTAATGCGTTGTGTTGAACCCATATATTTGACCTTTTAGCTTGAATGATGACGTTGACCTAGACATTTCACCAATCAAAATGTGCAGATCCATGATATACAAATGCATTGCAAATATCAAATTGATATCTTCAATATTGCAAAAGTTATGGCCAATGTTAAAATTTTCAGACGAACGGACATACTGACGGACATTTCTACTGCTATATGGCACCACGCCGGGGGCATACAAATTGTTCATACAAAGATTTCAATCCATGCAGATAGAGACCATGTCATGTCAAGTGCCTTAAACACTTATAATAAATATTGACAAAAAGGAAAAATTAAAGTTTTAAATTATTTATACTTTTATTCCATTGGTTACATTTAAGTATTGGATTGGAGCAACACTGGAGGCATTCAAATTCATCCAATTTTGACTTTGTTCAGTGTTTCTTCAAACCATTGAGATGGCACTATCCATATATGCTATTATTGTTTTATGTCATTTCATTTAATTTTGAGAAATAGCACATTTCTGAAATTTCCATGCCAATTAATATATTAATAACTGATTTATCAATTTACCTAATGACAAATAAATATACCTTTTTCGCAATGTTTTCTTGTCTATATATCAACGAACTTCAACGAGCCTTCATCTAAATCCCGTTGAAGACCGTCCACCTCATATGGGCTGTCTTCTCCTTTATACAGGACTTCATGTACCGCTTGTGGATCACCGTCTTTTCCTAAACAAACGCATTAAATATTTCAATCCTTTTCCAAATACAAAAGGCATCTGAAGAATCTTCAGGATAGGTATGTGGAAAAAAAATACAAAAAATCAGCATTTGCGAATTCTTATTTTCTTATGGCTTTCTATTTTCCATACGGTAAAATTAATTTCTACTTGAAACAATTTTGCAGGTTGAAAACCTTCAATAAATTATATAAAATTGCAAGATAGCCTATTGTGAGAAAATAATAAATTGCGCATCATGAGTATTTAAAAAAAATTAATAATAATTAACAATTGCTACTTTTATCACAAACTTTAATAATATCATCTTTTTCAATATAAAAATTGATGGTAACAAAGACTTATTTTCATAAATAAGCAGTTTATCATAAATAATTTTTTTATTTTGCATACATTAGTTAATTTTTTTTAATATCCTTGTTTATAACAGGACAATTGGTAAATTAATGTGAAATTATTACAGTGGTATATAAAACATAATAATTACAAGCCTTAGTATACATGTACATATATGTGCTATATTAGGTTTTTTTATACATCATTAGCCCTTTGAAAAGGTATTGAAAAATGAGATATTGGTCATTATGAAATATTTCTCTTTTAGTAACCATGTTTTCAAAGGTTGTATATTGCAAGCCACATTAATTTGTATGCGGGGCAAAGAGTTAAATTAATTGATTAAACAATTATATATTTATAATATAATTACCTGATACTACATCTATCACTGTTCCAATATACCATTTGCTCTTTTTGGTTTCCTTATCAACAATCCATTTGTGTCGAATCTGTCGACCAACAAACTTTGCTGTTCTGCATCGACCAGTCCTTTTATTGGTGCAAACTTCCTATAATAACATTTTATTTATAAACAAGACGGCCTGAAAGGCCCAAAGTTGCTCACGAGAGAGTGAAAGGAACTGACCTGGCCTGTGCATCCCAAAATGTCACTATAAGAAATGTTCTAACCAACTTTCATGAATAGTGAACACCATGGTGGTCTTTTTCAACATACCGGATACATTTTGAAATAGTTTCATGAAGATTGGACAATACATGTGACATAAAAAGTGCAAACAAGTTTTTTCAATAGTCATATAAGGAAAAATGACCCAACCCCAGGTGGCCATGTTTTTCAACCAACTGGAACAATTTTTTTACTCATCCGAGATATTGTTAGGACAATTCTTGTGACAAACTTTCATGAATATCGGTCAATAAATGTGGCCTATATTGATAGCAATGTTTTACTAAAGCCATATATAGCCATAAAAGGAAAAATGCACCGCCCGCCCCCTGGTGGACATGTGTTTAAAGCAACCCTTACTATTTTAAAAATCATGCAAGATATCATTGACACCAATCATCTGATGAAATTTCATAAAGATGGAACATAAATGTGCCCTCTAGAGTGTTAATTAAACCTATTATTTTAGATAGATTGCATCTAAAGCCTAAGGCTTATATAAACGCTCTTGAGTCCGTTTCCTGGGCCAAGAACCAGTAATTGGTGTCTTTGAGGGACATGTAAAGAACGCTCCCACAGTGGGATCAAACTAGGTCACTAGGCTGACACCATATCCACTACACCACTGCGACCTTGAGTGTTAACAAGGCAAATGTAAACGACGCACGCCCCACAACAGACAAAAGGCGATCACAAAATCTCACCATGAGCACATTGTGCTCAGATGAGGTAAAAAAATGTATACATGAATAATCAGAATACATGCATGTTCAACTAACATTAAATTCTATTTGCTATCAACATAAACATTAATTGCCAAATAAACAAGTCACTGTGACCTTGACCTTGGACATGAAAATCAATAGGGGTCATCTGCCAGTCATGATCAATGTACATATGAAGTTTCATTATCCTAGGCCTCAGCGTTCTCGAGTTATTATAAGGAAACCATTTGGTGAACGGACAGACAGACCTACGGACAGACGGACCGACATGTGCAAAACAATATACCCCCTCTTCTTCGAAGGGGGTATAAATATAGTGAGTAATTACAAATACAGACATCTTCATACAGCGATAACCATGATTACTTTAATAATTTCTGTACATTAAAACAAGAGCTTTGTTTGTGAAACACAATGCCCCCTAGGCCCTACTGTGCTTTGAACCCATATATTTTACCTTTGACCTTCAAGGATGACCTTAACATTTCAACAATCAAAATGTGCAGAAGCTCCATGACATAAACATGCATGCCAAATATAAAGTTGCTATATTAAATATTTCAAAAATCATAACCAAGGACAGGTTAAGCTTTTGTATTGGCACACATACAATGACAGACATACAGGCCAAAAACAATATACTACTGATCAATCAATCCGGGGACATAAAAATGATATTTTGCTGTAAGTTATTAATTATCTTAGCAAGATGAGTTAATAACAACCAACAATAAATGTAATTTAGATGATTATTTGACTAAGTTACAAGGAAAATCTACAATCCACATTTAAATATGCCTACATTTTTACTAATTTATAATTTTTACAGTTTGCATATGAGGAATTTAATTTATTTTTCTAAAAATGCATATGTCAATTGACTTTTGTTGTTTTACACATAATTTGCCATTAAAAACATAGTGACAAAAATATAAATGTTTCATTACGAACTATTTATCGTTTAGTCATTAGGTTTTCAAATGTTGCCGTTTATAACGCTGTTGCATGGCTTGGACCCCGTCATCCGCGATATATTGGAGTAACAGTGTATCTAATGTAACTTCTTTTAAAGCATGGATGGTAATTAAGTTTTTTCAATGTACATTATTAAATATTTCACTATGTTACTAAAATTAAATTGAAAGCATCACCAAAATTACCAAAATCTTTATTAAAAAATTGTTTTGTCAATAATAGTAAATCATAAATATATATATTATATACCTTTGGTGTTGAATTGTTATTTACATCAGTCAATGTATCATCGCATAGATGGGATGGACCCGCTATTTGATCATCTACATGTACTACCAATTTTGACGGTTTTACTAATGGCTTGGAAACACTTGTACATTTTGTCTTCGTCAATTCAACTCGTTGACTAGGAATGAACTGAAATGAAGTAAATAAACATTTATTAACTTATATCTTAAAGTTCTGTATTACATAATGTTTACCCTTTTCATGTTCCCGAATTCTGCATAACACTAAACCATAAAGATGAAATAATATATGAAAAATTTAATTTATTTTAATAAAAATCATTAATTAAAAATGTGAAATTCTGTATTATTATAAAATTCATCAAATGTTGCATTGTTATAAAATTTAATTTTCTTTAAATATGTCAGAATGTAATTGTATTAGGAAAAAGCTAAATTATAAAATTGATGTCAGTGCATAACCCAGAAAGGAATATTTAAACACAAATATATATATATATATAAAATTTAAGGTAACTTTGTGAGGGACATACATTTGTTACAAATCATCAGACTAGGACAAGCTGATAGTATGTTTATCTCCTCTTGGTAGTGAATCTTCCATTGAAGGTCATTGAATTACATTATTTAGTAACTGTTGTTAAGATAGACAGACAAACAGACAGATAAATATATGATACCCACAAAAATAATTTAGGGGGTAGCATAAAACATATAAATGTAGACAACACTTACCCATGGTTTGTTTGGTTGTCTAATTCCAGTATATGTTCCCATTCTTGGGAGGGCTATTTCAGGAAGCATGAACTTCATATAGAAGGCTAGCAATTTGGGTAACATTTGCGTCTCCCATAATTTACAGTTCCTTTGTATTCGTTCAATGAACCTGTCATATGGTTTTGATCGTCTTACCACAAAATCACACCATGGTTTTTCAAAGATATTTAATTGTCCTTGAATTTGGTAATAAAAGCTATGGGTTTTTTAAGCTGAATTTTCCCTTTTACACATTCCAAACAAAAATTTGGCACTTTTTCCACAGCTTCTTTTATTAAATATGAATTTGTTTGCAGCAGATTCTTTATTTCCAAAAGTCCTTTAGATTCTTTTGATAAGACAATTCCATCAGTTGAAGCTGCTAGAAAGGGGTGTTCTTTACAAATTCTCAATCCAGTTCTCTGCACTTCAACATTTCCTTTAACATTTTTATATTCTATTATAGTATTGTCCTCTTGTGCCAGTCCTCTTATTGTATGGATGTTACCAGAGAATTTGGAATACAGCATATTATTTACTAAAGCTGTAGATACATTTGTGTTGCGGCGAGAATTAACCTTTCCAAAGTTGGAGCTAGTTAGCCTAATACTTCTTTCTTTTTTCCACAATTCTGATTGGGATTGATTAATGGTTTTTTTTTCAATATCGATTATTTCAGTATCTGTTTTTAATATTTGACATTCATAAAATTGGTCACACACAATTTTGAGTTGGTCTGCTGGTACATCAGGTGAATCATCTAAATTGCTGCCATAGTTAATTTTAGCTTTTTTACAAGTGTTTTCCTTCAAATTTTGAAATATTCGTTTACGTCTTAATGATTTACTTTCTGGTTTAGCCTGATATTTGGCACCTGCATAATTTTTCTTTGTTTGTCTGTGCACAGCTTCAAAAAAATACTGTCCACCTTGTTCTTTGGTTACATGATTAAATGTTCTTACAGACCATTCCTCACCCAGGTTTTTTCGCAAAGCACCACCAAAACATCGTGCGTGCCAAGATCCTCTTCCACATCGATTCACAACCTTTCCTCCATCAAATTTTGCTCTTATTGACATCCAGCTTTCGCATAAATTGGTGGTAAAATTTCATATCAAACGATCGCTTTTGTTTGCAATTCGGTTTAAAAATACTTGCACATCCCTTACTACTTCTGTTATTTCCGCCTTTTGACACTGTTTCTTTAATGCATTTCGGCTGTTTTCCATTTCAAGATGTGAAGGCAATTTCCAAAATTCATATTGTTCGTCTATAATTTCATTAAAGTAATCATTATCTCCATTTTCATTGGTTAATTGTTCAACACTGTCAATGTTTTCTTTTTCAATCTTCTTGGTGCAGAAATTGCTACATTTATCATGAAAGCCTAAAATGTGATATATAGAGTTTATAATGTCTTTTTTCAATTGTTTAGAGTCATTTTCGGAAGATCTCATTTTTATAGCGCATCTCACAGCGGTTGTGAGCCTTACCCGATTCAGTTTTGTAAGTTTTCCTTTTCCTTTTAGGTGAGGTTTTTCAGCCACAAGCTTTTCCAGGTTTGCTCTTAAGCATTTGCACGTGTGGTTTGCACATTCCAGTTTTTTTATACTTTTACCCCATACAGGAATTTGTTCTTGAAGTTGGGGATACACAGAACTTTCTCCATCCCCTATCATGTAAATGTATCTCAGTCCATGTGTTGATTCTGCTTCAAGGAAGCCCTGAACTATGATATCTGTTTCAATTGCCTGAGAACTTTCATGCCAATTTTTAAAACATTGATGTGGTTTAACTTCAGTATTCATGTTTTTTGCCCTAGAGCACAATATGCAATATTTATTTCTGACACCAATGTACAATAGTTTCTTTGTTTCTGCTCCGAAAATAACAGCTACACCACCTGATGCGTTGTATGTGTGTTTGTGTGTCCTTTTGGACCACCCACCATCACAAATAACAGTAATATATGGGATTTCTTCATGAAAATGCCCCTTTTCAATAGCTTTACGCCTCTCTTCTGCACCAGCCTTCAACATTTCATCTTTAATGGACTTTGACCACCATTCACCAATAGTGTGTTCCAAGCTAGAAAACATATTTGATGTTAAAGGAGGTATATTTAAAGTGCTTAATTGTTCTTGCAGGTCAGTTGCACCTCCTCCACTTGCCATAGTTCCCCAAACAGCTCTAACATTAACGTCGAAAAGTCCATTACCCTGTCTTTTACTTGTTTCAAGTTTGAACTCTTTGTTACATCCAGCACATATGGCCATCAAAATGCTAAAAAGTCCACTCTTGCACTTTTCATATTTAAGAGTCATGGGGCTTTCATTTTTTGTTGCAATAATAATTGCTTTGGGGCACAAACATACATGCGCTGTAATGCTAGATATATGTTCTTGCAAACAATCTAAATTTATGACACGATTACCTGTCAATTCTTTCTTGTATTTATTCATTTTAAATTTCAATTTATTCTTACCACTCTTTAGTAGCCTGCTGCTCCCCGCAGAATTGCATCTTATGCGACGCACTACCAACTTTGTTCCACAATTATTTGTAATTGTCACTATTTGATATGGACTTACATGTTTATCAACACCAGTTTTGTATTTTTCTTTCATGTGCCGAAATAAAGCTGACTGTTTTCTCTTATTCTTGTGACTGTTGCGGCCAACAGGTTGTCCAAACAACCTTCTATTTCTTCCAGACTTTCCCTTATTCATTACAGCCATAATTAAAACAATTGTAACACACAAGAGTACACAAAAAATGAAGTTTAAAGCACTAAACAATATCTTAGTCGAATTCGCTACACACTGTGACACGTATGATCCACCATGCTTTTCTCAATTTTCATTCACGTAATTTTACGTTATGATACACGGTGAAACTTACCTTACGTAAATCGAAACATGGAAACACAAAAGAATTAAACGGTTGGTAGAATAATGTTTATATTAGTTAATAAACGTATTTCAATGATTAACTTACCTTGATCCAAAACAGGTTAACTCACCAACACCAATTTGTCGATAACACTTGTTATTGACTGTTGTTAACATCGTCGGAAGTGGACCGAATGACATACATTTTAAAAACCCGGATGTTCGTGCAAGAAAATAAAATCTTTAAACAAAAAAATTGAAAAGCAGCTAATTTGTGTTTTTTGGATATTAATTTAAGTATATTACGAATAAAATGCAAATAGACATCAGAAAACCCTGTATGCATGATGTATTTATCACATTTTTAGTGTTTTTCTATAAAAAACAACAACAACAACATACAGAGTTATCGTTCGTGATGCGTGCGGCGTATTAATACAGTTATACGGTTGTAAAAATGGAAAACCATCGTCATGTAAATTTTTCATCGTGTTTATTTAGGCGTCATAGCTGAGAAATATGTTGTGATCGTTCATTTCAAGGTATGCATTTTTCATAACAGTTAATATTTTGTAAATGTGAGTAGTTTTGATGTACAAAAAAGTTTTTTAGTGTCATTTTCGAGCCATGCTGGTTTGTTTACATTTTGTTATGAATGAAAAAAATGGCGATACCGAACGTCATTAGTGTGAGACGTGTTAATTAGGGGCTGTTTTTCTCAACGGGGGAAAATTACATTACAATTCTCTAAGACTTTGTTCTTCAGATGTTCATTTTTACGTGTGAACAAAAAGTTTGGGCCAAATTGGTCTCCAATTTGTGTTTGGATGCAAAGCGATTTGGCTATTGTTTCACAGGTCATAGAACTAATTAATGGACATATTCAATTTTAGTATGCAGTTTAATATTGTAAACTCCAGTGGTGACTGATATATAACTAATTTTAAATCACAGTTATAAAGGTAGCAGAAAAATTGGTATCCAATTTTCAAAGCATTTTCAATCATTTCAGAAAGTGATATGTCCTTAACAAGTGCACATTGTATTCATTTAAAGTGTCCAGGATAAAACTTCTTTATTGTTGAGTTGTTTTGTGCGTCAATACAGTATTCATTTTCCGCGTGTAAAGTTGCACGTCGTTATTATTGCGCTATTATGTGTGTATAATGTATGTTTTCTCTGTGTTGAACTTCATTATGTTTACGTTACTAAGTTTGCGTATACTTTATTCATTCTCTGTTTATGTAGACAAACTTCGTTACTATTGATTTATTTAGTAAAAAAAATACCAAATGCATTGTCCTTGTTCAGGATAGAATTTCGTAAGTGTAACGTTATTTAGTATGTGTACACATAATTCCTCTTCCGCGTGCAGGGTATGACATTTATCCACGACAGCGAGATCCATTACCATGGCAACCTGAAGACCAGCAACTGTCTGGTGGACGCACGTTGGGTTCTCATGGTTACGGACTTTGGACTGCACAGGCTAGAAAACGGGCGCGCTAGCAGCTTCCCGGACCAACAAAACTATTACGAAAGTGTGTCGCCCTCCCCACAGAACTACTATGAAAGTATGTCACTTTATTAAAAAACGAACGTAGGTCATATGAAAAATGATTCAGATCAAAGAACTAAATTTACGGAAATACTATGAAAATATATTTCTCCTTTGTGTAGTAATGTCTTATTGTTTAACATTTTATTCACACTCTTATATTAGATGTCATTGTTAAAAATTCTTATTTATATTGGTTTATATTGAAATAGTTCAGAAAGCTCAATTAAACTCGCCATCAAATGTAACAACGCCATATTAAAGATATTGAAAATGTTACACCCTAACCCAGGCTTGCGTGTAGTAAGGTAATATTTGTACATACTTAAGGATGACATCATACGAAATTAATTAGGAATCACATATGCTTTTGTGTGAGTCACAAATTACAGTTAAATATTTCCAACAAAACCCGGTTGTATTGTCTTTATACGAAGTGTTAGCATACGCATTGGTAAATCAAGCATTGTATTATGTAAAACACTCTAAATTATAGCAAATTAACTGTAAGCAATTGGTGTTTTGCTATAAGTAATAGACATCATGCTACGTAACGGTATGCCTCCTGCTGATGTATGGCCACATATTAAACCAGTTTATTCGTAATTACATACTGCTTAATTGCTTTTGGAAAAAGGTTTTGTCCACTTTAAATTCGGTAATGTAATTACCTTATAATAGGTAAACTCAATCCACTGAGGATTTTCAATTTTCCGTCGCAAGATGCTTATACCGACCCAATTTAGCAGTCGTTTTTGTGACACCATTTAAAAATTACAGCTCGCATACATTACACGCATGCATTATTAGTTTAGTGAAACCGTATAGAGTTTCCGATTGTTACGTGATGTAGATAGAAATTGTGATGTGATGTAGATTGATATAGACAAAAACTTGAAAAATCAGCTAATTGATTGACAGTTTGCAATATCCAGTATATGTGAATACTCTCAAACTAGTTTTATTTAAAATGAATTAAAAACACCCCTATTTTGAGTTTGTAGAAACGAGATATTTCATGTATTTCGTCCCTTTGCGTTCAAAATTCAGACTGTACTATTTCTTAACGCGTAAATACAATCACGACAACATGTGATTTGGGTGTAACAGAGCACATAGAAGGTCGTTTTGTATTGCTGAGAACATCGTCACATTACCAGATAAATATTACATCTTTAGTTCACAACTGTCTAAATGATATAACAAGGTTCTTTTTTTGTGGACATGATGTAATAGTTGAATCCAAATGATAGAGCTGAATTGTCGTTAAAATTACTAGGAACACAATATTGAAATAGAATTGCTTACAATGATCGATAACATGTGCTAACATGTTAAATCTTGCGTTACGCAATACTCAGCCTATTTAAATTTTGTAATTAGGTTTCGGCAGAGTACGGTAATGTCACTATCTTCTTTGTTTATTGAAGATTTAGAGTTGTATTGACCATGATGTCCTTCATCAGGATTGCATGTTTTTTAGATTGCACTTTGTTCACTGCTGTTTGTTTGAATAACTTTTTAATACACGCCTTTATTTGAAAGAATAACCTAGGCCACAGCAAGTTCATCAATTGCTTGGAGGTTGTTGGCCCAACAATTTGGAATAAGCAACCGAAATAAAAACATTTACATTCATTTTGAGATGTGTTATTCATATTAATGATAACATTATTTCAAATACAATTTAAGTTTATTGCCCACAATGAACTTTTAGAACAATAATTTAGATCAGTTTTTTGTCCATAAATTGTGTTAAGGGCAATGCACGTAGTTTCTACACCGGTACGTTCATTCAGCCTGCCTCAATAACTAAAGGCGTCCCTTCAACAATATAAGCCGACCTGACGCAGCAACTATATTCAGTTCATTTGATAAGACCACTGTAGTTAAACGGATCAGACATTATTAAATTGAGAAGCTTTGGCCACTAAACGCAATCAAATACACACCTATCTATAAAATTCCTATCCAGAGATTATTGAGGTTAAACGACGTGTTTGTTTGGTGTAATGCAGCGATTTAGTAGCATGATATGTTTCGGCCAAACAACTTGGGAAAGGGGCAAAATGGAAAATGCGATTTAAATTAAAAGTAAAAATATTTTTATTTTATTTATACGAATTTTGGATTTCATACGACCATCTTATTGATTTGGTATGACCTTTGTGCTAACTATAATACCATTAGAAACGTTTCAAATATAATCATGCCAATAGAGTTATTTTAATACAAACTCAGCCTTAGTGTGGCGCGCACCGGAAGTACTCAGAAGCACGAGCCGAGAGGCTGTGGGCACGCAAAAGGCGGATGTGTACGCGTTCTCGCTTATCATGCACGAGCTGATAGGCCGGAAGGGTCCGTGGGGAGACACCGAGTATTCCAGCAAAGGTAGCCAAGCTTGTTTTAACCATGGCTTATCATTAAATCATTTTAACCCTGACCCAGACGCCGGCTGTTATTGAACGTGTTTCTTAGAAATAGTCCTGATGCTTGAAATCTCCAAATACCGTATGACATGTAATAGAAAGACACGATTGCCATGTTTTATTTAGAAATCATTGAGCTACTACGGAGCGAGAGTCCCTCGATCAGACCGGAGATGGCAAACCTGGCGTGCGAGCCATACATAAGCGACTGCATCCGGGACTGCTGGGCGGAAGATCCGGATATGAGACCAACATTCAAGGACATCCGTGTGAAGCTGAAGCCGATGTTGCAGGGAATGTAATTGACTTAGAATAATAAACATTTGTTCTCTCAAATGAATATTGTACTTATTATGATTAGTATTATACTAGTTATAATAACAATAACCATTATTATTTTTAGTATTATTGTTCTATTAAAATATTCAAAATCACTAAATAATGTCTTTAAGTTTCGGCAACTTTTAACCCTTAAAGCGCTGGAGCTGAATTTTAAAGGCCTTTGCAAACAGTTTGGATCCAGATGAGACGCCACAGAACGTGGCGTCTCATCTGGATCCAAACTGTTTGCTATTCTGATAGTATTCTTTGAAAAAAAATGAAGAAAATGCTTATTTTAGAAATTCAGCAGACGACATTTTAGCAGAAGACAAATTACCCAGCATGCAAAGGGTTAAGCAAGTGTAAATAAACATATTACCAAAACTATCGTTTTTCACTTCTGTTCACACGTCCAACATATTTGAAAACACGTGAATATTATTTCAGCAAATCTGACATTATCTGCCTGGTTTCAGTAAGTCAAACATATTGGACAACATGCTGTACATGATGGAGCGATACTCCAATAATCTGGAGAGTCTGGTCGCTGACCGCACAGAGTTGCTGTTCGAGGAGAAAAAGATGACGGAGAACCTACTGCTTAGGATGTTGCCAAGGTAACGGAGAACCTGTTTCGTAGTATGTTGCCAATGTAACATGAAACTTTCTTCTCAGGATAATGCCAAGGAAGCAGAGAACCTGCTGTCGTGATGTTGCCAAGGTAACATAGAACCTGCTGCTTAGGGTTTTGCCAAGGTAACATTGAACTTGCTGCTCAAGATGTAGCAAACTTAATATTCAGATGGATCACGTGATAAAGGCGATAAAGGTGTGTGTATAGCCAGTTTTGTGAAGCGAAAGAGAAGAAAATCTCAAAAACTCATGTCCAATTAAACTCCGAGTTAAATTTGTAACTTCCATCTCCATTCATTTAATAAAATCGTGCTTTAGAACGTTGATAACCCTTTGATATTGTGTGCTTAATTTAGTTACTTATTTGTTTCACCATTGATATTACACATACATATGGCCGTTTTCTGTGAAAAGGGGGTTAAATGAATGTACGTAAAGTGTCGTCCCAGATTAGCCTGTGCAGTCCACACAGGCTAATCAGGGACGACACTTTCCGCTTTTATGATAATTTTCGTTTCAAGACAGTCTCTCCTTAGCAAAAACCAAGATAAGGCTAGAGCTTTAACGATTCGGTTCGATGCATCGAAACACCGGTTCAACGCCGCCGATTCGATTTCGATACCAATACGGCTAATATCGATTCGATTCACTGCAATCCCGATTGCTCGGTATTTTAAAACTTACTTTTCAAATCCGTCGTCTAAACTTTCTTGTCATTTGTAATACGTCTTGTGATTGGTCAGTAGCCAATATGGCGTCCAATGAATGAATGAATAACATGCTGAGCATTACTTCAGCCAGTAAAATGGCTTCTTAAACCACGCTGAAAGACCATCAAAGTTAAAATCAAAAGTATGGGAACATTTTGGGTTTCGCGATGGTTCTGATACAAAGGCAACTTCAAAAACGTGTTTTGTTGACGTAAGTAGAAATCAGTCAGTTGGCTTGTTTACTTAACTGTGTGCATTTTGTTAAGAAGTCAACTGGACGATGTTTATATACTTATCCTGGGCACCCGTATTACAGGTGACTTAAGCATTCAAAGTTGTAAATGAAAATGCGCGTGCTGTAACGTAGTAGCGTATTTACAAATATCACCGGTAATTCGGGTACACCGGTAATAGGTGTACGGAGGATACATGTTTGTTTTTGTTTTGTGTTTCTGTAAAACACATGTGATACATTGTGCATGTTATGCTATAAAAGAATAACTCAACAGAAAGTTTTGTTCAATAAATTTGTAACTAACAAAACAATGTACGTTTTTAAATTGTATTTCAAACATTTAACACTTCAAATGTACAACATAATAACTTAATAAGTTAATAACAAATACCAAACATATTTATTCATGCCGTGGACAAACCAAACATAAAATAGAAAATTAAGCTGCAAATAGTTTCATTTGAATCGAATCGAAAATAATCGAATCGGACCATTTGGTATCGAAATCGAATCGAATCGAATGATGAGTGAATCGTTACAGGTCTAGTTAAGGCGGAAAGTGTCGTCCCGGATTAGCCTCTGCGGACACAGGCTAATGTGGAACGAGACTACATAAAACGGCTCATATATTAGCCTCGCTCTGGAAAAACGGTCTGCACAGGCTTATCAAGGAAGACACTGCACAGGCTTATCGAGGAAGACACTGCACAGGCTTATCAAGGAAGACACTGCACAGGCTTATCAAGGAAGACACTGCACAGGCTTATCAAGGAAGACACTGCACAGGCTTATCGAGGAAGACACTGCACAGGCTTATCAAGGAAGACACTGCACAGGCTTATCAAGGAAGACACTGAACAGGCTTATCAAGGAAGACACTGCACAGGCTTATCGAGGAAGACACTGAACAGGCTTATCAAGGAAGACACTGCACAGGCTTATCGAGGAAGACACTGCACAGGCTTAACAAGGAAGACACTGCACAGGCTTATCAAGGAAGACACTGCACAGGCTTATCAAGGAAGACACTTCACAGGCTTATCATGGAAGACACTGCACAGGCTTATCAAGGAAGACACTTCACAGGCTTATCAAGGAAGACACTTCACAGGCTTATCAAGGAAGACACTGCACAGGCTTATCAAGGAAGACACTGCACAGGCTTATCAAGGAAGACACTGCACAGGCTTATCAAGGAAGACACTGAACAGGCTTATCAAGGAAGACACTGAACAGGCTTATCAAGGAAGACACTGCACAGGCTTATCAAGGAAGACACTGCACAGCCTTATCAAGGAAGACACTTCACAGGCTTATCAAGGAAGACACTGCACAGGCTTATCAAGGAAGACACTGCACAGGCTTATCAAGGAAGACACTGCACAGGCTTATCAAGGAAGACACTGAACAGGCTTATCAAGGAAGACACTGAACAGGCTTATCAAGGAAGACACTGCACAGGCTTATCGAGGAAGACACTGCACAGGCTTATCAAGAAAGACACTGCACAGGCTTATCAAGGAAGACACTGAACAGGCTTATCAAGGAAGACACTGCACAGGCTTATCGAGGAAGACACTGCACAGGCTTAACAAGGAAGACACTGCACAGGCTTATCAAGGAAGACACTGCACAGGCTTATCAAGGAAGACACTTCACAGGCTTATCAAGGAAGACACTGCACAGGCTTATCAAGGAAGACACTGCACAGGCTTATCAAGGAAGACACTGAACAGGCTTATCAAGGAAGACACTGCACAGGCTTATCGAGGAAGACACTGAACAGGCTTATCAAGGAAGACACTGCACAGGCTTATCGAGGAAGACACTGCACAGGCTTAACAAGGAAGACACTGCACAGGCTTATCAAGGAAGACACTGCACAGGCTTATCAAGGAAGACACTGAACAGGCTTATCAAGGAAGACACTGCACAGACTTATCGAGGAAGACACTGCACAGGCTTAACAAGGAAGACACTGCACAGGCTTATCAAGGAAGACACTGCACAGGCTTATCGAGGAAGACACTGCACAGACTTATCAAGGAAGACACTACACAGGCTTATCAAGGAAAACACTGCACAGGCTTATCGAGGAAGACACTGAACAGGCTTATCAAGGAAGACACTGCACAGGCTTATCGAGGAAGACACTGCACAGACTTATCGAGGAAGACACTGCACAGGCTTATCAAGGAAGACACTGCACAGGCTTTTCAAGGAAAACGCTGAACAGGCTTATCAAGGAAGACACTGTACCGGCTTATCAAGGAAGACACTTCACAGGCTTTTCAAGGAAAACGCTGAACAGGCTTATCAAGGAAGACACTGTACCGGCTTATCAAGGAAGACACTGCACAGGCTTTTCAAGGAAAACGCTGAACAGGCTTATCAAGGAAGACACTGTACCGGCTTATCAAGGAAGACACTGCACAGGCTTTTCAAGGAAAACGCTGAACAGGCTTATCAAGGAAGACACTGCACAGGCTTATCAAGGAAGACACTTCACAGGCTTATCATGGAAGACACTGCACAGGCTTATCAAGGAAGACACTGCACAGACTTATCAAGGAAGACACTGCACAGGCTTATCAAGGAAGACACTGCACAGGCTTATCAAGGAAGACACTGCACAGGCTTATCAAGGAAGACACTGCACAGGCTTAACAAGGAAGACACTTCACAGGCTTATCAAGTAAGACACTGCACAGGCTTATCAAGGAAGACATTGCACAGGCTTATCAAGGAAGACACTGCACAGGCTTAACAAGGAAGACACTTCACAGGCTTATCAAGGAAGACACTGCACAGGCTTAACAAGGAAGACACTGCACAGGCTTAAAAAGGAAGACAATGCACAGGCTTATCAAGGAAGACACTGCACAGGCTTATCAAGGAAGACACTGTTCAAACTTTAATAACATCGAGTTGAATACATTATATTTCTACATGATCCATATTCCAAAAAGTATATTAGATTACCATGTGATATTTGCGAACATCGGTAAAATGCCAACTGACAAAACTGATTTTGCATATGATTGAATATGTGGACCATGTAATCTACAATACAATACTTAGTTCTATTCTTGAAGAAACGTTTTGTTTTGTAACGCAACATGATATGAATTGCATTGATCGTATTTTACTTTTTTAACGATTTTGATTTTACAGTTGTGTTGACTTTACAAATGTATCAAGTGCGCACGGTCTCATGCATATAATCTAAACAGATTTTCTCATTTAGTTGTATTTATTACTAAATCCAATATGTTTGCAATTGCGTCATAATAGAAATAATTAAGTTTTAGACTAACATGAATTAAAATGTAAAACGAGTGACCGCGGTGTAACAATATTGTCACGAGCCGAGCGGTAGCTGTGATTTTACTTCAATTTCTTCAAATTTTCCAAACTTGAAGCTTTTGTTCAAGTTTAACATAGAACTAAAATGGACTCTGATAAACAGTAAACTAAGAATAACATTTTGCCTATTCAGTTGTTTTAAAATTGTCAAAAAAAATACAAACTCATGATTTATAACCTTTCTAAATTTTATTCATTCATAACAAATAAAATAAATAACAACTTTCAATATATATATATTTCTTAACAGACAGATTAATTCTCAAACCGTTACATTACAATACAGCAATATACATGTGTCATGTTAAGTATTTGCACTCTCTATTTTATAATGTCCTAAAAAGATGACAAATGCAGTTTAAATTATTTATAAAATTCAGTCTTAATTTTAATAGCTAAATCTTATTGAAAACTGTATTTTAAATGCTCATAAAAGAAAAAGAAAATAGGTCTCACACCTAGGAAAACAAAGTTCAGAGTCCTCGAATGAGAATTTTCAGTGCCTTTTATACCCTCCAAAAGCGCACACATAACGTTGTGCAATAATAACATTAAAGCGCACATATGAATTGTGCACAAAAAGCGTACAAACAACGCGCAGCAAAGCGCGCAAGAGCGCACAATAGAATTTGAGCGTTCTTGACACGGTAAATGTCACTCATATTAAAATGATATTTCTGACGATATTACAATGAAACAGTAGTCAAATACATATCAATTAAATCAATAAATCATTTATAAAGATGACTATTACCTTATTAAACAATTTTAAAGTAGAAATATGAGTATTTAACAAATGATATCGTATGACTAAACTGTCAAAAATACTGTAGTCACTGTAAACTACCCAGAGTGCACTTATGTCAGCATCAGGAAATCAACTTCCTGTTTATGCAAATGGCTGCCATATTAACAGACGCTAATACAATGAGACTTTTAAAAAGGATATTACAAATAATAAAGAAGCGCAAAAGGTAGGCATCGGCTGTTATCAGCTCTAACTTCCACACAGCATCCAATAAAAGCATTAAATAACAGTGACATAGTCATTTAGATGCACAACATAAACGGTGAAAATGAACAATGTACATGTACATAAACACATGTTTACATAAACAATCTAGGGCATGACAATATAAATTCATAAAGCACAAATCAGTGAATTTTTCAATCATCAGGTTCGTTGCTGAGCGGCTGAAGAAAGGTGAGCCGGTAGTACCGGAAGTTTACGAGTGCGTCTCAATCTACTTCTCGGACATCGTGGGCTTTACCGCCCTGTCAGCGGAGAGCACGCCTATGGAGGTAATCACCAATGCAATTAACAGTTGCATCCACATTTCTGTTTGTATATATATATATATATATATATATATATATATATATATATATATATATATATATATATATATATATATATATATATATAATTATTTTATGTGTGGTATTATATTTCCGGAAGAGTAAAATAAAGAATAATAACTTATACCTCACAATAAACGGTATTTATGTGTGTGCTTTAGTACCATTCATAATAAAATAATTCCAGGGAAGCCAAAACAATACCTGTTTATCTGTTTTTATTGCATCAAAATGAAATCATGAATGGGTCAAACATGTTTATAGCTCTCCTGAGCACGAAGCTATCAAGGGTATGTATTGTGATAAGTCTACGTACGGCGTCGATCGTCGGTCGTTGTGCTTCCTTAATCTGCATCACTCTGCATGCATCATTGTGTGCTCATTCTTGATTAAACATCGTCAGAATGTGTTTATTTTCTAATTATATTCCTTGTTCGAATCTGTGTCGCGTGAGTAAAGAAAACCAAAAGTCGCATTGCAGTAATAATACCTTAAACTGAACTGTATCTAAATCATACTGTCTATCTATTCGCCTGTCGGTCCGTCTGTGTGTCCGTCCGTTGGCCAACCCTTGTCCGGAGGCCTTCTCTTACATTTTTGTACATACAACATTAACACTTGCGTTATTTCTCTTAATAAGAAGGTTTTAATTTCAGCATGACAATTACATTTTATGTTTTCGCTGCAAGCGAACTTCATAAAAAAAACACAATAACGTTACATTTTATATTCGATTAAACTGCATAGAACAAAATATTCGTAAATTCAATATTTACAAAATTATTATGTTCACAATTGTGTATTCAGAAGGTCAACTGTTCATGCGAAAAAAACTAAACATACCACGGATAGATATTGAGTAATGTTTATTGAACACCAGTATGCTTATATTATATGACTGAATGCATATCTTAAATAACCACAAATTTTGCGTAGGCAGCTATCAAATCATATTGTCTGATTATATCGCATACCTCTTAACGACCAAACAACACGCACTACTCTTTTATTGGCGTAGTGGCCCGCGCGGCTATAAATTTACTGCCAAATCACGACGATAATTCGGACTATCACGATAATTCGGACTATCACGATAATTCGGACTATCACGATAATTCGGACTATCACGCGATAGGACATTCTGTTTCACAGCAGAAAGAAAGAAATCGGATGTTTATTCTTCGTCTTGTTTATCCAGCTAATAATAATAGAAACTTCAAATTCTACTCGATACATAACGAATAGCATGTTTGCCTTTCAAAGGATATATTTGGGATATTGCAATCAGATTCATTTTACATTACCACAATTGGGAATAGTAGGGCGGCGGTCGGTCTTTGATAGCAAATGTCAATTGTAGAAAGTAGAGCTCATTGTGATTAAATTATACTCAAAGACCATTCTTATATAATAGTCACATAATTAATTAAAGCATCAGTACACAATTATCTTTATAGTTTTTTTATTACAAACCCATAGCATAATAAAATATATATTTAGCATTTATTTTGTATACATTGCAACACGTTTGTGATATTTTGTTACAGTTAATATAATTTATTTGTAATTGTAATGAGTTTGTAATAAACAACTCAAGCGAAGCACAAGTCATAATCGCTGGTTTAGTCGTTAAATCTTAAACTATGTCAAACGGATACAGATCAAATGTGTCGTAAGATTTTTCTGAAACGTTGCCCTTGATTGCCCACAGGTCGTCTGCATGCTTAACGACCTCTACACGTGCTTCGACGCCATCGTGGAGAACTTTGACGTCTACAAGATTGAGACAATTGGCGACGCGTATTTTGTTGTGAGTGGTCTGCCCTTGCGAAACGACGACCTGCATGCGGGCGAGATAGCGTCTATGTCCCTGCGCATGCTTCAAGAAATAAAACGCTTCAAGATACGTCACAGACCTAACGACACACTCAAGTTGCGGATCGGTCTGCATTCCGGTGTGTGCTTTGATTCGACTTAAATCCATATCGCGTTATTATTCATTACATTTGTTAAAACGTATGGAAAAATACAATTGAAAAAAGAAATTTCATAATTTTATAGTAATTTCCTTTCCACTGTTCACTTATAATACATACTTTTCTCTGTTTAATTATAACACCTCTTTCCCTCTGATCAATTATAATACCTCTGTTCGCCTGTTCAATAATTATACCTACTCTCTAATGTTCAATTCTAATATCACATGCCCACCCCCCTCTTCAATTATCATAATAACTCTTAACCGCTATTTAATTATAATACCTCATCTCCCCTGTTTTAATATAGTACATACCTTCCCCATCAGATCCCTGCGTAACCGGTTTGGTGGGACTGAAGATTCCGCTCTTCACGCTTTTTATTTTTAATATCTCCGTTTTCCCTGTTGTATTATACAACTTCCATTATAGTGTTCAATCACAATACTTCCTTTCCTCTGTTCACGTATAATGTCTCATTTTCCCTGCTCAATTATGATACCTCCTTCCGCCTGTTCAGGTATAATATCTTCTTTCCCCTGCAGGGCCTTGCGTGGCCGGAGTGGTGGGTTTGAAGATGCCGCGCTACACGCTGTTCGGTGACACGGTGAATACAGCGTCCCGCATGGAGTCCACGGGAGTCCGTGAGTAGCAATTTCACTCGTTATATCTACAAAATATAAAATATATTTATGTATCTATGTATTTATGTATTTATGTATTTATGTATTTATGTATTTATGTATTTATGTATTTATGTATTTATGTATTTATAAATTTATGTATTTATGTATTTATGTTTGTATGTATTTATGTATTTAAGTATTTATGTATTTATGTATTTAATGTATTTATGTATTTATGGGTGTATGGATTTATGGATTTATGGATGTATGTATTTATGTATTTATGTATTTATGTATTTATGTATTTGTGTATTTATGTATTTATGTATTTATGTATTCATGTATTTATGTATTTATGTGTTATGTATTTATGTATTTATGTTTTTATGTGTTTATGTTTATACAATCACGCAATATTTTTAATGGTTCCGTGATCAGGATATAAAAAATGTGTTGCGTAATGCGATAAGACAAAGACACCCACAACCCGGGAGTCCTGTTACTACGAGCTTGTGTATAATACGAATGCAATACTTCTGGATCGACTGGAAATTTCTTCATATAATACAGTTCGCAAACACATAATGCAAAAAGGTTATTGTATCAACGATAGGTATACATTTCATCCGCCCTAAAAAGCAGTTCATTTCCGGTCGGTACCTGTTTTCAGCCCTGAAGATCCACTGTAGTGAGACTATCACGTGTCTGCTAAGGAAGCTGGGAGGCTACCAACTTACTGAGAGAGGCATCGTCAACGCCAAGGTAAGAATACCCCGCACATGCAGCGCTTGGTTAAGAATAACGTGTATGTCGATATCTTTTCATATAAAATGAGCATGAAACGTTTATTCATCTATCTGTGTGTTTGAAAGTTTGACCTTGCGTTAGATTTAATGGTATTGAGATTTATTACGTCGAAAGCCGTAATTTTTAAGACATGTTTGTGTACATTGCTTGGGTAGTTCCCGCAAGAGTTAAGAGAAGGTCAAAACGAAGCTCGTCAAACTTAGTGAGTCGCCCATATTTTTTTTTAAGTCCATACGCAGCCTTGCTATTTCATTAACTCGTTTTTTGTTATAGATGGTACATCTTACGATCAATTCTGCCTTTATGATACATTTGCTGATATTCGCACAGGGTAAAGGCAAAATGCTGACCTATTTCCTCGAGGGTGAGGATGAATCTCACCGGCAGAGCCGCATCTCTCACGCCCGCCTTTCCGGTAAAAACACGCCAAATGGTGACCTCAATTCAGCGGGCGAGATCTTTGGTGCGCCTATAATCCATCCACGATATTGGACCAATGGATTCAATAACAGCTCATGTGACCTCTCCCCGGTGTTCCCGAACTACAATCCCAACATTCCACTAATAGATGACTGTGATTGCCCCGAGGAAAATGTGTTTGACAAAGCTTTCAATGCGCATGACGCTCCCTCTCAGAAAGGTATGCAGAGGAGCGGTTCCTCGCAGCATCCTCATGCTCTCAACTCAACATGCAACTCAAAACTTCAAGATCTGACGACCGGTACCCAGCCGGCTAAACGCCCGATGAGACTTGGTAGACAGATATCGGATTCGATCGACGGTGGACAAACTTCAGAAACATTGAATAAAATAACGCTGGGACTGCTGCATAGAAATTTATCTTTCCCGTCGTACATGATTGCAGAGGACAGCGTCTGACAGGGAGGCGACCATCCCGACACATTGTTTCTTGAACCCTGTCGCATCCGTAGTTGCATAATGCGATAATTAATAAAACACTTATCCTTGATACATATAAGCATCACTCTTGGAAAATGGTGGTTTAACCCTTTGCATGCTGGGAAATTTATCGTCTGCTAAAATGTCGTCTGCTGAATTTCTACAATTAGCATTTCTTCGAATTTTTTTTTCAAAAAATACTATAAGAATAGCAAACAGTTTGGATCCTGATGAGACGCCACGTTCTGTGGCGTCTCATCTGGATCCAAACTGTTTGCAAAGGCCTTCAAAATTCGGTTCCCGCACTGAAAGAGTTAATGAATGCGCGTATAGTGTCGTTCCACAGGCTTATCAGTACGACACTTTACGTGTCTATGGTATTTATCATTTAAGTACAATCTATTATTAACGAAAATAAAGTTAAGGCAGAAACCGATGTCGCTGATAAGCCTTTGCGGGCCAAACAATGTCAATGTAAGTGCAAACCTATGTCACCAGTTTTAACTCTTTCAGTGCGGGAACCGAATTTAGAAGGCCTTTGCAAACAGTGTGGATCCAGATGAGACGCCACAGAACGTGGCGTCTCATCTCGATCCAAACTGTTTGCTATTCTGATAGTATTTTTTGAAAAAAATCGAAGAAATGCTAATTGTAGAAATTCAGCAGACGACATTTTAGCAGACGATAAATTTCCCAGCATGCAAAGGGTGAAAAAAAAGTGCAATAGCTCAGCATGTTAAAACAAGTATGCCACTGCATCAGCTTTTCGCTACCGGAAAGCAGATCAAATAATGTTGTTACTTATTTATGAGGTTGTTATATTATAAATAAATACATGCTAGGACACATACAGTAGCTTATTTAAATGTACATACTGGTTTCATATTTATCTTGAGTGTTTTGTATATATATAAATTCTCTGATTTAGAAACATAGTCATTTATGTGTATGGAATTATGGGACATATTTTTAGACAATACTTGTCTCGATAACGTTATACACGAATTGTGTGAGAGAAAATGTAACGTTAGGCATCTACTCTAGTCACATTCCTAAAATCAAGATGCGACACTGCAACAGAAACTGTGACGTAACATCTTTGTTAGCAGCATTTGTAGATTTCTCAGGTAGTTGTATATAGATCGTGTATTTTGTTTCTGTTTTTTGCGTAATTCTTTGTGTTACGTTTATTTAATAATCATTGAATAAATACTATGCTGACATAATATATGTGTGTTTTGCCGGTTTCGTTAGATTTGCTAGATGTGTTTATGTCAACAACATTCATTGTAGGTTATGTTTTGTGCAATAAGAAAACCCTCAGGATATGTACGATACCGACATCAACATATTAACTCCTAACTTAAGTCAAGCAAAGTCATGTCCTGCTCATTAACGGTCGATATGTTTGCCATATTCAGATTTGTGGTGATTATATACAATGTGATCATCTTTTTGCCAAACAAGATTACTCAGACAGGTGAATATTGGTTTGCTGTGATGCATTTTACACTGTTTTATATTTGGTATATGCGCTATAATAATAAACTTTTGTGATACTGTTTGTACTGGTAATTAATAAAACGATTGGCGCATGGACACGTGGTGTTACGTTTGCGTTAAATGACAGTTGTGTTTTGTTTTCTATTTAAGCTGTGATAATTACCCGACAATCCATTTCAAATTCTACAGTCCTTATATTGACTCCTTGTTAGGTATATGGATGGTTGTTGCATTATACTGTGGTTTATTATCTGTGTAGTTCCACACTAAGATTGTGATTCAAGCTTGTTGAAATAAAAATTGAAATAAAGTTTGTTTTGTCAACTATTTTCTATTTTCTTCCCTCCAAAAATATACAAGCAATGTCTTATCATAGAAATTAACATGGAAGACTTACGGCAAGCGTTACTGAATTCTCGCGTGTTGATGAAAACTGTATATGAGGGACATACGGCGCATTCACGTATAAACAAGCAAACGCTTTTTTTTTATAGAATTTTATTGCTTTTTGAAACTTTTATAACGGACGCTTAGCTGCCTGTTACTTAAAAAAATAAACTTGCGTGTACTGATTGGTGCAGACCTGACAAGCACACTCACAAACCAAATTACTGGATTAGAAAAGACGATGTTTGCGTTTACATTCCTTCATATTATATGCAAATAATAACGCGTCCTCTATATTTTAATATGCATTGTATCCAGTAAGACTGTTAAATTCGTGCTTGATACTGTTTCTGAGAAAGAAGGTACTGACACCTCTTGATAAGTTGTTTTAATTATTCTTGGAAAACCAGGCTAAATGCATGTGCGTAATGTAAATTTCCGTTATTATGTTTTTTTTGTTTAAAGGAAGTCTCTTCTAAAAAAAAATCAATATAAGACGGAAAGTTTCCTCGATGATAAGTCTGTGCAGACCTAACGGGCTTAACAGGGATAATACGTGACTCACATGAATTAAGCCCCATTTTCCCAGAACGAGGCTCATATATAGTGCGTCTTCGTTGTCGTCTGTTTCCAACGAATGATAGCGTTTGTATGTTAATTTATATATTGTTTGCATGTGTATTGTCCCTACCGGTTTCACCGGAGGGGACTTATGGTTTGCGCTCTGTGTGTCTGTCTGTCTGTGAGTCGGTCTGTCCGTCACACTTTACTGGATCCTGCGATACGTTCTTGATATTTTTTCATGAAACTTGAAACATGAATAGATGGCGATATGGACAATATGCACGTCATTTCATTTTGTTCCTACGTCAAAAATTCTGGTTGCTTTGGCAACAAATATATCAAAACATTCTGACAATGGTGCAGCCGGTAGGGGGCATATTTTGCTCGGCAATAGTCTTGTTATTTATGGATTTATTGGTATTACTTTTGTAGTTGATATTCGTTGGATTAGCTAGTTTATTTTTAATTCTCTTAGATATGTACTAATACTGTTTTGTCATTATGTTTTCGATAAGTGGTTTGTCCTTAGAATGAATCATGAGTATGTTACCATGATATCTTATCCAGTAAACCGCTTATTAATAAATCTTTGTTCAAGTTATTGAAAATAACACATGTTAACGTCATTTGTGGTCGCCAAACAAACTTGCTGATCGACAAATACGCACTCTATGCCGCGGTGATAGTTATGTTCTGTAAACAGAGTGCGTATATACCGGCATATTGATTGTGAATCAAATTCTCACGACCAGCTTGCAGAAAACTATATGTATAGTATAACAGATCAATACCAATATCTGTAAAAGATGCATTAAAAGCATCTAATCACGTTTGTAATCATGTTTTATATGTCATACAACAAACGGTAAAAGTCTCGTTCTGGACTTAATTTATGTGCGTAAAGTGCCGTACTAGATTAACCTGTCTAGTCCGCACAGGCGTATTAGGGCGCCACTGCCGGCTTTTACGGGCTTGTTTGTTTATACTGATACTATTCTAAATGAAAATTCGGCTCAAGCAGAAAGTGTCGAACAATATGTTTCATTTCACGGCTGGTAACGAGGAAATTGAGTCAACGGCTAGGTTGTTCTCTGAGAGCTGAGACTGTACCTCGATGCACCAATCTGTAAATATGTAATACAGACTCGTCAGAAAAGTTTAACGCTATCAATAACTTGTAAATATCGCAATTTTTGATGTTTTTCTTGGAAAGAGATAAACTCGTAGTTTATCATTTACAAATCTCGCACCAACGATGTAAGCATGTCATTTATCTTGATAACGGCCCCTCCAGCAAGTCATCAACATTGTATTTCAAAGAGAAACTGGCGTAAATTTGACAGATTCGATACGTTCCTGTCAGGTTAAGCATTACCAGGATGCGTAATAATATTACATTTTTAAAGTAAGAGCAAAAAGCTCTTAAGGACAGGGGAAATGATATTGCAATATATAAATGAGTCACGCCCTTCGAAAACGAGAACAAATACATCTGCTTAATTAGAAACTACGCTTTCATGGTATTTTTCGTTATAAGGAAGTCTTTTCTTAGCAAAAATCCAGTTTACACGAACATTTGTGTCGCTTATAAGCCATTTCGGAATGTAAAGGCTAATTTGTAACGATACGTGCACATGCCTTAAAGGGGCCTTTGTACAGATTGTGGCATCTATTGAAGTTTTTCATTAAATGCTTTATATTTATAATTGTAAGCATTGAATCTAAAAAGCTCCAGTAAAAAAGCAAAAATAACATTAAAGAAAGAAAAAAAAGTAATACACATCTGGGCTCGATCCACTGACCCCTGGAGTAAAAGTCTATCGCTTACAACTATATACTTTTAACTATATACTTTTATTCCTCCATATACAAGACACGAAGAGCAAAACACAATATAACTATATATAAACAATGGTTAGATAGATACAAACATAAACGATATATATGGATGTTAATATCAACATCATCAAAAAAAGAGAACTTTATAAATAATATTATTTAGTAAAACTGTGTTATGTTACGTAGCATTCCGCGGTGATACAAAAAATGAGGTAGTGTATTCTTTATATAAGCACTTCCCCTTGTATAACAAAATATATAACGACAACAACAGAACTCTACAACAAATTATTCAATCGTTTTGCGTTGCAACATTTTATATTTTTCAGGTTTTGAATCGTCAAAATATGCATATAATGGATATTTTAGAGCATAGCCAATGTTAAGTATTACTGTTTCCTCACAAATATCATAACTACAACGAAAATGTTCGAATCTGAAACATTTGATTTATTTATTTTGTCAATTCACCAAAGCGTGAAAATACCTTTTAAGACCTTTTTTCCAGAGGGGTGCTTATTAACGAGATAAATCGCTTTGCTAAGCACGGCGCTACTCAACAACGAGATAAATCGCTTTGCTAAGCACGGCGCTACTCAACAACGAGATAAATCGCTTTGCTAAGCACGGCGCTACTCAACAACGAGATAAATCGCTTTGATAAGCACGGCGCTACTCAACAACGAGATAAATCGCTTTGATAAGCACGGCGCTACTTAAAAAAAATGCAACGTGTACAGTTGCTCGTATTGGAAAAACAAAGATATCGTAACACAACTTAATAGATATGAAATAACGTCTTCAACACAAGTATTAAGTCCGATTACTTGTAAACATAATCAGATGAAATGCTTAGATAATATTGTTTAAATTGGGTTTTTAAGAGGTGTTTCCTTTTCACTTATATATGCAGCGAACTTGCACCAGTGACTGCACATAACTTCATTTTGCTAAGATTGAAATACTTCGAACGCAGATCGTAAGTTCGAGGAGTCGTTGATCGACTATTGAACGCAGATCGTAAGTTCGAGGAGTCGTTGATCGACTATTGAACGGAGGTCGTAAGTTCGAGGAGTCGTTGATCGACTATTGAACGCAGGTCGTAAGTTCGAGGAGTCGTTGATCGACTATTTTAACGCGTTGGTTATAAAGTAATTGTACAATACAAATAAATCACTGGAAAGGCATTTTAAAACACTTTACTTGCTATTCTATCTTGTTTGCTTTTTGGATTCTTTCTTTCTGAGGCAGTAAATGATTTGTCCTGAAGGTTGCAGATATTATGTTAACACAAAGAATAAATATTTCAAGCAAGATGTGAAATAAACGTGCAATTAGTAAGTAATTACCTCTGCATAATTGGCCTGTCAATTAGCGTCGTAAAACAACAGAGAAGAATAGTTTTTGTAGAATACCTAATCTAATTGTTTATAAAACAATTGTTGACGTCTGAAACAAAGCGTTTACAAAGCAATTATTTTGTTTCGATACAACTTTTATTCTGCATAGAATACATCACGTGATGTAAAAAAAACTGTTTTGATGATTTATTTTATAAATAATTATACATTGTTCTTGTGCCTGCTATGTAATATCAAGTCGGCCTAAATGCAACACTAATATGTAATCTTTATATGTACCCAAATATATGTAAACATCCATGTATGCTTGATAACAAATATGAAAAGTATTGTTAAAATTACCTAGCCATCTATTATACAAGTCAACAACAAATACCGTATTTAAATAGAAATTAATTTATAGCATAGCTTTATTGTGAGGGCCGCTTGAACAGTCAGTGGTTCATCCCTCCATGACTGCATATATTTTAGTTTACTTGGTCTACGTCGACCGCCAAGGGGACGCGGAAATGAATTACTGCGGGTTGAGATTTTTCGGATGAAACGATAGGGCGTAGACATCACACTAAGTGAAACACAATTTGCCAAGGCAGTTCTTTATTATAACGACTTGAAAGTTCGTTTCTATTTCTATCACTCTAAGCATAAGACATTAGTTGGAAGTACGTGCAATATAATGATGACTCATTATGGTGTAAATAACAATTAAGATTATACTTAACTGTCCTATTATGTCATACGTGTTAAGCATGATAATATAGGCTGTTTACATTAACCAGCAGAGATACGCTATTATCCAACCATATCAAATTAACTTACATTAACATTAATATTAGCCAAACGATGCTCTTCACGCGCGAATCGCGCGACTTGCGGCAATATCCGAAATGTAATGTATCTCTCCTAATGGTTTCATTATGATAGCATTCGAAAGAAGATGAAAATGGAAAATGGAACTTAGCCACTCGCCTGATCAAGATATCCGGGGACTGCCATCCGAATCCAGGTCCAAATATCAAATTCCCTGGCGGCGTCTGCGGAAAACCTTGCAAATCAAACCAACGAGCCGTAACGTGTGACACATGCGATACCCGGTTTCACTTTCACACCATAGTTAATTGCCATGATAATATTTATAAAAGTAGTTTGCAACCAGCAAAATAAGCACTTAAGAACTAAAAGTGCACGTGTAGTTGCAATTTTTGCAATCAAGAAATGAACACAAAAGTACACATGCACGATGATAGATCGTAACATACAAGGCAAAATATACATTTGACTCTGTAGCGATTCAGTATTTTTCGTGATTATAGACATTAGCCTCTGTTTCTTTTATTTCTGAAATATAATGTTCACCGGTCATCCACTGACAAATCTATTAACAGTTGTGTTCACAACAATGATTCGAGTTTTAACTAAATCCATTATCTGGTACATTAGTACAATGTGTCCGTTGTATGTTTTTGGTATCACACACAAGCTACTAGATGAGCGCCAGTTATGCATTTGATCTTACTTTTAAAGTATTTTTAGCGCCATACAAAACCTGACATGAACTTATATAAAATATATAAAGATATATGTGTTGTATCAAACTTCAGTCAGTAAACGTTATTAATATGTCAGTATTACGCTTTAAGCAGTATTTATCAATCAATGTTTCTTCAGATTGTGGATAAAGGCATTACTTTCATTGTTCAAACTTAATTAAAATATACACATATTTGAATCATATGACACTTTATGAAACATGCCAGATTATGAATCCCTTTGGTATTTACTATTTTTATTTACATGAAAGTACCGACAAAATCTCAACACGAAGGGAAAAGTTGCCCTTCACTTTCACACCAGCTGCATGGGGATGCCGAACACCGTCTATAAAGGCCTCACTTCGAACGTCAGTTTGATTTGTTGCAGCTGTGGATTACCTAACTTTTCGAGCACACTATTCACCACTATGTCAGCAGACTCTGTCCATACTTCTATAGCCACAGAGAACACATATAGCATCCTCACCAGACACCTGCAATACTACCACCTCATTTCACTCAGATGGTAGCTCCATAGGGTCCCCATAACATACATCTTCGCCAGTAAAGCAAAGACTAACCCCAATAGCCATACCAGCATGCGTGTGCTAGTTGTAAACGTAACATTTAAGTTTAAATAAACATTAACCGGATAGAATCACACTCCATATCAAATACCAGGACGTTTTAATTTAATTACCATTTATTTTACCATGGCTTAGATGCACACCAAAGGAAACATATATTGATTTTCTGAGGCACAACGCAATGAAAAAAACAACAGGTATAACTACATCTTGTCTTTGATTGATTAAAAAGATTTAGCAACATAGCATCGTATAGTTTATCTATAATTTAAAGGTGCATATCGACGGTATTTCCCCTTAAAGGGACATGTTCACGGTTTGGTAAATTGGCAAAATTGAAAAACAATGTTTCAAAGTTGATATGTTATTTGCGAGAAACAGTTAAACCGACCATTTTCCATTATCTCAAATATCAATTATATGTGTCTTTTGACGATTTAAAAACCTGAAAATTATAAATTATAAATCGTTACAAACTCAAAACGATTGAATAATTTGGAGAGTTCGGTTGTTATCGTTATATTTTGTGACACTACATTGATTGTTAATAACTAGTATAGAATACACCTCAATCTATACGAGCACGGAAGGCCGAGATGTTAAAGCGCTAGACTTTTACTTTACGGGTCCGTGGTTCGAGCCCAGCTGTGAATAGAAAAAAAGTTTCTTTGATTGTATCCTTGTTTTATACTGGAGCTTTTAAGTTCCAATGTTTACATTTATCATTTTTAAAGCATTCAATGGCAAATTTCAAAACATGCTAAAATATGTGAACAAGTCCCTTTAAGCATAGACATTTATTGAAACAATGCAAATTTCCACTTTTCCGGTAAATATTTATCTAGTTACAATGTTAAGTTGATGAAAATCGTAATGGAAAAATGTATAATATGCCAAAACGATTTCCGATCTAGTGCGATTCGAGCTCACGCCTACAAAAGTGGTTCTGAATATAAATTGCATAAATATCGATTTGACTCTAGATATTTCTACTGAATTTACCGTGTCCGCTCAAAATGTCACTATGAAAAACCGGATCACAGTACACAGCAACTCCTCCTTTTAGAGAAACTCTCTCTTCCTTCGCCACTGGTCCCCTCTCCAGGATATCTTCAACCGGGCCATCCGTCCGCAATCCCAACCGCCTAGCCAATCGGTCCGGATGGAAATGACTATCAACAGCCTCCGGGCCTACGGCAAGGGCTGCTTCCACCGCTGAGCCCTCAGGAGAACCGAACGTTTCTATCCAGTACTTCCTCTCGTCCTCCTGAAGGGACGCAGCAATTAGTACTAAGGCTTTCCAATGAACCAATACAGCAGGACTGTTTGGTGGGACCAGCTGATATGTTTCTGGTACCCGAACATTCAGGAAATTACAAATCCCGTCCATGGCTTCCTTCTGAGTCTCTGAAATTTCTGTATTGTCCTTGCCATCAAGCAGCTTCTGCATGGCCACATGCTTGACTAAGTCGTCAAGGGTAGCCACCTTGCTCAAGAGCCACGTTGCCGCCTGCCTCAGTGCTGCCACACATCTTCTTACCACTGCATCCTCAAATGCCGGTAAATGTTCATCAAAAACCCCCGAATCAAAAACTTAATTTTATAAAAACAAACATATTTTAGAATTAGTTGATACAAAGAATGTATACACCTAAGCAACCTTTTAATATAAAGTTAAAAACAAATAATTTTATAAAAATAAACTACCGTATTAATTTTCCATATGCCTCTATAATACCTCATACTACAGCTTTGGCTTGAAAAACGCGACGAAGAAATGTACTTCTTTACGTCATTGTTCACCATTTCCAAATGTTATATAATTGCAGGTATTTTACAGATATGTGTATTGTCTTAATTAATAAGGGCTTTTCTGGGCTAACAAAACTAACGAAACGAGTGAATTAATACCAAATTAAAAAGATTAATTGTACTAAGACATGTTGCAATAAATTAGAATAAGCAACAAATTCACAGTCGTCAAAGATTTGCCAAACTAAACTAGAGCTCTAGAAAATGTAAAAAGTGTGTATACAACAAAGGTGAAAACACTTCATATTTGTGTCACTAAATGAATACATTACAGACAATATCAAACCATGATAAACCTTTTACAAGGGAATGAACGTTAATACTGCATCATTCGAATTTAATCGGGATATTGATGTTTATGTATTACGGATTGTGTGTTTTGTTGACATTTATCGAAAAAGTATTTCATTTTCATGTTGGTGAGAATGTAACGATATGTCGTTATTGCAATAAAATTAGTCGCATGTAACCTTTGTGTTGTTTACATTAAACACTCCGAAAAACCAGAAACATATAATATTAATATTGATAAAATTCTTCATGTAAGGAAGAGGCTGACACCTCCGTTAGGCTACTGTTTTTTTTAGATAATAGTTTAACCCTGATTAGTCAATGTTGATTAAGGGTCACGTGACTTTTTAGCGTATATAAACGGTGTCTTGAAGTGTCGAGGTAAGTTTGGATCCTGACACCGTAAGAAGCATGTCGATAGGAAAAGAGCAACTATTTGTTAATACAAAATAGAGTATATTAGGTAGTTTTGGCTTCACAGTAGTCTCCTAGCAATGTTAGTGAAGAACAGAGCATTAGCAGACCGGTGCCCGGGGTTTTCCTGGTGTAGCTTCTGCGTGACAGTGCTGTTGCAGGAATAGGTTCCATGCTCGAGGTTTGGATTGCATGGTGGCTCCAGTTTTTATGACGCCCAGATTCTCTTGTATTGTCCACTGTGTGCGTGATGTATGGGTGGACTGTTTTAAGGCATAGGTATTCTAGCCGGCGTAGTGTAGGCACGGTGACTGTATTTGGTGTTTGGTGCAAGCGTTTTTGAGTGTCTCGGCTGTTGTTGTTAGTTTTTATTGAAGTAAATTAATTCATGTTTATATGCCCTAATCATTTGCTTAGAATATCTAATCATAAGCCGGTAGGCTGAAGGAAAATTATGTGTATATCTAAAGAGTATGATAACACCCCCGTATACGTTACAAGTGTATAATTGTTCAATATATGAATGTTGACAATTACATTTATTACCACTTTGTCCCGTTATATGTAGACCTCAGAGAACAACGAACTTATTGAAAACGTTATTGAATGGAAATTCCATCGTCATGAGTTTGATACTGGCTGTTTAACAAAAACGGTTATTGTCTGTGAATACACCAATTATATTATCACAAACAGGCGTCATTATATGTGCACATGTATGTGTGTTGCGCGTTGTGAACACACAGCTGTCTTTTTATTTTGTGATTTTAGGTCCATATGGAAGACTAAATTAAAGTTTATTGCACACATAGGTAAATTGAATACTAATTTTACAGACGCGTGTATTCAATGGGAATTTTAAATAATAAGAATAAACACTTTGTATAAACACAACATGATTTACCCAATATATGTGTTAGACAAAGAAATATAAAAACGCAAACTTGTTTAAGATGAAATAATATATTTTAACTATAATGTTGTTACTCCTAGAGTTGTTGCAGTATTTGTAATTGCAGATAAAATTCTATAAAGTAATTTAAGCAGTAGTAGGCGTACACGGTGGATCACATACAGAAACACTAGGAAAGTTGCAAGGTCAGTTGCTTATTTTGTGTACTCTTTATTTTATAAAAAAAATAAGCTTCAAGTAATATTCCCGATTTAAAGCAGACTCTCTATAGTTACTTAGTAAGTTTACGTAGGACAGTTTGCTTTTCGGTTTTAAAAGTAACTTTATATGGATAATCATCGATATTATAATGTTAGATAAATCATCGTTCTTATTTCTGATTGTTTTTAAGTATGTATGTTTTATATCTCGTTGAATGCGCCCAATGACACTCTGTCCGTATTTATGTTTAGTAGAGAGAGTTTAACTTCGTTTTCCATTTAAATAAACAAAACATTAATAGATCTTCAGCGATGTGATTAATAACAAATCCCAAAGTAAACTGTTAACCATACGACACAAAAACTGGATAATTGGCCATACATAAGAAACGCTATAACTAGTCAGCTTTTTGATCTTATGCAATATACTGGTGTTATACTCAAATTCAAAAGACCACTGATGCATTTGAACAGCTTAAACTATTCAACAATAGACGTAGATAAAACATAACACATTACACACGTTTTAATTATGGAAAAATATTTATACATCGACACGATTAGACTAAATATTGCATCGAGGGCATGCGTTTTGTATGATAATTTCGTGTGTATCTTTTACAAGTCCAACTACGCACTTGACCTCATGCTGCTCATCTTTCCCTTTCATAATTTTTTATCAGTGCGTGTTAAATCTGAACAAACAGATAATTCATTGTCAAAATGCATATCGATAGCACGCATCCACCATCATTACTACCGAGACATCAAAAGCTCGCTTAAACCCGACTGGTGCATTATGTATGTTCACCCCCTTGCTTTACATATTTAAAATTTGATACTCGATAGCGGCAGTGTATAAATGTACAATGAACTGATTAAATGTGAATGTGCTCGAAAACGAAACTGGGCGATATTGGTGTTGTTGATTAACTTACAATGTAAGCGATGTTTAATAATTGTGAATATTTCTGCTGCCTATATACATATATGTTTATGTTACACGTGTATATGGTAATTTTACCTCGGCTGTAAACTGTTGCTACAAAACGATCGTTTTGCCCTATTTTACAAATATGTTTGCATCAATATGTTTGAATTTTAAGTCTGTTAGTGTATTGTATTTTCTAAACAGAGATTGTCATTTTCCGAAAATAACTGCCTTTTAATGAATTTTGACTAAGCACTTCGTTATTGTTTATTTCATAATAGCATGGTTAAGTTAATATTATAATAAACTAGTATCTACTTACTAAGTTAATCACTTTCATTCTCGATCTGTTAATAATCAACACATGTACTAACTACTCAAACACTTGAAGTCTTAAATGCATAAAAATACATGTCGCTAGATGACAGTAGCATCTTGCGACTTAACAATTACCTTTTACATTGTGTAATCCAAAATGGGACCCATATTCTCGTATGCTCGTATACATGCTCAAGCACGACACGTAGGGTTCTGTGGACAACGAAATTGAGCTCCTTTTTCAATGAAAAAATTGTCCCGCGACAACTTGAGGTAAACAATCGTTGGTGACAATTGTCGTTCATGCTAACACATGCATCGAACACGTTTTGGTCGCTATCTTTGAAACGTCTAATAAGTATGTTTAATGTTTACAAAATTAAATATCTGAACAGATAATCAATTTCTAAAAAAATGTCCATAAAACAGTATAACACTTCCATGACGGATGCATGAACAATTAAAACAACGCACATTAAAAAAGTCAGATGCATCTTTATTAAACCAGTGACCCTTAAACTCATTGAGTGCTAGAAAAGATTGTGTTGGTGATTAAAATATTATAAAATAAACACATTCATGTCCGCTTGGTTGACTAATTTACATTAAGGTGTAAACCGGGCGAACAAAGGTGATATTTTCGTTAACGGTAGAGGTAAAAAAAAATATGCATGTCTTGAAGATATCACCGCCTTGGAACGCTCAATGCTAAACATCGGGTTAATCTAGTTAAAAAAGCTCAATTACTCTCACTTTGCCCAATGCTATTTAGAAAACAGTTAAGTGTAAATAAAAATCAACCCCAAAGTGTCACAATTTAAATGGAACTTCAATTATCATAATTTTTCTTTATGAGAAACGGATTAGATTTATAGTGAAGTATTTAGATAGACAAAACAAGACACGACAATTTATTTCGTAAATAAAGGCCACCGACCCAGAATACAATATACAGACATGTCACATTGTACATGCATGAGTTGTGAATAGAAAAACAACATAGCTCGATAGTGTTTGTTTATTTTAAGCGTTATTAACATCTCCTTAATTGTTTTAAAGGAATAACATAATTATAGCCTTTTGTTTTCTTTTTCTTGCACTAACACCGTAAAAATCAAATGTTCAAGATTTCACCATTGATTGATCATAGATAGAAAAATCCACTATACATTTCTCTCTGAAATGCATATTCTAAAAAGACATACTCCTGACCTGCTTACACAGTATTTAACAATAATACCGCATGTACTGTATCATGCTTTATTATACTAATTTTTACAAGCATTACTATTTGCACGCAATAATTTAATAAGACGTCAATGAAGCAGTCGTGTTTTTGCCATTTCATGTTTTGCGATTTGCGTTTGAATATCATATTACGTTATGTTCAACAAGATGTTGACGAACTAGTTGTTGATCTAATTTACTAAACTTAAGCAAGCTACCGTCATTGTGGCCAGTCGATGTTCAAAGTAACTTGCGTTTTGTGCAAGAGGAAGTCAGATCCTTAAGCGAACCTCTGTTATCATACCGGGCCGTTCACGCATCAGCATGAATATATTATGACCGTTTTATAAAAATTTAACCGCGGTAAGATGTCTTTGAATCGGTTTTGTTAATTGTAGTATAATTTTCATACATTGTTAAGAGGAATCAAGCAGTACATGTAAATGGATCAATATTATGTTTGACGCTAACGTTACGACTTGCCATAGTGAGAAACACGATTTGAAAAGGTAATGCCTTAATGTCGTGGCAGAAATTACATTCATTTTAATGTTCTTTCATGTTTAGATTCTTGACACAATGGCGGGGCAGTTGCTGGATAAGTTTATGGATCAGCTGGAGTCTTGCATTGGCACTGGACCCAAGATCTTCACCCTGCTGTATAAAATAACAAGAGATGGATGTAACGCTACAACCTTCCACCAGAAGTGTGACAACCAGGGTCCCACTGTGACGGTACTGTACAACCAACAGGGCTCGGTGTATGGGGGATATGCTAGTGCCAGTTGGCATAGTAATGGAGGGTATATTCAAGATGCTAATTCATTTCTCTTTCAACTCAAGTATTCAGGCAGTGACACTTATAAGAAATATCCAGTGACAACTAGTGCTAACAGTCTGATTGCAAATCCGTCTTATGGGCCGATCTTTGGAGCTGGACATGACCTTCACACATTCAATGGAACGATCACCCAAACGGGAGGCTACTTTCCGTTAAACGGAGGCATAGCTTTCTCAACTTTCAACAGCCAAGGGCAAAGTGCCATTCAAATCAACAATGGATCAATGCATGTCACAGAGCTGGAGGTTTACAACGTGTCTGGTATGTTAACTTGATAGTCTATTGTATCACAGTGGTAGATCATTAGAGTACATTGAACAGAACAACCAATGCGCGTGTTATATCTGGTAGGTCATCTTCATCTAATATAAATAAGCAACAGCAATTTTTTAGTAAACGGACAGTTATTTCACCACGACAGAAAGTGTTGCTGTATCTAGTAGAATATTTAGAAACAGTATGTGTGGAAAGAAGCGAAAAGAAAATCAACGCATTATTTACAATCTGTAATACTGTCAATATACCACTTCCATGTGCGTTTCATTAATAGGCTTAAACGCATTCGCTGAGTATACAATGCTATTTTCTAGGACATACAATGACTTTTGAGACTGAGAAAACAATAACAAAGTCATAAATGCTATTCTATCAAAATGGAAAAAAAAATCAACTTTCAAACGAGAGAGATTAAATCACGTAGAGTTGTGTGCTTATCGTAAAATTTTGTTAAAATGCCTTTTTACTAAATAAAGGCGTTCACGGTAAAATAAAACACGATCAGCAAAGTAAACGCAATATGAGAACACATGTATCTGATTGACACCACAAGAGACATGTCAATTTATATGGCAGTTCTTTTTGAATATGAACAATATTGGTCCAAAATCATCCATCACTTACCTCAACAAAAACGCTGTTTATTTCAAATGAATGTATATGTCAAAATAACCTTAGTTGTTAATTTACAGATGGTCAACGAAACAATTCTCCGCTGAAGCCATGGAGAAAAAATCCCGAATGGAATGAAAAGGTAGAGATCTCATCGCATTATGACATTTTACAGTTAAATGGATCCTTAACAGTTAAACTTTACAGTCAGTCATTTCATATTCATTACGCCAAATGTAAAAAATGAGAACAAAATATATACATACATTAAACAATATATACATATTTGTACAGAGTATTAACTACACACATTTTTTGAAGATTACCTTTGTCAAATAGGCTATTATAAATATAATAATAATACATGTAATTGTTATAACAATTGTATGTTCATATTGTTGAAATGATAACAATTACACAAAGTTATTAGTTTTAATAAGATAAATATTATAAAATTGTCAAAGTACATTTTAACAATAAAAATAGTTTAAAAATAACATATGCATTAATTTATCATTCGCACCAAATTTAATAACGATTCATAATCTTAATGAGACAAATTACTTTAATTAAAATGTTAAATTGTACAGATATTCTAGCATAATAAGAATACATAATCTTCATCATTCAACCATGTAACACAGAAATAATGCCACAAATGTGCAAAGAGCACTTTTTCAAGCACATTGTAACGTGTATGCTTTTTGCTATTTCAACATAAATGTCTGTCTCAAACTTGTCATCAGGGAACATTACATGTATTTGTATATTTATGTTTATCTGATATTAACATTCTTTCAGTTCCTCGAAACGCTTACCGAGGACATCGTATCATTCAAACCCTCCGGGGAGTTGGGACTGTCAAATGTCCGGATCCTGATGTTGGGTCCAGTGGGGACGGGCAAGTCCAGCTTCTACAACACCATCAACTCGGTGTTCAAGGGCCGTATCTCGCAAAGGGCTCGATGTGGCAATTCTACACACAGTATTACAACCTCTGTACGTATTTTAACAATATGAAATACCGAAAGTTTGACAGTTTGAACTTTTGTCCCACATTAAAAATGTTTATTTCTAAACATATTTCTTTGAAATACAAGTAGCATGTAATAAACATATCGGTATGAATTGGTATTTTAACCAATGGTTATGTTGAGTTCCCGTTGACCTGTTTAAACAACCCTTTTGTTAATTCAGTTGTGTTGATAATTGTGGTTTTGCTTGTTACTTGTAGCTGGTTTTATGTGTTAATTTGTATTATACTTTGCGCCGGCGACATTAGGTAACATGACTCCAAAAACAACGTCAAGTAATAATAATAGTTTGACCAGACTTAGTTGTCTGTTCTCATTGTTTTGTCATGATTATTCATGTTAAATAGCTTATCTGTAACACAGTACACCCCGTATGTAGTGAAGGCGCGTTCCGGAGCATCGTTGAATTTCCGGTTCTGTGACACACGTGGTTTGGAGGTCACTCAAGGTCTTGACATTCTGGAATGCAATTACTTGCTCGATGGCAACATTCCAGACTATTACGAGGTAATACCAAAAAGCATATAACTTTCGTACCAGTATTCATGCGTTTTAGAGATTGGTGCGATACCATACATGTTACTTACAATAAGTGTCCATTTATATATATATGCATTATTAAGCTTTGATCGTCATTTAATACTTTTCAGTTTAACCCAGCTACGCCAATATGTCCCGACAATCCCGGATTTGTGCACCACCCGAGAGTATCTGAAAAGATTCACTGCGTTCTGTTTGTGATCGACGCTAAAACTATTGGCGAAATTCCAGCAAAATTGGTCGAAAAGATGAAAAGCTTTCAAAAAATCATGAATCACAAGGGTAATAACAATAAAGCTTCATTATCATTTGCAAAATAATGAAAACGTGATTTTTTGCAGTTGGGGTTTTCATTTTACAAATATGCGAACTGATATATCCCTATATATATATAACCGGTCATTTAAGGTATTCCACAAGCAGTGCTCCTCACCAAAGTCGACCTGGACTGTCAGGATGTTGCCAGTAAAACTTCCAACGTGTTCATGAGCAAGAAAATTGAGTCCGCGGTGGACATGGTGTCCGGTATTCTCGGGTTGCCTAGAAACAACATACTTCCGGTGAAGAATTACGAGAATGAGATGCAGCTGGATGACAACATCAGCATTCTTGCGTTACTGGCAGTGCGTCAACTGCTGTACTTTGCAGAGGATTACATTGAGAACCTTCAGGATAAGATGAGCGCTCGCAATGTCTCCAGTGAGAAGCCGGACAAAAGGGGAAATAAAGACAAACGGAGTGACAAAGAGTAATCGAACTACTTAAACTATAAACAAGTATAAATACCAAACATTGAAATAAACTGTTCATGTGTTACGAATGACACTTATTTACGAGTAATATTTTTTAAACTGGTAACACATTTTTGAAGAAACACATAAATCTATGTTACTCCAAACAAATAGTGGCTTTGAAAATAGGATAAAAAACATACTTTCATTGGAATATGGGCGTATTATCTATTTGCCATTTACTGTACTTGTATTCATATCCATATTCTGTAATTGTATTTGTAACTTTTGTCCTTGTTTTGTATATACTAAAATGTAGTGGTCTTGCTTGAATATTTGTGCACATTTTTGAAATGCATTATATTCGCCGTCAACATGTATTCTTTTTTCATTAAATTGTCGTAGTATAGTCTATATTAAGTTGTCTCTTTCATTTAACATTCGAAAGAAACGTTCATGCACTCAGTCATATAACTTAAGTGCAATAATATAACGTTTTTTAAAGACATTTGTCCCCCTACCCCCTCAAAACACAAATTTAACTATTATCATTGATGAATAAATGCGGATTATTAATAATTTATGAATTAAAACATCTGACATATACCTATGGTAATTCAATGAATTTCCAGCAAGACAACCATCGGTTGATGATGAAATCCAGGTTTGGTTGATTGCCTGGTTACAATATCAGCATTACGACATAAAATAATTATTTTCCACTAACTCGACTGACGCTTATTTGTGGCAGGGGCACTATTTTTTTCATTTATTCTCGTTGAATTTTCTACCATTAAAAAATCGTATATATTCGCAAAATTATTGTTAACATTTAAATAAATATATATGTTATCAAATATGTGAATATACTTATCAAGTGGAACATAGCTTGAATGTGGCCGACTTATTTGTGTAGACGGTAATACAAACAAAACGTTTAATCTAATGTATACGATGATTTATAATTAAATTTAGATCTAACGAGTGCGTTTTGTTTTAATGCCTTGGTTTTGGGTTTGTGAACATATACTTTTACTATAATATAAAATTAATAAATATGGCGTCACATGTGTAATATCGATATATACAAGTACGTCTCCGTATCAGAAATAATTCTCTGTGCAGAGTTATTCAGCCAAAAGATCTATCAATACATGTATATTTATAGACCGTTGTTCAGACTTGTTATATAATAATAAATACACATAACCCTACTGCATGCTCATGATGGTATGCTTAAGGGTCGTCGAGTATGGGTCGAGTTAGAGGTCTGTTGCTGTATAAAACGGGTTTAAACCCCATTTATGTACATTGATCGTTTTAGGTGGTGACCACATGTATTTTGTATTAGCTGCTTGTGTATTTGTCCGTCGTATCTACTACATATGTGTTGTGTTATACTGTTTGGAAAAGTGTTCCTGGCCAGACATTGAAGACCACTTGCATTAATATTGCGGATATCCAGCTGAAGATTCACTTTGTTTATATTATATAGCCGCACACTGATAAAACGGGACTTAATGCATTCGCACAAGCTTATGAGGTACTACACTTTCCGCCTAAACAAGATCTTCGCTTAGAAGAGACTTCCTTTAAAGGGACTTGTTTATTTTCTTCCATCCACAAAGTAAGGTCTTATTATAGAAATGAAACTGGAAGACTTAATGCAAGCGTTACTGTATACACACGTGTCGATGAAAACTGTGTATGAGAAACACTTTAAGGCGCATGCACGTATAAACATGCAAATGCGAGTTCAATGCGTGTTTGTATTGATTTTAATTGAATTTTTATTGAATTTTAGAACTTGTAGCTGCATATAACTCTAATACTTGCGTGTACTGCTTTGCACAGTCCTGACAAGCACACTCAAAAAACCAAATTACTGAATTAAAAAGACGATCGTTGCGTTTACAGACCTTCAAAACATACGTAAATAATAATGCGTCCTCTGTATTTAAATAACCATCGTATCCCGTAAGACTGTGAAATTCTTGCTTGATAATGTTTCTGAGAAAGAAGGTACTGCCACCCCTTGATTAGTTGTTTTAATTATTCTGGGAAAACCAGGCCTAATGCATGTGTGTAATGTAAATTTCCGTTATTATGGTTTTTTTTGTTTAAAGGCAGTCTCTTTTTAACAAAAATCCATATAAGGCGGGACGTTTCGTTGATGAATAGCCTTTGCGGACCACACAGGCTAAAATGGGACGACACTTTCCGCACATGCATTAAGACCCATTTTCCCATAACGAGGCTCGTATATAAAGCGTCTTGGATGTCGTTAATTTTCAATTAATGATAGCGTTTGTATGTTAATTGATATATGGTTTGCATTCAGTGTTCATGGGTTTTGTTTGACTTTTGGATTACTTAGTTTATTTTGTAATTCTCTTTTTAATAATAATTCATTGTTATTATGTTTTCGATAAGTTGTTTGTCCTAAGAATGATGCATGGGTATTTATAACCATGATATTTTATCCGGTAAATCGCGTATCAATATATCGTTGTTTAAGTTATAGACAATAACACATGTTAACGTCATGTGTGATCGCTAAACAAACTTGCTGATCGACAAATACACACACTATGCCGCGGTCATATTTATGTTCTGTAAACAGAGTACGTATATACCATTATATTGTGAATCAAAATCGCACGCAAAACTTGAAGAAAACTATTATGTATAGTATAAAAGATCAATAAAATATCTGTAACGCATACAATAAAACCATCGAATCACCTCTGTAATCATCTATGTCATAAAGCAAACGGTAAGAGTCTCGTTTTGGTGTTAATTTATGTACGTAAATGGTCGTACTAGATTAGCACATGCTTACCAAGGGCGTTACTGACGGAGTTTATGGACATCTTTTCTAGAGAGCCTCTTCTTACTGAAAATCTGGCTCAAGCGGAAAGTGTCGAACAATGTGTTTCATTTCCCGGCTGCTAACGAGGCTCAGTTTAATGAAATAGAGTCCAAGGCAAGGTTGTTCTCTGACAGCTGAGATGGTACCTCAATGCACCAATCGTATGTAATACAGATTCTTCTGAAAAGTATAACATTATCAATAAATTGCAAACGTCTTGTTTGCTTTTTTCTTGGAAAGGGGTAAACTAGTCGTATAATCATTTACAAGTCTCGCATCAACGCTGTAAGCATGCTATTTGTCCTGACAACGGATCCTCCAGCAAGTCATCGCTACGGTATTTCACAGAGAAACTGGCGTAAATATGACAGATTCGATACGTTTCTGTCTGGTTAAGCATTACCAGACAGCGTAATAGTATTAGTATTTACTGTGTAGAGTTGCTCGTATTGGAAAAACAGAGATATATAGGATCAGGCACGAGTTGTCATATCACACCATATTTTAATAAACGAGTTCAGGAATTTCGTTAGTAAGCGAGCCTTTGCCGAGCTTACTAACGAATTTCCTGGACGAGTTTAATAAAATATGGTATGAAATGACAAAGTGTGTCAGATCTATTTTATCACATTCTTTTAAATGAGCAAATGAAATAAATATTTAAGCAAATATAATGATACATTCCGAATGTTGTTTACATTTCATGACGTTATTTGACGTTGCAACGTCATTTCAGCTAAATAACAATAGGCGATTGGTCAATCGAACGAAAAGTAAGCCAATAAAAACGCTTTAAAAGTATATTACACATGTGTAACAAAAAAAATATTCGTAATGGTTATATAACATGAGAAAAAGGGTATGGCATGCGATAAAACGTAAAACAAATTTATAGATATGTCTTCACGTATAAAATTCAAGTACTTGAACAATAATACGATGCAATTCTTAGATAACAGTTTTTTAAAAAGTGTTATTAAGAAGGGTATCCTTTTCACTTAGATAAGGAACGAACTTGCACCAGTGACTACACATAACTCCATTTGCTAAGATTGAAATACTTCGAACGTAGGTCGAGGAGCCATTGAGTGACTGTTTTAACGCGTTTGTAATTAAGTAATTGTACACTACACATAAATCACTGGAGAGCCATTTTAGGAAACTTTTCTGTTTTGTCTGTCGTGTATGCTTCTATTATTGTTTCTTTCTGAATCAGTAAATGATTTGTCCCCATTGTTGCCGATATTATGTGAACACATATACTAAATATTTCGCGCAAGACGCGAAACAAACTTGCAACTAATTAGTAAGTACTTTTGGACAATTGACATGTCAATTAGCATTGTAAAACAACAGAGAATAATAGTTTTTTTTAGAATACCCAATCTAATTGCGTTTCACTTCATACCATGTTTTTGAAACAATTGTTGACGTCTGAAACAAAGCTTCTAAAAAGCAATTATTTTGTTTAGATAAAACTTTTATTCTGTATAGAATGCATCACGTGATGTAAAAAAACACTGTTTCGATGATTTATTTTATAAAGAGGTTTTTAAATTTGAAATAAATATTTTATTATTAAATTGAAATAAATAGAAAAATACAATTTCCACTTAAGCTCAAGTTAGTAATGGATCAAAACGGGTATTAAATGGACGTGTTCATATATTTGTTTACATTTAATGCTTTATATTGATACACAAAAGCAATGATAGTAAAGAGCTCTAGTTTTATTCAAGAATGCATTATAACAAAAACAAAATTAAATAGTTTACACCAAATAGCCAGGAGACACTGACCCTTGGATCAAAACGTTATTTCCACAGCCACTCAACATTCTTGGCTGTATTTATTGCATGCCTCATGCTTTAAATAAGCACATTTATTATTGTAAAATGATTGACAAAACAAGAATATGCACTGTAAATAATTCAATTGTTTGGCGATGTTAATGCTTAAATTTATTATCAATTTATATCGATGAATGAACATAAAAGATTATGTTTTTAAGTATGAGTCTGAGTCATTAGCACTATTTTGCTCCCGTATTTACAGAGTTCTTTTAATAGATTGATATGTGCCAAAAAAGATTCAAATTTTTGTTAAGCATATGTCAACAAGTCCCTTAAAGTTAACGTGTTTACATATATAAGTAAAGAAAATGTGTGTATGTAAAACTGTTTTAGCGCATACTTTTTATTGTAGAGACTTCATTGAGTAATTTGATATCTACTTGATATTATCTTCTAAATTAGTATTCACCTATAAATAATCAGACTGAAATGCTGAAATCGTAAAGTTCACTTCCCAGATTATCGTAATGAATATCAAGAAGAAACCAAAATCCAGGGTGAAGACAATCTCGATAACATATTTAGTATGTATATGCACATATTACATTGTATTGGTTTACATTAATTACAATAGTTCTTTTATTCCCATGTAAATCGTCACTGAAAGTGACTATAGTGCGTGGGAAATGACGCGTAAATTTGAAAGGCGTTGACTATATTTCAAAGAACGTGATATTGCTCCAGTGACATTCCCGTAAGCATAATCACATAAAGGCAAGAATATTGCTTTATAGTCCGCTCAATATTAGCTTTTCGGCAACATGTACCATCGGACATAGAATTTGATATTCTATACATAATGTGCGCCTTTCAAATCGATGTTTCAAATTGTTTAAAAGAAGTATCGTATCGTTCTATAGTTCACAACGGGCATATTGAATTGTTTGTTTTAATATTTAATTATTAAGATTGTATAAATAGCTTCCACTTAAGTGAAGTCAATGATGTCCGTTCAACTGATGTAGCCATTTGACACGAGTTCCGTTAGTGTGTCATTTCATAAAATGACAACGATTTGCATACATAACTCAGACGGTTTACCCTCTAAGATGCTCGTAGCGTCCATTTGTAATATTTAATGTTTGGCTAAGTTATCAAAGGATAGTCTGTTGAGGGTGTCTCGAGTTTATTAAAAATTCCAAACATTTGTAATAATTTTTGCGTTCAGTTAATTGCGTGTGTGGAAAAAAACACACACAAGCACATCAGAAAAAAGAGCAAGATATTTGCAAAAGTTATCCAAACAACTTAAAGGTTTTTATTTTAAAACAGAGTTTGGACGCATTAGGTTGACTATACGTTTAAATGGTAAACACGATTATAACGAAATAATATATCCTGTTTATCTTTTAGACTTTGCATCACATTGGGCCAATTGTAAATATGTTTTTGTACGTACCGAAAACTTAAATACAACGTATTATTATTTTTTAAATATTTCCGCTATGTTTAATTGTAAGCCTCATCTAATTTGGTTGAAGTCTTATATTTATATCCCACATCTCAACGCGGAAACATTGAAAAGTTATGCGTTTCAATTCTGAAGCGTGAACAGGATTTTCATTGACAAAATGTTCGTTTCATCAGTCGTGTCAAGTAAATTTGTGAACCATATTTTACCCTTTGAATGCGATTTCAATCCATCCCAATCTTGAATCGAATGGATATTTGAAAACGGCTCTTTTTAGAGTTATAGTGTTGTCGCTATTCGCGCATTCAGTATATACACTGGAAATAATTTTACCGTTTGTTTGTATTTAAGCTGCAAATACAGTTTCTGTTTTAAATCCAGACACGGTTAAAATAAATGGAATTCCAACAAAATAGTATTGATTATAAACATTAAACAACTTATTAGTAGAAATTTGTTAGATTTTATGTTATTATTTCTTCATTCCTTTTATTTTTAGATGTTTTCTGCGATTATTGATTTATTCAAGGTGATGCTGTTTTTAATTGCCCCCATATTCGATACTCAAATCAACAAAGACGGTTGAAAATAAACTATTTAACTTACTGTTTTGAATTGAAATAAGACAGGCGACTAGCAACGGGCATTTGTATCAATCAAATCAATCATATCTTTGATTTTTATCATATACATTCAAGCACAGTCCCGCACCGTCTTAACGAAGCGCTGGTAAGGTTTTGCTAGAAGCGTCTAATTTTAAGTGAATGGGTTATACTTTGCTTTGGATTGAAACAAAGTATTTTATTGTGAATCAATAATAATAGTAATAATAATAAGTATTTTTATTATCATTATAATAATACCAATAATAATTACAATACTATTAATAATAACAATACTACTAAAATAATAACAATACTACTACTAATACTACTACTACTACTACTACTACTACTACTACTACTACTACTACTACTACTACTACTACTACTACTACTACTACTACTACTACTACTACTACTACTACTACTACTACTACTACTACTACTACTACTACTACTACTACTACTAATAATAATAATAATAATAAAAATAACAACAACAATAATATGATTATAGGTGCTACCTAATTTACAGGCAAAAGCTTCTTTGATAACAATGTATTTTTAATAAATAATATTTTACATTATTGTGTTCAAAATAGTATTATTGTTTCAAAAATAACGTAATGCATCCAAACAATTCAATCTTCAAACGAGTAACATGTTCATGGCTTTAAGATCTAGCATCTTATAATTGTGTGTGTTTTCTAATCGCAGGAATTTAAAGCTGGTTCGGTGGACGCGGTATAGTGGATATGATGTCTGCTTAGTAACTGGGAGGTTTCTGTATTGATCCCTTAAGTGAGAGCGTTCTTAAGATCACCATTAAGACTATAAGTACTGCTCATTGTTGGTTCGGGTACTACTTATATGTACATGTACCTGGGGTATTCTTAAGTATACTTAAATGTACACCTGGTACGGAAAATTTACTGAAATGTACCCGGGAATTCTTACGCTAAAGAAGTCATTGTCTTTCTTGGGTAAGCCGCCAGCAGAAGCATGTAAATGACGTTAGTATATATATTCAGTACATATATAAAAAAGATGTTTGGTATTGTGTGGAGATACAAAACGCTTCACATCATTTATGTTCATATAAAAAAAATAGTTACACAATCAGTAATACACTGTCATCAACTGACAATACTATTTACGTATATGAAATTCTAAAGTGATGTTATCTTTTGCAAAACTGTGGAATCAATGAATTAACATTTCACGGTGGCATAGAGGTGATATTCACTTCTCTTTTTTAAATTGCTCTCCTTTTTTTCTATCTCGTGTCCACGAGTTAGCTATATAGCGGCCACGAGATAGAAAAAAGAGAAGTGCAAAACTAAATAAAAGCGGAGTGCAATTAAAAAAAAGCGTTGCAGTAAATAAAGGGCAGATTATTAAACAAAAGAGCAGAGAATTTTAGCTATCTCGAGATCCCGAGTTAGTCAGCCAATCAAATTTTGGGTAACATGTGTTAATATGCTTTACGCATATATATAGCTGGTCAAAGCAGACAAGGCTCTGATATAACATAACATACTACTATAAGTACCACTATTCCTACTACTACTGCTGCTGATGATGTTGTTGTTGCTGCTGTTACTAATACTACTACATTACTACTATTACTACTAATACTACGACTACTACGACTACTACTACTACTACTACTACTACTACTACTACTACTACTAATACTACTACTTCTACTACAACTACTACCACTACTACTACTACTACTATGCTACTACTACGTCTACGTCTACTACTACTACGACAACTACTACTACTACTACACTAACTACTACTACTACTAACTACTACTACTACTACTACTACTACTACTCTAGCTACCACTACTACTACTACGACTACTCTACGACGACTACACTTACCTACTATACTACGACGACGACGACTACGACTACATACACGCTACTACTACGACTACTACACGACTCTACACTACGACTGACTACTACGACGACGACGACAAACTACTACTACGACACGACGAGAACGACGAGACAACGACGACGACTGACTCACGTACGACACGACGACGACTACTACGACGACGACTACTACACACTACGAACTACTACGTACACTACTACCGACTACTCCTCCTCGTACTACTACTACGACGACTACTACGACGACTAGACTACTACTACTACTACTCTACTACTACTACTACACTACTACTACTACTCCTACTACTACTACGACTACTACTACTACTACTACACTTACTACTACTACTAATATTACTACTACGACACTACTACTGTCTTCCTAGTCTTAGGAGTTTTGTAGTCTTAGTGAAGTATAGTGTAGTCGTATATATAGTATAGTAGTCCTCACTCGTTATACTGCAGTGCTGCCAATTGAACAGATAGGTCCAAATTTATACGACCAACCCTGCAGTACTACCAACGGGACAGGTAAGCACGCTATCACGTGATATCACGCTATCATCGGCAAGGTATTAAAATGTATACTCGTCATCCTGCAGTCCTTCCAATGGAATAGGTAGACACGCTATCACGTGATATCATGCCATCACCGGCAAGGTGTCCAAGTCTATACTCACCATCCTTCATTACTACTAATAGAACAGGTAAGCAATCTATCACGTGATATCACGCTATCATCACCAAGGTATCAAAATGTATACTCGTCATCATGCAGTCCTTCCAATGGAATAGGTAGACACGCTATCACGTGATATCACGCCATCACCGGCAAGGTGTCCAAGTCTATACTCACTATCCTTCATTACTACTAATAGAACAGGTAAGCAATCTATCACGTGATATCACGCTATCATCACCAAGGTATCAAAATGTATACTCGTCATCCTGCAGTCCTTCCAATGGAATAGGTAGACTGCTATCACGTGATATCACGCCATCACCGGAAAGGTGTCCAAGTCTATACTCAATGGAACAGTTATGCTTCCTATCACACGACATCACTCTTTCATAGGGAGCAGGGAAGCCAGCTATCACAAGATTGGAAACATAACAAATTTCATGAAATGGCGACTAGGCACAGGTACTTTCCGATAGAATACACAAACCAAACAACGTACAACGTACAACAACTAATATTCATTGGTGTTAATGTTCGTCATGAATTTTTTACTGTGTCATCCTAAATTCACTTGTTTTTTAAAAGAAACTCGAAATTATAATACAAATACAACTTGAGTTTCACTTTGTTTATCAGGAAACGAAATGGAATTACGCAGTACGCCATTAAAACAAAGAAAACTATATGAATAAATATTTAGTGAATATTTACGGAATATTAAGGGAATTACTTAAATGTCATATTGATTTCATACATCTTATTTGATGCATTTTGTTAATGGTTTGTTCTGTGTTCAGCTTAATTTGATAAACACGAAGCTCATAAATTAAGAAATGCTGGCACTAAGTAATAGTGTTCTATTTAAATCGTTCATAACATTACTGATCGCATGCTGTTTAATCTTTATCTTTACAAAACGATGACTTTGTTAACTAGCGTTTAATCAGTGATAAGTCAACAATTGCTCTTGTTGAAGTGCAGATGAGAACCACAACTGTTCATCCAAAACATCATTAGAACAAACTATCAGAAAGGATAACATTCCGTGTGTAATTATCTTTCAGAACAAATCTGTCGTTTCACATGTTTCAATGACAGGCAGGGAATGGTTATCAGATCTTTCGACAATGTCTATTCCATTTATCAATAAAGCTAGAACGATGTTTGACACAAAGAGTTCTGAGATAAACACATTTCTCATAATCCAGGCTGATAACTAGACTTTACGATTGCGAATTTCCAGCACAACTGTTACAGCAGTCAATATACAGCTTAAATGTGCTAATTTAAAAACGCCTTACATCAGCTAGCGTCATGAAAGACGTGTGCAATTAACTTTTACACACTATTATGCGAAGTTTAAATTATACAGCTATATTGGAATAATCAGTGTTATTTTCAACAATACAACAAAACCTGTAACTGAATCTATAAGTAAGGTTGCACTTTCATACATAATTACAACTTTCATATGATTTTAATATAAAATTGGATGAAGTAATTGAATTATTTATAATCTAAAAAATGAAACCGTGTCCATGGCTGCATAAACGCACATTAATAATACAGTTCAAATAATAAAAAACGAAACCACTGAAATGAATGAAAAAAGTCTTGCAAACGTGCGAATGATACTAAAAATAAAAACAGAATAATATTAAAAGAAATTTCAAAATATGGAATTAACCATTTTCTTTGAGACAAAGCAACAAGCAAAAACAAATAGATGCCAATGCCAGGTTTGATGTAGTATGCAAAATTAACATAATAAATTAAATGTATTGAATACAGATGGATTCAGAACGCGTAAATTATGTTGAAAACTTGCATACGCCATTCGCATAATTTCCTCTCACGTAGTGCTATTCACACTGTATTTAATCAAACGGTCCTACCGTGTATCGTACGTCTTGTTTTCAACCTTATGAACTGTCTGTGTATTTTATATACGTGTTAACGTCCATAAAACAAGGAATATATTTATTTTTGAAAATTGTGACATTGTTTAGTTCGTAAATTATTAAATTTTCTCTTAATAAGCTTTCATTTACACAAACCGTAACAAAAAGATGTTATGCAAAACTAAGTATATATTAACTTAACCTAAAGATATCACGGAAAATTAATTATATTTAATTATATATCAACTATTACTTAAGATGTTATACACAACTAAGTTTAAAGTAAACCTTAATATTTTATTGAAAAATAGGCATGTTTTGAAAACTAAGTGTATATACACAAGACCCAAATATGTTATAAAAAAATAAGTATAAATAATTTAAATTTCAGGTTGCTATGATAAAAGTATGTATCAACTTAATCTGAATATGTTATGAACACCTATGTATTAATCAACTAAACCTGAGAATGTTATAAAAACTATATAGTAACATAGACATAAGCATGATATAAAAAACAACTCATATATTCATAAGAACTTAAGATATACCAGAAAATTAGGATTATCAACTAGACCTAATGGTGTTTTGAAAAAAAATATTATAAATAAATTTTACAAATTATATTTATTAAACTTTTAAATATTTAATAAATTTAACCTGAAGAAGTTATGCAAAAACTAATAATATATTAACTACACTTAGAGGAAAGTGTCGTCCCTGAAAAACCTGTTCAGACTGCACATTCTCATCTTGGACAACACGTTACACACACGCATTTACCCGTTTTGTTTCACATAGTACTAAGTGATAAAGTAATGTAAAAACACACTGTTGCAAAATCCAATTCAACTACATCTACTTAAAAGAATTGGACAAACAACATTGGGCAAATAAAAATAGTGGACGAGAAATGTTTATGTTCACGTTTATTTAATTACAGATAAAAACTATTGTCGAGATACATTACGTTTTTCTAATTATCGATCTGTAAATATATCCGGTCTCTACAGTGCTTATGCCAGCGGTCTGCAATTGTTCTGCAAGTGAACATTAATCATAATACTGCGACACAATAATGAGTATACAGATATAAAAACGCAGAAAGTACCATTTAAGTACGCGTTTACCCCGTAATATAAAATGAATAATAAAGAATTGTTACTTTGCATCACCATTCGAGTCCAAAGAAGACTTGAACACGTATCAAGTACAGTCGTTCGAGATGGTCATAACGCTGGTCCTTCGTCCGCCACTCAATGACGATTGGGACCAATTTCTGGATGACGTCAGACGCCGGAACACAGAGCGGCCAATGAACGGGTGCATCGAGTTTTCATTCCTCTATTAAGTACCAGTAGGAAGTCTATTTTAAACACACAAAAACGAGCTAGGCTGACAAAGTGCCATTCCTGATTTACCTGACTGCACTGGCTAATCTGGATGACACTTCACGCATATGCAATAAGCCCAGTTTTCCCGGAAAGAGGCTCCCGTGTAGTCTGACTCTGTCGAATCGTTTGGATAAATGTGTACAGGGTTTGCTTCCTTATTTATGCAACATATTTCTGACAGATGACTGATCTATTTTCTAAATGTAGTCGCATGCTTGTTATACATTGTTATTCATTTGGAATGTATATGACAATGCTTGGTCAATCAAATTCCTGTTTCCCTTTTATGTTTTAAATTAAAACAAGATATGTAACTTTGTTGCTGTCTTCTAACAAGCCATCAACTAAATAATCCGGCCTCGTTTTAGTGTCATTCCTTTTCTCTTAAGGAAACTTTGTAGCGCTAGTATCGAACACGACACCACATTTAAGTAGAATATTCCAGAATGCTTTATCAAAAACATCAGGATATAATTGACTGAATTCCCAAAGGATTTTTCATTTGTCACATCACAATATAAATGGGTTGTTGTTTGCTTTAAGCTAGTCATATTATAAGAAATAACGCAGATAATCCGAGCCAATCTTTAGCAGAAGACACAAGGCTGTCAACTTTAATAGCTAGTCCGCTCCCATTTGTAAAGCGTCAATAATATTGAATAATATCAAGTACCAGCTCTTATGTCTCAAATGACAGCAATTATCTGGTCAGTTCTGAAATCACTTAAAGATCAAAAGCATCCATAAATAAGCATGCATAGGAAGTTTCGCGTCATTCTGAACGTAAGTCAATCGAGTGATTAACCGTATGATTTGGTTTATAAGTATACAAGTTCAAAACGTAGTAACATATGTAAAGGCATGATACGTCATCAGTATTGAATTTAATTAAGTATCAATACATGAAAAGGTCTAGGAATATATGATTTCAGCATTTACAATCCGTTTTTAACAACGTTATAACAATAACATTAAAACCACAAATTCGAATGTATAAGAAAAGAGAGATCAAGATTGAGGAATAAATTATACATAATTAATTTTAATACTATTTATACAGGTTTGTTTGACTAAATGCTGTATTTACAAAGATGGCTAAGTTTGTGTTGGTACTTGTATTTTCAGATTGCATTCATCAAATAAACTTTATCACGTTGGTCTTTTACATATACATTATTTATATACAATTGTCTAATTAATTGCATATTTATTTAAGGAACATTCCTTTAAAACTTTAGATGCATCCTCAAGAACATTGCTATATTGACATGTTCTCTCTTGGCAAGGTATAGATTCATGTATATGACATCTGGCTTGTTCAATTTCTAATCTATGACATGAAACCCTTAATCTGCAAAGATCAAATCTAAACTTATTTATACTAACATGTTTATGTAATGTTTCAAATCAAATTCACAAAACTGACTGTAACTTAGTGCTCTTGAGAAATGAGTATGGGTTGTTTTATTGATTTCATAGTTGATTTGCTTTCATATTTTTTTCGATCAATTAATGTCTCCGTGTGTTGTCCCTAAGAAATAGTATATACCTCCTTGTGTGGAAATCAACAAAACGTATATGACACCAAAATAAATTGATTATTAAACAAAGACGAGATTTTAACAACTTGTCAAAGACATTTGAACATTAATTAATTTTTAACTTAATTCAACTTTGCATAGAGCTTAAGAGTTTGTTTGAATGTTGTGCTATCCATCTGGATTAAAGACCGGCCAATTTTGACTGTTCAAACACATGTGAGCCTTATGCTGGAAAAAACGGACCTTGTGAATGTGCGTGAAGTATCGTCCCCGATTAGACAATTCAGCTCGCATTGGCTAATCAGGGACGATACTATCCACTTATATGTAACTTTTCGTTTAAAATTGTTCTCATCAAAACTAAAATCCAGTTTGGCGAAAATGCTGTCCCTGATTAACCTGGTCCTTGATTAGATTTACTTCTAATTGAATTGGTCTTTTTATATTTAAAGAACCCGTCTCTCCGTTCTGCAGAGCAAGGTTCCAATATACGCCGCTGTTCTGTTCGACGCCGTGCACATGTACGCACGTGCCCTGCACGATACGCTCCCATCCGGGGGCGACATGTGAACCGGCACGCCGCTCATAGCTTACATCCGCAATACCACTTACACAAGTAATACTGTTCTAATATATGTGGTCGTACATTTGGTATTAGCTGTAGAGAAAATGGTGCAATTATATGAGCCTCGTTCTGGGAATACTGGGCTTAATGCATGTGCCTTAAGTGTCGTCCAAGATAAGCTTGTGCAATCGACACGTTCCGCCTTACTTCATTTTCGTTCAGAAAAAAAACTTTTGTTAAACACAAAATTCCATAAAAGCCGAAAGTGTTGTCTCTGATTAGCCTGTGTGAACAGAAAAGCTAATCTAGCACCACACTTTGCGCACATGCATTAACCCTAACCCTAACTTTAACCCAAAGGCTGATCTGGAAGCACACTTTACGCACATGCATTTCGCCCGGTTTTCCCAGAACGTGGTTCATATAAGTAGTTTTTTTGCATAATATAATTTTTGATTGCTCCGTTTTGGTTCAATTAAAAGACGAGGTGTAATTTAACCAAACATAAATTCTATGTCATTGTTTTCTAAGATTCAGATTTGTAATAGCAATGATCATAAACACTGAATACCACGATCAGATCCATCTTAGAACAATATTGTATTTATTATCGATGTAATACATATGCATATGTTTTATTTAAATGTCTTTTTTAAACTAGATTTTTTCAAATGCTTTAATCAGACATGTTTACGCGAAAATTAAACAATTTTATCTAATTTTACCCAAGAATCAAATTTGAATTTGTTTTTATCCCGTAATGGATGTCCTTGGTTACGATGTCTCCATCGACCGCCAGGGGGATATTGAGGGATACTACACGCTTCTTATGTTCGGCGTTCACCAACCAGGTTGAGCTACTTCCGGTTGGCAACTTCCGGATGACCCAAGGTGGCGTAAGTATACCAGTAAGTAAACTTGATAAATGTTACCAAGCCATGCTTGAACAAACAGTTAGAGTACCCTTTTTGCAATACATCTTTCCTGTAATGCTTTCAGAAACCTTGTGAGAGCTTTCACTAGTTTTTGTAATAAATGATAAAGATGATGTAAATTACAAATTTAGCAAATAATAATGGGTTGTTGATAACATTTTGGTTTTCGTGGCGGCCATTACCCATTGACGGCATATGTTGTTTGGAGTTAATGGATTGTTTAACCTAATGACATTCTATAAGCATCCATTTGCATAAAGTTTGTCATTCCGTTACTTCTCACATATCGCGCGACTTTAGGCAATTACCGAAACATACTATCGGAGGGTAGTTTAAGTTCGCTATGACACGAATTAAGCAATTAATGGTAATATATTAAAATCGGGCAATGGACAAATTGGATTTTTTTCTGTGTTCTCATTTTATGTGCACATGTTTTTTGATGATACATGTTTCCTGATAGAAAGGTGATTGATATATGTTATATCGACCATTTCTGAATAAGAGGTAGTTGTGTTACTTGCATGAATAATAATTAGTGAACAAATCGGTTTAATTATATAATTATCAATATATCACTATGCTATATCATTTTCGGAAAGAATTTTCCTCGAATTAAGGGACAGTATCCGCCTGATTGTCTGCACGTGTGTCGGATATTTATGTCAAGCGTAACTAAAAAAAGAGCCACATAATTTTATGAACAATCATAAATCAACACGTTTGACACAGTTTGATCAGATACGAGAATACTTAAAGCCATTTGTTTACAAAATATGACATTTTTCAAAATATGCCTTACGTACACTAAAACTTATACAGTGACCCAAAATTAACTGTATTATCAGTGTTCTGGTAAAGCCGGGCTTATTAGTATATGCAGTTATAAACTGAGTTTTCGCTCAGATTCACTTTCTGTGAACGAAATATAAAATAAAATCGGAAAGTATCGTCTCTTATTAACCTGTGAGGACTGCATTGGACAATCTGGGACAACAACTTACGCTCATGCATTTTTCCCCAATTTCCAAGATCTACATTCTGCTCTAATCATTCAGTTCTATGTCTATAAAATCACTCCCACCGTGTCATTCGTATAGGAGTTGAACCTATTCTTTCACTGCCATGTCCTGTGATGTGACTATCACCGTGTAATTTCTTGAAGGAGTTTAACCTGTTCTTGCACTCTCTATTCATATGATGTCACCCTCATGGTGGCGTTCTTGTAGGAGTTGAACCTGTCATTTCACTACCATGTCATATGATGTTTGGACCACCTTGTAATTCGTGTAGGAGTTGAACCTGTTCCGGGATATCAAGTGGAGGAACGGCGGCCCGCCTCAATACGAGCCAAAATCGGCTTCCAGGGAGAGAAGTGAAAACACAAGTCACGTGAGTTTGTTCTATTGACGCCAACGCAAAAATGTGTGAGTTTCCTATCTGTATTTGTACATGTAATATGTCATTCATGTTAAGGCTATGTGTAAAACTCGGCTTGACGTTTTACTGGTTTTAACTCGCAATGCTCTGCATTGACCGTTTCAAGGCAGTTACCCGACTTTTAATTATGTTTATATTATGTGTTGTTTTGTATGTTTCTTTCTGTATTTAGGTCTAGTGGTCGCGTGCATTTTGTAAACTACCAAGGTTATAAATAATGATGTTTCCTTCATTCTGGTATATGCTACATTTCAAAGAGGTTTCTGTAGTTTGATACATCCTCGTTCTGGAGCAAATGGCTCAATGCATGTGCTTTATGTGTCGTCCCAAATTAGCCTGTGCAGTTCGTACAGGCTGTTCAGAGACTGCATTCTCCACTGTGTTTATATTCTTCGTTTAAAGTAAGTATCTTCTGAAGAATATCGAGTTAAGGCGGACAGAGTCGTCCCTGATTGAACTGTTCGGACCGTGTATGCTAATCTGGGACGACACTTTACGCAAATGCATGAAGCAATGTTTTCCAAGAGCAAGGCTTTTATTTGCAAATGAAATGTAATGACAATTCATAAGTACGATCTCTTCCTTGCGAATACGCTTTATTTGAAATTAACATCCCTGCCAGTAACGTCATACATCATATGACGTTTAATAACTTCCCATTGGAATAGTAATCGTACAAAATTTCTATCTGATTGGTGAAGTAATTTTTAAATAAAGCCGACACATGATTGTTCAAGAAAGGAGCATAACGGCGCGTGACATCTTTGTTCGAAAAAGATTTCATTTGATTTGTTTTTACGTGCGTTTCTGACATTGTTTGTATTTTAATCAGGCGAGTTCATGAGCAGATTAAGTAAGTGTTCATAGTACCTATCCTTAAACGGCCATGGTCACTAGAGCTCTATGAAGAAACAAAGCGGAATATTCAATTATAATATTCGTCATTATTGAGAATTTTAATTAATTTATTGTATTAGAATGTAGTTATTTATATAACTGAAACGTTAACTGTAAAATATATGGTCATAGATTGTCGCATTTGCTATCATTTTTTCAGAGATTCAGAATGTAAAAACATTATAAATCACGCAGTGAAATACCACTAACAAAGACCTTAAAATGCAGGTTCGTTTATGAATTAACATAATTTAAAAATAAGAAAATTAGTACGCGTTATAAACGCGAAACGAGCGAATAATTTTCAACTATTGTTTGTTTTCTTAAAACAAATTAAAACACGTTGACTACTTATAAAATTCAAAATATCTGAAATTGTAAATCGAGCTTATAATATTTCAGCATCAACATTATTTTCTCGCAATCTGAAGCCAATACATATACATTGGCGATGAATTGAATATTAAATTAATTAAGTTACATTCATTATAAGATACCATTTATAAGTAATGTTAACTTCATTCAAATTTATTGCGACCAAGTTTACGCCGATACCTAAACATTTCCTCGTAATTGTCATTTACTTACAATTGTGTCACATTGACCCCGAAACATTTCGTCACAGGTGGAATCCAACTGCATAATTGTTTATACAACTTCTGTTTTCTAAAATAAAAGCACTCTAAATAAATATAGTTTGACTTGCATTTGACTTAAATTTAAAACTACGTTGTCAAGTTGCAAGAAGTTCCGCATGTATGCATAAATATAAATAAATTAATATAAATAGGGAAACCAATTTATGGCATGTAGTATTTGATGACAAAGTACCCAACAGCATAAACCATACAAACAACAACAGACAAGAACAGACACACACTTGTTTACGGTGACATTGAGGTGACCTTCTCTTCCCATTTATAAATTTATCTCCTCTTTTTTCTATCTCGTTCCAACGTAATACTATTCGAGTGAACAACTTACTAACTTGTGAGAACGAGTTAGCTATGCCTTTGGAACGACTTACTAAGTCGAGGGAACGAAATTGGAGTGCAAAACTAAATAAAACAGGAGTGCAATGAAATAGCTTAAAGGGTGGGAACATTCAACAAAACAGGAGATCATTTAAGCTATATCGGGCGAACGACTAAGCAAACTCGTTCACACGATTCAGTCGGCAAATACAATGGTTTGTTATCCCAGCACTCCTACCTAATTAACCCTTTCAGTGCGGGAACCGAATTATGAAGGCCTTTCCAAACAGTTTGGATCCAGATGAGACGCCACAGAACGTGGCGTCTCATCTGGATCCAAACTGTTTGCTATTCTGATAGTATTCTTTGAAAAAAAACGAAGAAAATGCTTATTTTAGAAATTCAGCAGACGACATTTTAGCAGACGACAAATTTCCCAGCATGCAAAGGGTTAACTATTCGACACTGAAATGTGGGAGGAACTTTAAATTATAGCTGCACTTTCCAGGTTTTTGTTTTTCACTGAAATATATTTTTATAGTTTCGATATCGGGCATACCTCGTATATTGTTTTATTACACAATCATATCCTATTAGCTTCCATTGGCATCAATCTTGTCATTTCGATGCATGTCCTAAACGTATCGTTTGTTCTCGTAGTCACAGTATTGTCATACGACACGAATTGAAACAATTGGTGGTTTCCAATAACGTTCAATTTTGGGCATTTGACAATAATATAGATCATACTATTTTTCGACACATGTTTTTTGATACAATGTATTTGATTGTTGATACATATCATATGTTTCGTTTATATTATGCTTCCTAGTCGAATGTCACTGAGAAATAATAACCCTCTTCTTAACGAAAACCCTGTTTTGGCGGTAAGGGTCGTCCATAGTGAACCTAGACGGACTGCACAGGCTAAGGTGGGACGACACTTAACCCTTTGAGCGCTGGAACCGGATTTTGAAGGCCTTTGCAAACAGTTTGGATCTAGATGAGACGCCACAGAACGTGGCGTCTCATCAGGATCCAAACTGTTTGCTATTCTGATAGTATTATTTGAAAAAAATAAAGAAAATGATGATTTTAGAAATTCAGCAGACGACATTTTAGCAGATGACAAATTTCCCAGCATGCAAAGGGTTAACGCACATGCATTTAGCCACGTTTTCCCAGAGCGTGACTGAAATCATCGTGCAAAAACACAACAACGTATTTGTTATTTTATAAAAATTAGACCTTGATATATAAATGATCGAACTCACGATCTCTAAGATGATATGATGAACGCACGGATTTTAGAGGTCTGAATATGACAAATGTCAACGTGTAGACTTAATGAAAACTTATGATAGTCTGTAAGTCTGGGCAAGGATGTGTTGTTCTCCATATTATTTTGGCGTTGTGATAATACCCATTATCCATGTTTCACCGCCATCAGTCCGGCGTGACATAATATTCGCTGATAACATCCATTGCTTTTGTTTCACGACCACGATGACATATTCAAGTCGTATACGTTTGTGTGTCTTAAAATTTCACGACCACGATGACATATTCAAGTCGTATCAGTTTGTGTTTCCCAAAATTTCCATCAATACATTACAGCAACGGTAGATGACTCAAGAAAAGTACCGCGCTCTGTTCACACTCCAAGTATGAGTTGCATGCGGTAAACATGTCAGTACACTGGTATCGACAGAAGATTTTGGGTGAGTTTTTGTCGTTGTTTGTATTGTCTGCAAGAGAGCATTTCAACGAGAGAGAACTCGTGTTTGAATGGAATAAGACTGTTGATACTCCGTGGTCCTTACAATTGGGTCATGGACGAACATTGATTTGGCTTAAACCATGCTCGGAATAGAATGCTTAGTGTGCAAATAGTCTCCACATATTATAACTTAAGCTAGGAATCCCCAGGAATGTCAACGTTCATGACAAAACAGCTACTTCAATTATACGCTAATCCCATCGCGCCTCGTACTCACGAAATAAAATAAACGTTGAGAGATTTTCTAGTTTTTTTTTAATTCCTATATCGTATTGTGTAATACATTTAAGATAATCAAGGATTTCATTTCTGGAATGTTGCAATTTAACATTAAACTTTGTCAATAGTTACACAGAGATATTTTACCGCACAACTTACACTGCATGCTAAGGAATGTGTTTGTTCTTTGAAGTGTTTAACCAACACAGAAGGATGAATAATGTACCGAAGTTTATCATTCCCATTAAACAACTCTTTGTTTGCTCTTTAGCAGAAGAGCTTATTCGAAGATGAAACATATTTACTATTTTCAAACATCTAGTTTGTTATTCAATGTTCGATTGATACATCGCTAAATTGATTGTTTTAACATATTTGACAGATGACTACTATTTATTTGTATATTTTCCGCTTTTGATTCAAATCCTCACGATAACTGTGCATTAAAATCACGTGTAGTATACGATTCACTTGGAGTTCTGGTACTCATATTTTCCATTTTAATCTATATCGGTACATTTGGATTGCGATCGTTTTAGACGCGCGTTAAGCGTGTAACATATTGTTTGCAAGGTTTAAGGTTCGGCTAGCCGTAAAATCGGTTTAAGCCCTAACTGCTTCGTATTGACCGTTCCAAAGCGGTGATCGCAGTTTTAAACTAGTTATCTTTGTAGTTATAGTTTTGTAATAAGAGTGGATTAGAACAATCCTAAGTCTCCTGATCCAAGTGCCTGGAGTTTCGTTTTTGGTATATTGAACTTCACATGACACAATACGCAGAGACTTACATTGTTAATAGAGCGGCATACTTGCGTTGTGATGTCGTAACGTATTATATTCCAAACGTTGGAGAGGACATACACAGTATATGACTTACAATCCCCACAAAAAGCAGACTGCAGGACGGTAGAACTTTTCACTCCGAATAAAAGGACATAACAAAGTAACTTCCCTGTAAATTTTAGACAAATGCTTTGTGAAAAAAGGGCTTTATGCATTTGCGAAAAGTTTCTTACATTCATCTGTAAGGCAATTCATTTCAAAGCCATGTATACAACTTGTGTTAAGTGTTATATAGCTACATAATAAACTACGTTCCAAGTGGAACATTTTGTTCCGAGGCAACACGCCCCTTACACCCACCCGTACCTGGGTGCGTATACTAAATACTATTGATCAAGGCACGCCAATGATATTTGAATGTGCATTTACGAAAATAAGTAAGTAATGATTATTCTCTATTTCCGTTGTATTTAAAAAGCTTCTTGAAAGCTGCTTAATTGAATTATGTCATTATCGAAACATTGTGATTAAATTACTTGGACTGTCTAATTACCGTATAATCCCGTAAAATTGTTCACTGAAATGCGCTGGTTTTATAAATTCCTTATCTGAATGCTTATGAAAAGTCTAATTGGCAATTATTTCTTCGACAACATCGAGAGATATGCAGTAATTCTTAAGTTAATTTCATCTAAACGGAAATACAGTTTAAGCAGAACGTATAGGACCGAGAAGGCATAATTCAGGAATAAAACCTCTAACGAATACCGTTTTGGATATGTTATTGTTACAATGTCATACGTTTATGACAGAGGCCTTCATATTATAATTACAGACAAGATCAGAAGCTTTGCAAGATTTTAACTTTTTAACTTAAATCAGAATTCCTTCAGCGGATATTTTTGCAGTTAAATCATTATTTATTATGGAATTCATGAAACTAATTGTAATAAGGTAATTAAAAAACGATAATAGAGTGTTTAGTTTTTTACAAAACTATGAGCATACTATGTCAGAAAGATCATGTAATGCGGTTGTTATTACAGAGTGTCTTATGTATTTGGATGTGTATCTGTTTATTATCACTCATACTATGAACAATATTATTTACCATAAAAAACGATCCGCAAATGTATCGGCACTTCAAACGACCAATACATTGGTATTTCGGATTTAAACAGAATGACGTAGCGATACAATATCTTTCCAATATGATCTCGTAAAAGCAATTGTCAGATTTCCAAATCACCCTAATTCGGAAGGTACCCCAATAACATAATACAAAGAAGTCTCGTCTCAATTGTAGACTGATATTGATATTGTTAGACTTTTACGTGTCTTATCTTGGTGAATTTAAGATCAATTCGTGACTGGGTCTGCAACTCTGCAACGCTGATGAGTGTGTCAAAACTGGCAATAACTTATACACAAATGTCAATCATGTGCAAATCAGTTTAGTTAATCGTCATCGTATTGATGTAGGCAAATATTGGATGCAGCATATTAACCGATTTTGTATGTGTAGCTTTTTATATGAGGTTAGTAACGTTGAATGACGTCCCAGATGTAAACAAGACGACGTTTAATAATGTAGTATGGCGAAATGTTTTTTTTTTTTTTAAATTACGTTGATGTTTGAATTTCAAGGGTATCCGGTAAGTTAACGTTGTTAAACAGCTTCTTACTGACCCCTCAAGGGTACACGATTTCAATGTGCTTGATCTGCGCTCTCGCCCAATATTAATATACTGACCCTGTATTACATTGTAAGGGGTTAAGAAGCTGTTATACTAAACGTGCATATAAGCAATTAAGAACTTAAAAAAAACACCACAGAGCATTAATAGAAATTTACTCTTGATAATGATGATATTATTTCTGGAGTTTCGTTGTTCATACAATCGATCAAACTAAGTAAGTTCGAATATATTTTGTATTAATTATGTTGATTTAGCAAAGTTTTAAAATATTTTATGTTAATCCTAATTTGCATTTATAATGTCAGCTCGACACGGTTTTACAAACTGGTTTTGTGCACGTGTTTAATGTATTTCAGCTGCATATCTCACGATATTTTCGTAGAAACGAGACTGTTCATAATTATTCAGATAAGGAATTTATAAAATCAGCGCAATCAGTAAACAGTTATACAGTGATTATTCAGTAATTATATAGTCCAAGTAATTTAATCTCAATATTTCGCTAATGACATTATTTCATAAAGCAATGATTTCATAGTATTTAAATTCACACCTTTATTAATAGTAGAAAATGGTGGAAGATGTCCTAAAGGACGCTTTGCTGTGGAAAACAAATCTGAGTTTAGAAGTGGTTGGTCATGTGCAGATGAGATCTTTGGGAAACGTGGACATGTTATTGACTGAATTCTAGAGCCAATGCAAACTGCATAGATTATTATAACAACACGGCGAAAACATTATGAACATTATACACAATATAGGCCTACAATTATTTACAGTTGGTTCATCTCGTCGCTCTACATTCACTCTAGGGCTCAGAATGTATGTACCTTTAGCAACTAGGAGACGCAAATGGTTATTCACAATGTCTCTGGGCGATCTTTATTTTGCGAATGCTATGGTACTTCGGACCATTAAACGCCATGACCTTCAGATAAAGACAAACGCCTTGAAAACCTCGGAAAACAAATTGGACTTAAGACAGATCCAGTTTGCATAATCAACTACAGTGCAACTAAAGACAATAGCTTTGCTTTAGATGATAGCAAAAAGACCAGGTGGCCGTTTTATCAACATATCGTTTCTTAGCGGATCTTATCGATTTCATTTACGATCCGCTAATACCCGTTTTATGAACGCCGTGGTAAGTATAGAGTCGCAGCTAAGATTTTAGTTGAAAGTACGATCTTGAATATCGCGAACCAGTCGAAATACGTCATCAGACATCATTCGATTTCCCGCGTTTATGTCAAAGTCGTCTGTTGTCAAAACAAGCAAGATGGCCGATAAAGTGACAAAGGGAAAACGGAAGCCAAATAGGTCGGAGTCGGGGACCGCCTGTTTAGTGCAGGCATGCACGGACAATTACGTTCTCTTAGAAAGTAAGATGAGCGTTGAGGTTACAAACAGAAGGAAAGAGGAATTCTTGGCGGACACCTGTGAGAAGTACGTGTAGTAAATGTATCGATATCATTTCTTAAAATATATTAGCGTTTGTGTCTGTCAATTTTTTATCGTAAATTAAAATGATTGATTTCATTTTAATTCATTTTTTTTATATTTTGCTAGACACATTGAAAATGTTTTTATGCATGCTTGCATGTGGAATTGCTAGTTAGGAAATTAACGCAATCAAAATTTACTGCGTTTGGTTCTGACAGCCATTAACTTGAAAGCGTTAGTGTATATTTTTACATAATACAAAAATGGCACCTGTCTCACAGACTGGGAGCAGAAGGTAAAATTTAAACTTTGATCTATACATAAAAACATATTGTTATGAAACTTAGACTATCGATTTTGAACGAAATAATCCGTGTCGTTAATTGTTTGTTTGCTGTTTTCTATTGAATAAAGTAGCCATTATTCCAGAAGAAACACTGGTGGGAATCGACGGAGGTATGGAAACCTTTCAGTCCAGTTCATGTATGTCACTAATTTTTACAAAGTCTGACATATAAATCATAATTATTACTTAGATTTATGCATTATGTATAAATTCATTGCTTATTTTGTTCAGCTGTTTAGTGTTTTAATTGTATTTCTTTTCAGGTGCTAAAAAGAAACCATGTTTGGATGAGAAAACATCGTCGTGTACTTCAATTGGACATGAGTTGGTAAGATACTTAATCAAGAACACAGTATACATTTGGCACATTAATTATTGGAAGCGTGTCAATGTTACATGGCACGTAACATAAATAAGGTTTAACAATGTGTATCATAATAACAAATGATTTATGTGACATACAGTACGTTAATGTTAAAGTTACTTAATTGCAGATATGATTTTAATAAATAGGTTCCATCAAAATATCTTTATCATTGAATGTGCATGTTTGCATACATTACATAAAAGTTTTTGTTTCTTACTTGTAAAAGTAGAAATAAATTTACGAATATGTATTAGCTAAACTAATATATTGGCTTACTTCTGTGATATAACGAGTCATAATCATTCATATATAAACATTATAGGAAGATCCGCCAAATAGCCCGTGTGAGGCCCACTGTGAAGAGCCTACCAGAATAAAGAGAAGAAAGATGTAAGTTCCATACACATTAAATATTAACTTATGATGTTGCATGATCATACATTTGTAATTCTATATTTAACTTTGTTTTGCCTTCAATAAACCTTAAATTCACAATTCATGTTCAAGAATGTTAAATATTAAATAATTTGTTTCAATAGAACCTCGTCTGATGTGCAGCAGGCACAATATACATTCTGTATTGAACAAATAACCCGTTTAAAAAAGAAATTGATCGAACAACAGATTCGGACACAAAAGGCTGCTGTGCAGTACTTCATTTAGGTAAGGAAAAAAGCCTAGCCCAAAATGTGTTGGAGTATGTTTTAGAACAGTAAGTCAAATTATTATATAAGTATCTAAACTAACTTTGATTTAAATAGACACAGCATTTTATTAATATAATAATCTCAGAATATATTTAACTTGCCAAGGGCTCGTGGGCTGAAGCTCATTGATATACATGTACCTGTATTTATATACATCATTTTCAAAAATGTATGCTAAACCAGTTAAAAAAAACATTAGTTTATGCAAATCTCTTAATCCAAAGAACGCTCCCACACTAGGGGTCGAACCCGCAACCTCCCGGTCGCTAGGCGGACAACGTATCCTTCTAGCAACCAGGAGGTTACGAGTTCCATCCCCATTGTGGGAACGTTCTCTCCAAAAGTCACCAAGTACTGGTTTATGCCCAGGAAACGGACTCTAGAGCAGTTCAAATAAGTAGAAAGTAAGTAGCAGTTAAATCAATTAAATACTGAATCAAATATAAATTGTTCAACAGTAATTAAATATTAAAACCATTTCTCTGAAAGTTTTCAATAAATCAGTGATTTTTGTTTCGCTTAATATTTTACAGCCTGTGCCGTTTGGATTGGGGAAAAAGGGCGATAGTCCATGCAATTGGGAAAAACTAAACATTATTAACATTATTATAAATTACAGTATACCAATTGTTTATAAATGCAAGCTTTCTAGTATTTATATTTTAAAGTGCTAGGGAATTAAATTGTTGTATTATAAGCTCAATAAATCAATAATTGAGTTGATTGGAAAAGTTCGGCCTATTTTTGGGCAAATTTTGGTCAGATTTTTGTGGGGAAAAAATGCTACTTTTTGCCATTGGGAAACAGCCTTTTTCTAATTTTTGCAATTGGGAAACAGCCTGTAAGAGGCTGTAATTTTGGGCAAAAAAAATCACTGTAAATTTAAACTCATAAATGAGTTTTAATATAAATTTTAAAACAAGCATTCTTACTTTACATTATCAATTCTTAAATTGATAGCGTCGACAAAGGCTGCATTAATATCGCATGCACTGGACCTGCAAAGACATTCATTTTCACAATAATTTGACTTTAGCTGCTCATACTTTAAGCACGAACCATTAATGTTTTTATGATGCCCAAAATAAGGCTATGAATGTTTTAGTTAAATGACATTAAAACATGTCTTATTTCATTAAAAAATCATAGAACTATAACAATATTCAGGTATCCACGTGATGAGTTTTTATGCAGATCCTTTCAAAGAACACATTGATTCATAATATGTTGTTTGTCATGTTGATAGTGGAACATCAGTTTCAATAGGAACATTATTATATAATAATACACATAAATTGATATACTTTTAAATTGTTATTATTATGTATTATTATGTATTATTTTACAATACATTCCTTCCTTATAGTGTACCTACTGTTTTATGCGAAAAATTACCTGCTAATTCCATGAAGCTCAGCAACCTCAGACAGAAAGCCACCTTTCGCCAAGTACCTTAGACTCACAAGCACCTACCAAAATAACACACAATAATGCCATTGGGAAACAGCCTTTTTCTAATTTTTGCAATTGGGAAACAGCCTGTAAGAGGCTGTAATTTTGGGCAAAAAAAATCACTGTAAATTTAAACTCATAAATGAGTTTTAATATAAATTTTAAAACAAGCATTCTTACTTTACATTATCAATTCTTAAATTGATAGCGTCGACAAAGGCTGCATTAATATCGCATGCACTTGACCTGCAAAGACATTCATTTTCACAATAATTTGACTTTAGCTGCTCATACTTTAAGCACGAATCATTAATGTTTTTATGATGCCCAAAACAAGGCTATGAATGTTTTAGTTAAATGACATTAAAACATGTCTTATTTCATTAAAAAATCATAGAACTATAACACTATTCAGGTATCCACGTGATGAGTTTTTATGCAGATCCTTTCAAAGAACACATTGATTCATAATATGTTGTTTGTCATGTTGATAGTGGAACATCAGTTTCAATAGGAACATTATTATATAATAATACACATAAATTGATATACTTTTAAATTGTTATTATTATGTATTATTATGTATTATTTTACAATACATTCCTTCCTTATAGTGTACCTACTGTTTTATGCGAAAAATTACCTGCTAATTCCATGAAGCTCAGCAACCTCAGACAGAAAGCCACCTTTCGCCAAGTACCTTAGACTCACAAGCCAAAATAACACACAATAATTCGTTTCAAATGTGATCATTTAATACAATCACGCAAAACAACAATAAGAAAATCAGACAAATGTGTTTGATAAAAAGTAAGCAAGCAAGTATTTAAACTGAACATCGGATGATTTTGTAACCTCCTTGCCAATTTGGAACTAATTTTTACACTGATTGGTATTTCATTTGTCCATTATTATTGAGCACATAACAGTACATCACCCAGACCCGTAGTTGTTTATAAATAAATGCATGTCTGACAACAAACTCCAGATTATTATTTTTTACTGAAATCAATTGTGGTGTGGTCAATCTAGAACACCTTGGCTATGTTAGAATGTGAACCAACCACTGCGCTAACCAGACATTATTGTGGGATTGATGTTGCTCAGCTGTACATACATGTATTTTGTAAATTCCTAAATCCAATATTGACAGAACATTGATCATGCTCAACTTTGATAAGTTTACGACTTATAATCATCGGGGAAAATAGTCCAGACATTATACAGTGAATCATTACAAAGACAACTTAAAAACATTATCTGAACAAAAATCATTAAATTGTGTCGAAAACAAACATGTTTAGCAACGTCCGAAACATGTACTGTCCGACTACTATTTCCACATTTAAAATTCAAGATATAATGACGATTGAACTGTTGTACTTTAAACAGAAACGATAGAACATTTGGTTGCATGAAAATCGAACAAATGAAAATAAATACTTATCCTTTTAAAGGGATCTTTTCACGGTTTAGTAAATTGACAAAATTGAAAAAGGTTGTTTCAGATTTGCAAATTTTCGTTTTAGTTATGATATTTGTGAGAAAACACTATTACTGAACATTTACCATAGTCCAATATAGCCATTATATGTATCTTTTGACGATTTGCAAACCTAAAAATTATAAAGCGTTGCAACGCGAAACGATTGAATAATTTGGAGAGTTCTGTTGTTGTCGTTTAAATTTACGAAACTACGAAGATTGCTTATATAAGGCATCAAATACTTAAACTGTGTATACCCGGCGGAATAGCCGAAAGGGCTAATGCGTTTTTACTTCAGACTAATTCCAGGACTCCGGGGATCACTGGTTCGAGCCCTGGTACCGGCTACTTTTTTTCCTTTTTTAATTTTATTCTTGATTTTTCACTGCAGCTTTTAAGATCCAATGTTTACATTTATCAATATAAAGCATTTAATGACAACTTCAAAATATGCCAAAATCTGTGAAAAGGCCCCTTTAACTGCTAGACAATTCATTATCATACAAATTACAAATTAATATATCGATTAGAAACTAAATTTCAAAGATCATATTGGGAATATTTGTAAAAAAAGCGGGTAGGCAATTAAATCTCCTTAAAAGAATAGGTAAACATCTAAATAAGCTAACTTAATTGATAGTTTTTCATACTTTTATATTATCCAATTTCAATTTTTGCCCGAAGGCCTGGCATTTCTGTTCTGAAAACAATACAAAGAAAATGGAAAGACTGCAAGAAAGGGCACTTAGATTTGTTTACAATGATTTTTCTTCATCTTACCATGATTTGCTTCAAAAAGTTAAAATTCAATCTCTCTAAATTAAAAGAATGCGTACTATGGCTATTGAAACCTACACAAGTCTTAACGGGCTTGCGCCTCTAGTACTAATTAACTTAGTTGCAAAAAGAAATTCAAATATTTTACAGATTCCTAGAGTAAAGACTTCAACCTATGGTAAGCAGTCTTTCAGGTATGCTGCCCCTGTGCTGTGGAATTCCCTCCCAGAAGAATTTAGAGCCAACATAAATTATAATCAATTCAAAAATCTTATTCAGTCTTGGAATGGAAATGTCTGTAAATGTTCTTCTTGTTCCTGGGACAGGGCCACAGCACAGGTACACCATACTGCAAAATCAGTAGTTTCTAGTTTCTGTGCCCTTCTTTGTCATGCTTATTGTGCTTGTTTTGTGCTTATTTTGTGCGTTGTGCGCTCGTTTTGTGCTTTTTGTATTGCATGTTCAACATTACCCTGTTGAGTTCTATTGTCTATACATATTCTGTACTGCTTGTTGTTTGCGCTGAAATGCTTAGGCCTATTTGTGTACCCGTCTATGTGTATACATGTATGCATTAATGTTGTATGTTTAGAGCCAATTGCATGACACCAGTGACAGTCACATTATTCACTTTTCATTACTATTTTTTATTTGTTACGTAATCTGATTACCTAATTTCTAATACGACCCAAAGCTTGCCTTGTTTGTCAGTCTTTATGTGCTTGATACCAGTCCATGAACATTTTACCATTAATATTTTTCACTATTATTTTGTTTAGCATGAAATCTGCTTTTACCTTAAATCTATAACTACCTTCGGTCTGCTGTTATTGTCAGTGTTTATATGGGCTTATATGTACTTGCCGTGATTGTCAGTTTTATATGTGCTTATATGTACTTGCTGTGCTTGTCAGTTTGTATATGCTGATGTGTACTTGTCAGTTGTTTTTTTATGTGCTTATATGTACTCGCTGTGCTTGTCAGTTTTATATGGGCTTATATGTACTTGCTGTGCTTGTCAGTTTTATATGTGCTTATATGTACTTGCTGTGCTTGTCAGTGTGTATATGCTTATGTGTACTTGTCAGTTTTTTATGTGCTTATGTGAACTTGCTATGCTTGTCAGTTTTATATTTGCTTATGTGTATTTGCGACCTTTTATTTGTGAGGAAGCTGCTGACCAGTTCAATGCGAATCTGTTTCGATTTGATACCTCGTCTTTACACCCTTTCTTAGCTCATTTCGTGTTTGGTTTCTTCTTAGTCTTTAAACTCACAATTTTTTACGTCAGTATTTTATTTTTTTTATTTTTTTTTAGATCAACTTATAGATAAAGATCAGCGGCCTCCTGCACAATATTTCTTTAAATAGTATGAAAACTATTAGAATGTAATACTGTGATTTCATTAACTTATTAGCATGCATATCATATTTATTAACTTTATTTTGCTTTATTTTATTTCCATATTGTAGCTGTTTTATACTTGTTACATTTATACACATGTTTATATAGTCGGTTTTAAAGCCTTAATGGCTTATGTTGTCTATTTATGTCTTGCCGACTCAAAATAAATCTTATCTTATCTTATATTAAAACATGTTTATTCACTCTGGTAATCTAGTCAACATATCTGGTCATGGCGACCCTTAAATTATGCCTTTTGGACGTAGAGATTGATAAACCGAAATTATAAAACGCTATCAAATGAAAGTAATTACTATTAAATATGTTGTAATGAGTACACATGGATGCAACAATCAAACCTGCTTTAGGACAGGTATGGGCTTAACAAAGCGACAAGCCGTTAAATAGATTGTCGATCTAGTCTATAGCGACTCAATATTTCAGCGTCTCTTAGATCACTAAACCCCTTTCTTTGGCAAATCAGCCTCCTTTCCCTCGGTCGCACGACGTCTAACGCTCCTATGGCCGCCATATTTACGAACGCTAAGAGTGGTCTTACCCAGTCGTAGCTTTAAGCACAAATCTTACGACATCTTAGCTGCGATTTCTTCGATAAAACGGTGCAAGGTACTTACGATAAACGTACGACTGAATCTTACGTAAGATCCCCCTAAGATCTGTTGATAAAACGGCCTCCAGTTATAGAACGGATCTTTTCATTAAAAGAGTTCCGGTGATCTTGCTTCATCAATATCAGTTCTTAAGGGTTACTTAAGCCATCTGACATAAGTTGGATGTTTCTAGGAAGGAGTACCAGACCATACATGAATTGGTCAAAACAATTGCCAGTGCTAGCGCTCCATCGGAAGCCATAACAATTATTGTATCAACCGAAGTCTAAAGACATGCTCACGATTAGCGTATTAAGTGAGTCGATGTGAAAACGATCATCAGAACAACCGACTGGAGTATATCAGTGTAGAAATATAAGAATATAACAAACGATTTGACCCTGGATTGTGGCGGCCATAACACAACGTACTCACCGCTGTACGATCACGGACGGCTCAGTGCACTGAGATACAAAATAATAAACGTAAAATGAAGTTACTTTTTGATGTCCATTGATTCGGCTCAACTGGTTCTAATGTACAGAGGGCTGCATTATGTCATGCTTTAAAGTCATATAAGGTGTATGTCCTCTCCAACGTTTGTAATACATTACGTCACGACATCACAACGCAATTAAGCGGATCTTTTGTAGGTAACTGCGTAATGTGTCATGTGATGTTCAATATACCAAAAATTAAACTCCAGGCACTGTTATCAGGAGATACATTATTGTTCTTATCCACTTCATTTGTTACGAAACAGCAAATACAAACATAATATGTTTAAAACTGAGATCACCGCAATGAAACGGTCAATACGAGGCTGTTGGTGCTTAAACCGGTGTGACGGCTAACCGGACCTTTCACCTAGCAAAGAATGCGTATCTTAAACGATTGCAATCAAAATGTACACATGCAGACAACAGTGGCATATATGAATGTCAAAACTGGAAGTGATACGTATCAGTCGTATACTACATGCGCCCTGTTGTAGTGAGGATTTGAATTAAGGATAGTATACAAAGAAAAATGGTCCATCTGTGCAATATATTAAACGATCGATTTTGCTATGTACCGATCGAAAATTGTATTACAAACTAGGTGAAAGAAATAAAGTAAATATTTTCCATTTACAAAAAAAATGGAATCGAAAACATCGATACATTTTTTATCCTTCTTCATTGAATAAACTTTGTTTGTTCAAAGAACAGAAATATGTTTTCTTAGCACGCAATGTATGCTTTGCGGTATTATTATATCGCTTTGTGTAACATTTGACACAGTCTTACGTTAAATCAACAGCACATTGCTAAGAGCGTTTTTTTGACATTACTATACGTTACATTCATTCATAAATAAAGTCGACAACACAATATTGTATTAAGTTGAAACATTCCATAAATAAAACCCTTTGTAATCTGAAATGTATAACATAATACGATAGAGGAACGCTATAGAAAATATTGGCAAATCTCTAAACATTTTTTTCCGTGAGTACGAGGCGAGATGGGATTAGCGTATAATTGACATAACTGTTTCGTCATGATCGTTGGCATCCCTAAGGTTTCGCAGCTTATGTCATAATACGTGGGACTAATATGCACGTTCATTTGCTATTTTTATCATGATTTAAGCCAAAGCCTTGTTCATCCATCGACACAATTTTAAAGACCACGGAGTGAAAACAATTTTATCCATTCAAAGACCAGCACTCTCTCGTTCGAATGCTCTCTCGCAGACAATACAAATAACGTCAATAACTCACTCAAAATCTGCGTTCGATACCAGTGTACTGAAATATTAAATGCATAGCCTCTCATACTTGGAGCTTGTGGTAATTTTCGAAGTCATCAACCGTTGCTGTATGTATTGATGGTAATTTTTAGATACACACACTCATTCAGTCCACACGTTGACACTTGTCTTATTCAGACCTCTAAAATCGGACCGTTTATCATGTCATCTTAGAGATCTTGATCATTTATAAATCAAAGACTCGTTTTAAAATTGCAAATACGTTGTTGTGTTTTGCACGAAACGAAATGAAACCATTATTTCAGTTAGGCTCTGGTAAAACGTACCTTAAGGCATGTGCGTCAAGTGTCGTCCCTAGTGTGCAGTCCGTCCAAGCTAATCATGGACGACCATTTCCGCCGAAATGGGATTTTCGTTCAGAAGATACGTTCTTAAACAAAAATTCTGAAAAAAGGTGGTTGACACATAAAATAATGTATTTACCTGTAACTGTAAATATCACTAGTGTGTAACGTGATAATTTTCTATGACCGTAATGCAAGTAGAGAAACACCGTACAGTGTGACTGCACGTTTCTGGCTTTGTACGCCTTAGTGAAATTTAAATAGGAAGCATCATATGAACGAGACATCTGATATGTTTCATGCATTAAATTATTGTAAATACATGTATATGGCCACCGGCCAAAATACAATATGCAATCTTAATACATAGCAACAGGTGTGTGCACCTGACAAGTGTTACCATACAACCATATTTACTAACTAATTAGGTCTTAACTTATATTATTTTAACGACATTTACGTTATATACAAACTAAAATTTGTATTGTTCCAATGACTAGCTACTGCTTGTTTGAACAATCGTTTTATGTTATTTCGCTGAAATGACGTTGTAACGTCAACGACATCAATGTAAATAGCTTTCAGGCTTTATCAGAATGTGTACGAAGTATTTGTTATATTTAAGGCATAAGATAACATATATGACATTTTTTGTAATTGCTTTCATAGATGATCAAACTCTTCCCTAAGATTTGCATATAATCTTGACAAACGTCGCCTACCCGCAAAAATGTCTGAACCGTGACAGACTCCATGTCAAATTTATTAAAGATAAAACAAAAAGAAATGCTCGTCTCTTTGCCTAAATCTAGACTACCTATTCGAAACGAAACAATAGATAGTCTCATGGCACAAGCAAAAGCAAGCGTAACTATCAAAAGGAACATTACAAACATCATGCTTTATTTATGTACCGTTTGCTATCGAAAGAAGGTCAACAAAATCTGCTACTAGTCATATAAATATAGACATAAACTGTACATAAAATATTAATTGTCATATATAGACATAAACCGACGCCTCTCTGCTAATGTATAATATATAAACATAGCAAAATTGTCAATGGCTGTTACATTCCTTTTTGACATAAGTCTTTTGAATACCTCTTGTGTTACATTATTTAAGTAATTAAGCGGAAAATATGGTTCTTTTTCATTCTGCATATAATGGACATACAATTACAACATGATACTCATCCCCAACGCAGACGTCACAATAAACACAAGTTCTATATTCACGTTACAAATTAAAATATCTACCTTTCTCAATCATAAGGTCGTGTAAGCATTGCCTAAATTTTGCGAGGCATTTCCTGCGTTTATGGATATCGGTAGCATTTACATACTGTTCAGTACCGAATTCGCCTTTGTAATTGATGTAATGATACAATTTACTATTACCAACACACCGTGCTCTCCAATTTACAATACTTTGATCATTAAGCTCCCTAGTATAACAATCTAAATATAGCTTCTCATTTATAACTGCCTGTGCCTCCCATGCATAACCAAAGCCATTGAAATACAATCAATTGCTTACATCAGTTACCCAGTTACAATAACCTAAACTATCATAATATATTAACATGTTATATGTAAGGCGTGAGTATCTATCATTTGGCATACACAACAATCCAACCCAATATTGTATACACCTTTTTGATGATGATATATGCATTGGATATCTCCCAAAATCACCAAGTACAGCTTCGTTGCATGCAGATTTATTGGAAACTATGAAACGCTTACATGCCTAATGTACAGTTTATCCTGCAGGCATAGTTTTAAGGCCCCATAATTCGGAACCATACAATAATATTGTTGCAACTTTACTATCAAACAGCTTTAAGAAAGTTCTATAAGGTAAACACTAAAACTGTTGAAGAGAATCCAAAAGACATTAAAGAGCTTTTTTTAGCTTTCGAGGACAGCGCCTCTGCCATTCTATACATTGATGATTTAGTAGTAAAATATACTACAACATATGTAAAACCATTAAATATATCAATAGTTAAATTTGCGTAAGACCATCTCACATTTCTAGAAGGACGTCCTCCTCTCTTAAAACACAATATATTTGTTTTCTCAATATTTACACTTACTATATTGTTAGAACAAAAACGTTTGCAGGACATTCAGTTGCTTTTGTAGACCAATGACTGTATCTGACAAATGTGCAATATCATCGGCAAACATAAGTAGAAATAGTTCTACTATATCTGAAAACACTTGTATCCCGATGATATTGTTTTCAGCTAGTAATGTATGTAACTTATCAATAAACAAAACGAACAAAATCGGACTAAGCTTACAGTCCTGACGTTATCCTAAAGGACACGAACAACTTTGGCTTTAAACCTGTGATGTTCTAACACATGATTTTACAGAGACATAAACTGATTGTATAACATCAAACAGTTTACCCTGTATACATTGCTTTTATAAAATATTATACAGAATAGGAAGATTCACAGAATCGAAGGCTTTGTTGAAATCGACACACGCAAATTATACAGCTTTTCTCTTTAAACAAAAATATTTCTAAAATTCCATATAACACATATGCATTATCAATCGTTGAGTGCGCCACCCGAAAACCACTTTAAGAAGTCGTACGCTTCAGCATGAAATGCCACTCTCTTGTAATATTCGATATATACAGTTTACTAAAAACATCGAGTAATGAGATACCTCTATAGTTATTTGTAGAATTAATATTACCTTTCTTATACAAAGGTACAATGATACACTGAGTCCAACGTTCTGGAAATTCACCCGTCATATATAATAAATTAAACAATATACTAAGCATTGGAAATAGCACATTTTAACCATAAATAAGTTGCTTCGGTATAATATTCCCACCGACAACCTCCTTAACATTAAGACTTTTAAAGCACATGTTTCTTCATAATTATACATGAATTAAATATAACGTCTTTGATATCGTCAATAATTACTTGGTTGTCGCCTAACTCTACCGGTGAGTCATAATTGGGCAGAGTAAAAACACCCTTAAATGTTCAATACCACTCCTCCAGTGTAAAATTTGTTGCGCTGCGTGGCTTGCCCGTCAGTTCCCTTATATATGCCCAAAAGTTTCGGTTGCATGTGGATTCTAGCTTTCTTATTGCCCGCTTATGATATAAACAGCGTTTTCTCTTACGCAGCTGTTTAAAATATTTTTATGAATTGAGATACATTTCTAAATCGCTATCTGTACGACTACATCTGAAAGATCGAAACAGTTTCCTACAGTAATGTTTGGCAACATTACATGTTGCATCAAACCACGCTGTTCGCCTATTTGCAAAATTTCGTTTTACCCTCTTAAAGCGTTCACTTCATTTACCAATACCACCCTCAAGCTCGCTGATTATAACATTTGTATCTTCTTCCACATCGTCCAGCTTATTTACCAATAGACAACAAGTTTCACTCAAAATAACTTCTGTAAGCCCCTGCACATAACTTTCTGCATTTTCATCGTTTATATTGTAATCACTAATCTCCCTTTTGGAATTTGACGTATTCGTACATGGCGCTTTACATTTTACACACAATGACAATGGTAAATGGCAACTCTCTGGATAGTCTAAAATAACAAAGCTGTCTATATAACTAAAAAACTTTGTGACACAATGGAATTGTCAATCGTACTTCGCCAATTCGAAATTATAAACGTGTTATTCAGAAATTGCGGATCCAAATCGACCGTTTACAAATAACTTCCATATGCTTTACAAAAGTCAACCAGTTCTCTCCCATATCTATTAACTACGGAGTCCCGGTTTACTCGTACCATACCAATATCACCATGAAGAATACCATCAACATCCTGAAAACACTGGAATATTGCTGTTGCAAACTATAAAGTCTAACATATCCGATGTGCATGCGTTGAGATCTCCGCATAATTTTTTCATAGTGCATTCTACATTCGTTTATCTCACTTATAATATCTTCAATTTGTTGCAGAATTGACCTATGGTTATTACTCCGTTCAAAAAGTGGGTGACAACTCCGGGGGTATATAGGAATTCATATATATAACATCTTTATGAAAGTCAAATAATGATTTTTCAATTTTTATTATTACACCGTGCTCAAAAGTGTCTACTATACGAGTAATATATTTTGCAATATTGTGTTTAACTCCAACGACTACACCACCCATTGATCTTCCGTCGACTAATCACAGTTTGGCTTTACAAAAATATAGTAAATGATTTGTAAAATATTCCAAACAATAATCCGTGTCAACATTCCAAGGTTCATGTAAACCGAAAATGTAAATTTTTCTAATCGAATATACACATATCAAAATTACACAATTGGGCTTTTAGACCTTCAATATTCCAAGTAAATATTCGTAGAATACCCGTTCCGGCGCCTGAGCCTTGGCCGCCCCCCTACATGTGAGTTACTTCAGTTGGGGTTCAATCTAATGCATTGTGATAGGAAACAGGTTTCGACAAATTGTATGTTTGTATTTTTTGTCAAATGTCCAAATTGAACGTTATTGGAAACCATGAATTGTTTCGTTTCGTGTCACATCGCAGTAATGTGATTCCGAGAAAATCGTTACGTTTCGCACATGCCTTGAAATGATAAGATCGATGCAAACGGAAACTAATAGGATATAATTGGGGAATAAAACACTATGCGAGGTGTAATGACCGCTATCAAAACTATTACGTTTGATATGTTTGAGGGCAAACAACACACAATAATATCGCCTTCTATATAATTTGCACCATAATGTATCGTTTTAATTTTTCAAATAGGATGAACTCTTTAAAACGTTAATTTTAAATATAAAGATAAAACGGGTTTAATTTAAATTTATTTCCGGTACATGTTGAAATGACTTGGTAAAATTTAAGTGGTTCAATTTCTGGGAAGCCTACGATTCATTGCGTCATCCCAAACTTTTCATCCGAAACAGCTTAACCTTTTCGATCCACCGGTGAACGTCCAACTCGAGGAGGATGAAGCTGCCATACGGATCCACCATGCGGTTGATTTAGACATCGTAACCTAGGTATCCTGCATTTTTTTCTTGTTATTCCATTTTTTATTTCCATCGTAATATATGTATTACATAATATATTTTGCAGAACAAATAATGTATGAAATATATACTATAAAGTATATTTGTTTTACATTTTTCGATACAATTATGGTACAAAGCATCTAACTATGGCTGGTGTGAAAAAATAGGTATAAAAGTTTACCAACATGGAATAGAATTGCAAATGTACATACATATATGGATAGAAACACAGCAACCAAAAATAAGAACAAAAGTGTATGTTGCTTTAAGGTAGGTGTACCTATGTTACAAAGTATATTGAAAGGATTATTTAGTGTATGTGTACTAATTGAGCATAACAAGCGCCCATTGAGTATGTAATTTATTTTGTGTTGTCGCAATTCCTCGAGTTTAATTATATTATTAAAATGCATGCATTTGTGGTGTTGCTTTTTCATGTTTGCATTTCAAGATAAAGTATTTAGCCAATAGTATTACGGAGTTTATAACGTGCATTTTTGGTGTCAGCTATACCTTCAAAAACATTTGGATGAAATTACAATCCCAGAATACATGAATATTCGTTTCTGAATGCATACTACACAAATCGCATAATGTTGACGGAACGAGATGGCATTTATGTAGGTAAGTATTGTTTGGTAAAATGTGCATGAGAAATTTATATTGGAAGTTTTTAAGTTTGCTGTCAATATTTAATTGGACTAAAAGACTGAAGATAGTTCTTTGGTTAATACCTGGATTATTAAGCGTATCTTTCCATTTGTCAAATTCTTTGAACTCTTCAGGTTTGTGTTTTGGTATAAGAGATTGATAAACTTGTTTGCAAGTTTGTGTATGTTCTGTGATTTTGTTAAGCATGTATTTCGGGATGGTTAAAATGATATCGTTTTCTATTAGTGTATCGATGCTCACCATTCAAAAAGCCGAACTTACAGAAACACAACTTTTCAGGAGGGCTATTTTGTGTTCAACTATATGAAAAATGCCGAAGTTACAATAATAATATTGACGCACAGATGGAATCATTTTACAATTATATTCAGCTTCGATTTTTGAATTTTTAGCTTCGCATTTTTGCACATTTTTATTTTCAATACTGTTCGGAATTTTATCATACGGCCGGTTTGGCGTGCTCTGATTGGTTAGGCGGTTCGCCGTTTTCTGGGCATGTGCGCACTGATTTCCCGCCCTACACAGTGCAAAACTCACGAAAGGTCAAAAAGTGTAGGTTTAGCATTTTTAATGGTGAGCATCGTTATTTTTCCAATAGACGGGTATGCTTTTGACAATGTGAGGGTATTTTATCAAGTGTGCTTAATTTATTTCATAAAGATTACTTATATCTTGGAAACTGTTAAATTCTCTTTTTCTAAAATCATATATATGTTCAATTTATTGAATACCTCCCGAACTATGTTTACATAAAGAACGTTTTACTTTCGCTTTTTATAAATATTTCATTCCAGATCATTTGCTTTTGTTTTGATGTTTCATTTTTTTTCCAGTGAGACACTAAGTCATCCACACAGGATTTTTTTAAACTCAGATTTTATGTTTAGGTCTCATACATCTTTTCCATCGAAATTGGATTTGATAATACATATTCCGCCATAGTTATTTAGTATATTGGTGTATATTCTAATCAGTTTTGAGTCTGGTTGAAATATAAATCTTTCCACCCAACTGGCTTTGAGGGATGTTAAAAATAGAAAAATATCTAACAGTTTTAAACCACCATCGGCATATTCTTGTGTGATCCGCTTTCTGGCATTTTTATATGGTTATTCAAACCCAGAGAAATTTGAAACATTTGAAAAATTTAAATTATATCGCGTTTCACCATATTCTAGTGCAAAAGATGAAATCATACCTACCCCACGTGCTTAAGTGTCCCATCGTCACGGATGAATGATTTTATCGTGAGCTTGCGCAGCATGTAGTCCAATGATCACACATACAATATTTTAAATCAAAATCTTGACTCATTACTGAGATATTCAAGTTTGAAAAGTGTTGCGTTGGAGTTCTACATCATCGATATAGGATTCAAAGGGGGAACATTCTTAAATGTATTTTTCCCAGGATATGGCCAAATACATGTCGTTTCAATTGAATCAATATTGTTTTGTATTTACTAAACGTCCCATATATACCCTATTACGAGTCATAGAAAAACACACACACTGAAGTTTACAGTTTACAGAGGCTGGCAATCTGGCTCTGCCCAAATTATTTCTACTCGATACATGAATTACGTCACCACGTCATCACAAATCACTACATCTTGTTGAGGATATAAACAAACAGTGAAATTATTCATGTAAAACAATTGCGATATATTCGACAGTTAAAATCACACCTTCATGATGACGATGATGAGGAGGATGATGATGATGATGATGATGATGAAATTGCTGCTGCTGATGATGATGTTAGTAGTTGTAATGATGATGATGATGGTGGTGGTGGTGATGGTGGTGGTGGTGGTGGTGGTGATGATCATGATGATGATGAGGATGATGAGGATGATGATGAGGATGATGATGAGGATGATGATGAGGATGATGATGATGAAGATGCTGCTGATAATGATGATGTAAGTAGTGGTGATGATGATGATGATGATGATGATGGTGGTGGTGATGGTGGTGATGGTGGTGATGATGATGATGATGATGATGATGATGATGATGATGATGATGATGATGATGATGATGCTGATGCTGCTGATGTTGATGCTGCTGCTGCTGCTGCTGCTGATGATGATGATGATGATACCACGATTTTAACAGTACATAATACAAAGTGACAAAGCTATTATCTCTGCGCTAAACACCACTTTCCACCACTCGGACGACACTTTTTTGAATTGTATTATAATGGCGTTATTATTTGCGAATGCATTGCAATGGTGTGTATATCAACGTATTTAATTAAAAGCAGAATAAAGGCAACCATTTACATAAATGAACACGGATGCGATGTCAGAATGCTCGATTCTCTCACTTACACTTGAGATGTACAATGTAACATGTATGATCACCATCGTCATAACACTCGATATATATAAGATACCATTGCAATGAATCAAACTCTATTGCATTCAAGTTTCAGTTGTGGTGTGTTTCTTTATTAACTGTAAACATATAGGCACACCTAAAGGTTTTAAAGAAACGACGGTAATGTCAGAGTAGATTTTTACCCTACATGTACGCCGGTGTATTTACCGATCTGTCGATATATTCACATTAACGCGGTCTAATGTGTGTTATTCAGGCATATGGGACGTTGAAATGCATCAAATCACGAGAGCGGAACTTAATAAAGACACATTAAAGGACGTTATACTTAAACGTACAATGCATAACTTGACAGTGGGAAGTTTAAGTACCCTCATGAACTTTGCATAAGCGTTATGTTGTGCAAATAAGTATATGAGGTCTTTGAATTGATATATGTCTATGTTTTTAGAGTAACCGGGTATACTCATTAAGCCAAGCGCCGTGATAAATATTATAACATTTTATGATAATGCATGGCATACTTTTCACGACTGGATAAGAACTTGTCATAATACATACGGAGAATTGTCATAGTAACATATGAACACAACACTGTGTGTTTCATATCCGAAACTGATTTCGCGGTAGACCTCAACCGTAGATTTGTTACATGTAAAATCTCTGACGGTGTAATGTTCTAAAAGTGCCTTGTGCTTTTTAAGTAAATATTTAACAGACCGTGACCTACAAATAGTAACTTAAACAGTGCAGCTTATTATTGCATACTTAAAATCGAAAACAAACCAAACTATCATTTAAATAAAATACGCATAAAAATCAAGCAGATGAGATGTATCGATATATAGACAATAAAAACAAACCTTATTATTATTTCAATACGATACGTAAAGCGCAAGCGCATTAGATGTATCAACCTGACATATATATTTACATATACATGTAAATTCGTGATCGCTCAAGGTATTATTTCAACATAATAATACCACCTACATGAATTAAATGAGTGTCTTATTCAGGTTATTATGTATCATGGGGCTACCACAGGCAGCATTAGATGAATGCAAAAACGGCGTAGATTCTCTAAAATGTGCCACTAAAGTATTTCTCAAATGATATATTTAAAAAGAAACAAACTTGGAATATACTTTAAAATGCATGCATATTTTACCACTTACACACGATGTTATAATTAGTGAAACTCTTATTCAATACTCACATTATAATTTTGATTGTTAACATGTTGTATCGCGTGCTTGAACCATCATAAATTCCTTTCAATCAATAATGGTTTCACAATAGCAACGCAATGGATCCTGGAAAGTTCACAATGATACTACACCATGCTCGTGTGCTATCCAAAACGGCAAAACGAATGGTACATGGACATTATACAACTTGACACGGTACCATCGTTGTAAATTTCAAGAAATACAAGTTAGCATTCGTGATGCCAAATATGGAAATACTATAGAAAAATAAATGTCCCCATCTGACTCACCTTATGTGTAAAAAACATAACCAAAATATCGGACCGAAATCGGCTTTCGCGATAGGAACTGTCATCATTACACGTTCAATTATAAGTGCATTATTTTAAATTCATCCAGAACACAAACACAATTCATTTTTAGTATGATTGCATTTTAATTACAACACGTGTTTTAAATTACAACAACTGTGTTTTCCTGTTTCAGCTCACGTGTATCAACAGTTTATCAGTAGACTGAGTCATTACCACAGACAATCTTACGCCCAGCTTGAATACATTCCAGGCTCTTTCACTGCTGATGTAGCTGCTCCCATTCTCGGTGAGTGTTTGGTTTAGTGCAGTAAATCTGGCAATTATGATGCAATGTGATGATGCAATTTTCACTTGTCAAGAATATACGACTTTGCGCTTAAAATTAGAGTGTTATGTGTTGGCGCATCATACGTTTCATTATGTGTTAATAATACTAGTACAACGGATGCATGGACGTTGGAGATTTTGTCAGATAGTCAAGCCGCAGCAGATAATCGTCGATTCTGAAAATAGTATCATAACAATCATTTATAAAACAATCATGTCATGTAATATGTATTCAAAATTTTGTAAAACAAACGGAAAAGTAATTTCAGACTTCATATTTAAATTATAGTATCAAAACTACTGTTACTACAATAAAATGCATTAACCTTTGTTTGAAAAAAAAAGTTGTCGCAATTTGTAAAAAGTTTCTTTGCATGTGTTTTGGTTCTTAGTGAATTTACTTTTTTACATCTACTTTTTATCAATATGAATAATGAAAAATGCCATTTTATTTTCAGATGTCCCCACGACTGCCTTGGTAAAGCATCGCGTGCTTATACCGATGGTTAAAAGGCACTTTCTTATTTATGATTCATCAAGTAGGCGCTTTAACATACACGAGATCTTACGGGAATGTATAAAGACGTTTTTCTCTCTTAAACATGCACATCTTACATGTCAGTTAAATATATTTGTGACTACAGCGTTCATTATGCATTAGCTACATAATAACTACTACACGGATGTTTACAATGAAATATGTTATGTAAGCTAAATTTCACTATATATTGTATTTAAAAAAAATACGCTAAACAGCTGAAAAAGACTTACATATTAGGTAATGCACTTTTTTAGTTCGAATGCGATATTGCAACACGTTTACAGATGACGAGTATTTCATGGGGCTATAATAAACAAGAGTGTGCGAGCGCATTGGCGGACTACGCGCTTTAGCAGCCGAACCTGCGGAAGCTGTTAATGGAGATACAGTACACAACACAGGAAACTTACATGTTCTTCAACCGAATGGCTACTAATTCTTCGCAGTTTATTTAGCGATATCTTTCAGGTGATATATACTGATACATACTCTTGAAACAATTGACTAGCGTACGTGTGTATTCAACAAATACTATTCTGACGAGGTCTGTATTATTTAATGCCCTTATAGTAGAGGCTGTAGAACCCAAAATCAGTCTTAACCCGGACAAAATTAGAACAGATTTAAAACTTAGATTTTCTGAAAGGTTATAGCTTGTAGATTCTGAATTCAGAAAGTTCCCGAGAATTCCCATCCGGGAAACCTCAGAATCCAAGATGGCGTCCAAGATGGCCGCCGTAAGTTAAGATCAGGGGTTAAATCAGAAATATCACTTTTTGAAAGGTATGATTAGAAATAGTATTATAAATACTATTGCAACTTATTGGCATTAGATTAGCAAATGTTATCATCTGTCTTAAACATACTTGAGGTCAAGGTCATGGTCATATTAAAGGTCAAAGGTCAAATTTTGAAGAAAATTACCCATTTTACCACAAAGAAGTTACGTTTGCAAGAGTAAATGGTGCATTCTGATGTAATAATCTTTACGGTAGTAGAGTACAAGTAAAACTTGTTTCTCTGCTGGAAGTAAAGCAATATCTGGTTACCAAGGTAACAGCAAGAATAGCATCCAAGATGGCAGCCATCAACTATGTAGAAATAGAGGAAAATCATAAATTTGACTCCTCGAAAACTATGATTGAGAATGGAAACATAAATACTCCTGTAACTAATTGCCATTAGATCAACACATTTTATCATTTTTAATTGTCGTACTGGAGGTCAAGGTCAAGGACAAAATCAAATTGAAGGTCACAATATCAATTTGGAATTTAATTGCCTGTTTTAAGTTGTGTTTTAAAGCGTATGGTGTGCATTCTGATGAACATATCATATTAATACTGTAGTAGAGAACACGTAAAATAAGTTTTTTTTCTGATGGGTCAATCTCTGGTTATCAAAAATAGCAGCAGATTGGAACTTTATGAAAACGGGTCATGTTTAAAGGCACCGGTTTTCAACAGAATTTTTTTTCATAATCCTTTTATCAGAATATAAACTAGTATAAAATGACAACAAATGGAAAAAACGTATGTCTCCTTTACTTTGACACATGTGATATATTCAGATAAAATATCTTCATTAAAAAACTACCCTTAAATACAACAGGTACTTTTGTTTAAAAAAAAACAATCTGATATAATATTTTTTTTTATGAAAAAAAGTTGTTTTATGACATATTGATAGTGTTAAAGTGACTTGGACACGCGCCCAATACCTGTGTTTGATTCATGTCCAATTCAAAATTGTACTTGATGATACACTCTAAAGCTGTGGTGTTTTCCAGCTGCTTGCGTTGGGGGTAAAGTTTTAATTTGTACAACACATGTACCTGTTGCTGTTTTAGCAATAAATTTTATGTACCTTAAGCTATCTAATTTTTCATTCTTTTTACCATTACACACGCACTTAAATGATTGTTCCCCAGCATTTTCTATTTCATCATGAGAACAATTCTGACTGATAAAAAACATTTGCCCGCGATTTAAATTGAGTATCCGTCAACATCGTTTGTTGTTGAAAACTACCCCTTTACCAATAATGAATATGCGTGACGTTTTATCGCATTCACTGAAAGCATGCACGAAGGGCAAGAGTCTGCAATTGCCTATTGCTTATACATTTTGGGTCCTTTTTATATCCAATATCTTTTTCTTTTTCAAGTAATTCTTCGGGTCTGATGTGAAATACATGTTATTTCCATTTTGGTCAGTATGATAACATAATAAAATCAACAAATCTGTGTCCTCACCTACTACAACTGTGAACTGTTGGCACATTTAAGGCATATTTTACGGCGGTTTCAACTATCAGTACGTCTGAATATTTTTTGGCATTGACAACACGTATTTATTTCTCCCCCATGTGTGTACATAGTAGATTAATGAATCTCCGATTGTTTTCAAAATTTGACAAAACAGACATTTTCTTAGTCTTGAAGGGAGTTTTGTCATCAAAGTTTTTTTCTGCTCATATAATACCTTTAGTTCTCCTCTTGTGTGTCACATCTTTTGAGACCGCCACCATATCCATCAAATACAACACATGCCCTACCATAATGCCTTAATACATAGTCTGTATAGTGCAAACAAATTGTGTTAAATGTCTCTCCACAGGTCCATGGAATCTTTTTTATTAATGAGCCCCCATCCAACACGTATTGTAAATTGTCATCTAAAATTTCATCTACACCACATACTCCTTGTTCCCATATGGAATTTGCCAGTAATGGTTTCTCTGCTTCGCGTAATAAGCCCGATGGTTCGAATTAAGATGATGGATTCCCAGAAAGTTCTTATGTAAAGTTTAACATACATTCTACATCATCTTGAAAGCTGTCAGCTACAGTTATAAGCCTTTGGAATAAAAGTTTTGGATTAACGTTTAACTCTTCACCGTTAACGTTTACACTGTCTTTTTTCTCTTCAAACTGAAGTCTGATATTTTCTTTTAATGTCTTTCACCTATATTTTGTCCCACTTCTTTTGCAATATCTGCATTTACAAATGTGTCTGCTATAACACCTGTTTCACTGTTTCTCAAATGAGATTCTCCTGAAAAGGGATTCCTTTCATTTAGAAATTCTTGAAGCGTGTTTCTGTCTTTTTTGTCTCGTACAATTCTCGCTTCTTTCACTTGTCTCCACTTTCTGATCTGTAAAGTCTTGAATTGAACGATTTATTTCAGCTGTTGCCTGAACAGATAGTAACCAATGTGCTCTCTAAGCTTCCGTCATACCGCGTCCTCGCGTCAGACCCCCCCCCCTACTGATTTAATGCTTCGCATTAACAACCTGTTCAATCACTAGATCTGTCGAAAGACCTCTCCAATAGCGATTACATCTTGGAACCACATGGTATCCATCACAAAATGCTTCATGGACTTTGTGATTGTTGTCTGGTAAAGCTAACATCTGCTGAAGATATAAATATGCTGACTTTACATATAGATTATGACCAGTCGACGCGAAAAGGGGCAATAATTTCTTGATAGCTTTTAGGTGTAGACTCCAGTTTACTATTCGTTCTGCCTTAAGAAACATTTCAGTATATCTATCATCTCCATATACTGCAACCAAAGTCTAGCAGCTTTGAATTGTGTGAGGTTCGCCTTAACATTTTCATATCATTCCATATAAAGTCTTGTATTGTACTGTTATGACTAAGTGCGTCAGATATTTGTTTTCCATTCAGAACTGTTTGCATAATGTCTTTCAACTTGTATATGTCATCTTCAACGGTTATTTTCTCCTCGTTCCCATTACCGGGATCAGTCTCAATTGAAGTTATTGTTTAAGTCTTGGGGATCAGTCTGTGGTCCTTTCATGTTTTCAAACAATACAGATTTCAGTGCATCGTCTACAAGGAAATGGCCTCTTACTGCCCTATTAACAGCTTTTCAACTAAGCATATGACCTACTGTATTATCTGCATATATAGTTTCTCAAAGTTCTTTCAGACCTGAGGTTTCTATTCTCTCCCGATGCAGCCTCGGAAACACGACTCAGTGTGAAACCCGCCTAACCTTAACGCAACAGATTTAATTTTACTTTTAGCTGGATCATGTGTAACTATGCTAAGAGCTTTCCAGTACAAAGGTCGGTCAAAAGTAAGGACTGGTGTTGTATCCAAGGAATGTGATTGCAGTGCTACAATGTGCAACGTTGAGTAGATACAAGACATGTCACTTGCACTCCTAATAATCATAGGAATAAACACGATATATGACTCTGGGTGTGTTCCATTCTGTACCATTTGCATTATTCCAGAACATCCTGGGAACTGCAGTTTCAGTGGCCGAGTGATTTTTAAGAGAAATTTAAACTCTGCATCAGGTGTCTCAATGTCATTCAAATCTGCCAGCTCTCTGAATATCGTCTCTTCCATATTGTTGTTTTTTTTTGTTTGTAGAAATGATTTCTGTTGTTTTTTTTCAACGTCAATAACATGTTCACGTGTTACCTTGATGACTTGTTTCAACCGTTGGTGTAATGGTTGCAATTATTCCCATTCCATTGAAAGTGTTTGACCCATCCAGTGTACAAATATTATGGTCTACATTCTCAGCTATGTATTGGACAAATTCGTTATTTTGTACTCATAAAGATGTTCAATGCAGGACAACTGCACTTGATTCATATTTCAGAACCTCCTGATAAGAGCTACAGAACCCTAGACTATTCTAAGTTTCAACCAAATGCCTTGAGCCAACAAATGATTTACCTGGACTGCCAATCCAATATGTACCTGCAGAAAACTTGGACTCAAATGCAGTAGTGTCTGTAAACATTGTGATGGATCCTGTGCAAACCAATCAGTGGACTAAACGGTGTCTATATAAGTACATTATAGTTGGATTCAGACAGAGTCGTTAATTCAAAGAAAGGTAATTGGTTCATGTGTTGGAGCTGAAACTTGGATTCATGACTTTATGCCACAATTTCAAATAGGATAAGGGTTATATGGTTTGGACATTTTGTAATCATCTTTATTTAGAATGAATTACTTTAAAGTATGAAGTATGTAATACCAAATTTTCTTCTGTTTTCAAATATGTATAGACTAATTCAAATGGTGAAATGGAACATAATTGCTTTCGAAACTCTAAAAGAGTATGTGCGTAGAAAGTATACTTTATTATATGATATGTTTTAAAGGGTTATGATCTCTGAAAGACTAATGTTGTTTTATCTTTACTCTTTATGATGCAAGTATTAGTATAGTAAGTATTGGTAAGTGTATTTTCAAAAAAAAATGTACTTGAAATATTTATTAAACAAAAAAAGCAATAAACGATTGTTTAATTGTATGTCGTAAAAATATCGGTACCCCACCCACTTCTATAATAACATACCTGAAACGTTGTACATACCTGAATTCAGTTACAAATATTATAGTTGAAACTTTAATTTTGACAGTATGTATATTATATTGATAATTTCCACTTCAAAATTAAGTGAAAATTATTACATAATATAAGAAAAGGTCATTTGAAGGCACATTGTAGACATGTTGGACGCCATTTTGGACGCCATATTGGATTTTCAAGTTAATAAAAAGAACGATAAGTACACACATGTTATTGTTGTGACATTACGTGAATGAAGGCCACAATTTCCACAATAAAATCCTGTAAATTGTTTAAATAATTTTGAAAAAAGCCTTTTTAAGGTAAATGGACGCCATTTTGGCCGCCATTTTAGACGCCATAATGGTTATTTTAGTATGAAAACAAACTATTTGTAAAAGTTTGCTATTATATCCTTATTTTTAAAGATTAAGGCACAAAAATAGTTATACTTTTAGAGAAATAACCTTATAAGTGTTCATAGTATTAACACAGACGCCATCTTGGACGCCATCTTAGATTGTTAGGTATCCCGGATGGGAATTTTCGGGAACTTTATGATTTCAGAATCTACATGTTGTAACCTTTCAGAAAATATACGTTTCAAAACTGTTCCAATTTTGTCCGGGTATACCCTTACACAGCCTCTACTATTAATTATTCGTTAAAAAACGTGAAAGGCACTACTGTTCGGGCTAGTCGTCATTCAGATAAAGGTACAGTTTTCCATCAATATTATTACAATGTGTGCGTTTTTTCACCAACAAATAGTGTCTACGTGCCACGGAAAAAATCTTACTCAACAAAGAAACACTCAATTGAGTTAAAATGTATTGTTCTTGGTGAACGGTAACAAAGCATGAATGTATATCAACGGAAATGAAATTAATAAAAACAAAAACAGAATTGTAGACAAAAAATGACTGGTATTGAAGATATAAAATGCTTGTTATTGAAGAAAATAAAATTATGGTATTTCAGCGCATAGCATTCAGTAAATAGTTTAATTTATTCTATCAACAACTCTCAGGTTATGCGGAGGAGTTTTAAAGCGGAAAGAGCGTCCCCAGATTTGGCTACACGGACTGCACAGGCTAATGTGTGGCGACACTTTACGCACATGCATTAAGCCATGTTTCCCAGAGCGTGACTCATACAGACTATTTGAAACGTTCAACAGAAATCCTGCCGACTCGAATGTCAAAATACAAGCCTCATGACCTTGACATTTGACCTATTGACCTGCAAATAAAGAGTCGTGGTTCATTTATCCCAAGTAACTATGATACGAATATTCATGATCCAAGGTCAATGGATGACCTAGCTATCGTGCGGAAATGTAATGTTCTTCTTTTTGATGTTACATGCCCATGGGCAAATGATCACCTTTGACCTGTTAACCTCAATATGGCTAGTTTTATTTTTTTTAAACTATCAAACCAAGTTGCATGAGCTTAGGCTAAAGTATTATCTAGATATCGCGCAGAAACGAAATGATTTATGGACCGAATGCTCGACCATCAGACAAACCGACCGAAAGCAGGATGGAAAGCGATATATTCCCACTTATAGAGAGAGTTTTGGGCGATTAAAAAGTAAATATCCTTTTTCAGTTTGCATAGGACCACCAAGGGAACATTCAGATCAAAGCTGGGTTTTTTCCTTGATCACCATCGTCATACACATCTATACTTCATGATAGCATCGTAACTAATCCAACATTATCGCATTCAAATTTCAGTTTTGGTGTGTTTTATCATTAACTTTAAACATATAGGCAAACTTAAATGTTTAAATTGTTAACCGACGGCCTAAAGTCAGTCACTTTTCCTTAAAAGTATACCGCGCACGTTATACATACGCGTATCGTATGTGGTAATTTATTCTGCAATATTAGTTCCATATTGGCATCAATGATGTTAAATCGTATTTATTGAAATTTACAACGAGTATATCAAAGTCGAGTATCATAATGCCCATGCAGCATCCGTTTTGCCAGTGTGGAGAGCACACGGGCACCTTGTGTTATCATTACTAATAATGAAATCGTGTGTAAGTGGTAAACTATACATGCATTTTCAAGTATTTTCTAGGTTTGTCACTTTCTTAAATATATCATTTGAGAAATAAGCTCCATAATACAAAATAACCTGAATGAGACACTCATTTTATTCATGTCGGGGATATTAATATGTATGAATAATACGTTGAGCGATAATGGATCTATATGATTATTATATATATCAGGTTGATACATATCATTTGCTTGAATGGTGCGTATTTTATTTACATAGAAATATGGCTTTTTTCGATTTTAATTATGCTTTTACAAGCTGCACCGTTAAGTTTATATGTGTAAGGCTATATCCGAAAGCGTGTATACACGTCTTGATATATGCTTTATATGGTTAATTCAAGATGCAATAGACATACAGTCCATGAGTATACATGTTATAGTAACATAGTAACATATAGAGAGGCATTAACTGTAATCATTATCACATTTTATTAGTTGTTTTATAAAGTTTAAATACATGCAAAGGTCTAGGACAATTGGATTACAGCATTAGGAATCTATTTAATAATGTTTTAGTTATAACATAAATAACAGACGAATCTACTAGAAAGCGAGAATTCAAGTTTGAGTAATAAATTACACCAATTAATCATTATATTATTTATACAGGTTTCTTTGAATAAATGCTGTATTTACAAAAATGGCTAACATTTGTTGGTATTTGTATTATCAGATTGCATTAAATCAAAAGAATAAATTATCATGTTTGGTCTTCTCGTGTAATATTTAGTTGTATATAATTTTCTAATATCATCATATAAGAGGCATTCTAATAAAACATGATATTCATCCTCAAGACCATTGCAATGTTGGCATTTTCTCTCTTGAAAAGGAATATATTCAGGTGTATGCCATCTGCCTTCTTCAATTTCTAATCAATGAGATGAAACCCTTAATCTACAAAGATCAAATCTAAACTTGTTATACTGACATGTTTTAAGTAAGTTTGCAATTCAAATTTACAAAACTGACTGTAAGTTATTGCTCATGAGGAGTTTATTAAGTTCTGACATCCAATTTGTAATAAAAGTATCGTTGAATCAAGACTTTACCAGGGATGAAAAACAGATTTTCCCAAAAATGTGAATTTGGTTTATTTAATACATTCTCACACATGTGGCTATACATGCACTTGACATACGTGTGATCTTCTAACTGAATTATATTCAACTAGTACCTTTTTACATTAATGGCTCTTTTACTTTTCAAGGATGTTCTTCCAAGTTCCCAAAATATACAAAATTAGTCTGTGTTTGAATTTCTACATTTACTAGTGTGTGTTTTTTTTTGCAAAAATATAAGTGGGCTAATTCAATTGCCATTGACTCAGTTAAGCCCCATATATCTAATCCATAATTTCAAATTGGTACAACAAGCTGATCAAACAACTCTAATTTGCTAAGTATTGAAATCGTTAAAAAAAAAACTAAGCCTGAGTCAAGCTTTAAAACAGCCTAAGTGGCTTGACCTGCAAGTGTTTCAAAAGTATTTGCAAAAGATCCTCCTTTAGTGAATACAATTCTAAAGTATGTAAATAATTCGACAAATTCTAATGCTTGTTTTTTGTACAAAAAATCAACATCCCTCCTAAAATGTTCACCCTTTTTAAAAACCATAACCTGTGTTACATTTGTGTTAACACATAATTCCTATCAATCACAATATTCCTCCAACAAAGACAAACCTTTAATTAGCTTTTCCTCTGATTCTGCCATAAATACAATGTGTGTATGCACGTATTGATATAAATACAGGATGTTACGAATGTGACAACGCTGTCCCCGCAGGTAAGCTGTACAGGAAATGAATAACGAGGTTAATCTATTTTTAGTTCTTTAATAAACGACACCGAGGTGATATTGTTTTATAACGTTGTGGTGTTAAAATAAACAAAATTATAGACTGTTGTGGACGTGTGGATCGTTAAATCTATTTGGAACTATATGACCACTGGTGTAAAACCAAAACAGGTAAGCAAATTAAATAAATTGACTCAGTTTATAATTGATTTTAGTAAAAGTTTCTAAAATTAAATATTCACTTAAAAGCACAATGCACTTTCAGAACATTACACCGTCAGAGACTTTAAATGAAACACATCTACGGTTGAGGTTTACCGCGAAATCAGTGTTGGATATGAAACACAAAGTGAGTACGGAAACTTCCGACAGTCAAGTTATGCATTGTACGTTTATGTATAACGTCCATTAATGGGCCCAAATTAAGTTCCGCTCTCGTGCGTGGATGGATTTAAACACCCATATGCCTGAAAAGCACACATTAAACCGCTGTTATGTGATTATATCGACATATAGGTAAATACACCGGCGTACATGTACGATCAAAATCTACTCTGCCTTTACGCCGTCGGTTCACAATTTAAACCTTTTGGTGTGCCTATATGTTTACAGTTAAAGCCACATAAATAAACAAAATCAGCGAATGTTTCGTAAAGTATTTCGTACAATAAATTTAACCCATATAAAAATCAGTTTTCCTTATTGCAATGGCCTAAATTTCAACGCCATATGTGGTATGGTAACATAGATTTAACGAGATACAAAATGCTCGTTTTTATTTTTTGTGTCACAATATATTCCATATTAATTTCCCGCTACAATATATATTCATACGACACAGGAACACTATATTGGTATATGAACATGTGTGAATATATTGTACCAAACAAATGTAAAAAAGAGCATTTTGTATTTTGTTTAATCTATGCTACTAGACAACATGTGTGTATATGGTTGCCTATATTCTGCTTTGATTTTAATACTTTGATATACACACCATGGCAATGCATTTTGCAAATAAATAACGCCATTCCAATAAAATTCCATCATCATCATCACCACCACCACCACAACCACCATCATCATCATCATCATCATCACCACTACCACCATCACCATCACTACCATCATCATCATCATCAACATCATCATCATCATCAACAACAACATCATCATCATCATCATCTTCACCTACATCATCATCATCATCAAGGTTTGATTTTAACTGTCGAATATATCGCACATGTTTTACATGAATAATTTCACTGCGGATGAATTCTTTGTATATCCTCAACAAGGTTTAGTGATTTGTGATGACGTACTTCGTGTATCGGGTAAAAAATGATTTGGGCAGAGCCAAATGGCCAGCCTCTGTAAACTGTAAACTTCCGTGTGTGAGTTTTTTTCTATGACTCGTAATTGGTATATATAGAACGCTTAGTACATACAATATATATTAATTCAAATGAAACTAGATGTATTTGGCCATATCCTGGGAAAATGTTTAAAAAGTATTATTTCTTGACCACATTCGTAATACGTGGAATAAAGGCTTTTATATGAATGTATTCCATTAAACTGCGCAACATTTGATGTTTATCATATCGAGACAGACTTCATTATTGTGCATTATTGTGCATTCACCTTGTAAGCCGAAAACCCGTGATTTATAAAAGAGAAATGTGCCAGGCATAACTAAACTTGTTTATAACTTTGATAAAAAAAGGCGAAAATAAGGATGTGCTAATCAATCTAATTTAGCTTCTTATTATAAGCCATCATAGACATGGAAGTTGTTTGATTGCGAAACAGTCATGCTGTGGTCAACTTTTGAAAGTTTTTACGGTCCTACCATCCACCTATTTTGAACCAACGCATGTTTACACTTCTTGTGCCACGTACACTGTATGTAACTATACACGTGTGTATATGGCAAGCGGTTCGACGCATAATCCCAAGAAACTAGGTTTTTATGAGAACCTAGGTTCTCATTCTGAGAACCAAGGTTCTCGCTTGAAGATTGCACATGGCTTCGAGAACGCAATTTTTATTCGATATCATAGGTTTTCACCAGAACCCAAGTTATCATAAATTGTGCATCAAACGGCGAAAACCTAGGTTCTTATTTGAAAACCAAAGTTCTGGTAAGAACCTAGGTTCTCAGAATGAGAACCAATTTTCTCATGAAAAACCTAGTTTTTTGGGATTATGCGTCGAACCGCTTGCCATAATCCGTGGTTTTCATTTTGGAACCATAGTTCTCATAAGAACCAAGTTTTCCAGAATAACTGTTAAAACCATAGTTCTCATGACGAGAACTTAAGTTCTCATCTTAGATACTAAATCCGTGGTTTTCATTTGGAAACCATAGTTCGCATGAGAACATAGGTTCCCAGAATTACGCGTCGGACGGCGCAAACTTGCTCGTTTGGAAAACGGGACACATTTTATTCAGGGAACTTAGAACTTAGGTTATCATGAGAACCTAGATTATTATTTCAGAACCCCGGGTTTCAGCGCGGTGCGACGCATACTCCCAAGAAATTAGGTTTTTCATACGAACCTAGGTTCTCATTCTGAGAACCAAAGTTCTCGTTTGATATTTAAGGTTTTTAAAAGAACCTAGGTTCTCGACAGCTTTTCGCGTCGTTCTCTCGGATATTCTAAGTTATCACGAGAAAACAAGATTTCATTTGGGATCATAAGGGATCATAAGTTCTGGTGAGAACTTCTCAGAATGACAACCTTGGTTCTCATGAAAAAACCTAGTATCTTGGGATTATGCCTCGAACCGCTTGTCATATGTGTGCTAATTTGTAGATGTTATTTTGTAATTCATAGAGGATTATTGATATCTGGTTTGTAACCAATTAGACATATGTGAGAGTTTCAGCTTGATATCCTACTTATCGGAGACAGTAAAACCCCAGTCTGCGATCGATTTCTGAATGGTTAAGCTCAGAATATACTTAATATTCTTCCTTAAATGATTCAATGTAATTGCGACAACTTTGAGTGAAAATTAATGCAACCTTTTGCACATTGAGACCCCCATAACCATACCATTTCTCTAAGGGCATTCTTAGCTGAATCAATTTAAGCAATCAAAACGATATGTCATGTTCAAACAAACAAAAAAACTTTACACAAATCAAAATCGACTGTTTTTGCACCTTCTTTTTTTCGGTCGTTTTCTAGTGGATTGTAACCTTTTTCAGTGCATATGTTTGCTGTATTCTCCAACTTTATCATATTTCAGGGATTAAGTAACAAACACATTTTGCGTTCCCTATTAATATTTCCAAAAGATAAAACAAGATTAACAGTCTCAAGTGTAAAACATGCATTCAAGTAAAATATTATGATTTTTTAAGAGAGCTCAGCCCTACATGATACGATTATTTAGTATAATGTAACCTACGATGGTTGAGAACCTCGATGATCACCTTTAACGGACTTATATCGGTAAACCAGTCGCCAAATTCAAAACGTACAGAAGCTTGCTGGTGATAGTGAGTCAGTCTTTAGATAGATCATGAAAAGGTCATGATGTGACCATGATTCTATATATTCATTGCAGAAACCACCAGTCAGGTCAAGCAATTAGAAACCGATTTCAATTTAGTCTAAGTAAAAAAACTTTGCTATATTATTTCTTTATACAATTCACTCATAAAAAATGCAAAACTTTCATTCATGAACAATCGTTTTTTTTTTAATTAGTAATAATGAGTGTATTTTGATTGAACTTTACTACATATGTCATGTTATCGTGTATAAAGCTAACAGTGAATCATACTATGTCCCACTTCACTAAGCCGATATATCTTCCGGTCGTATAGAGAATAGAGTTTAAAGCGGTTTGATAATCTATAAAAATAGAAACAACAACTGTATTGTATATAGCTGTTACACTGAAAGCAGAAAGCATTGTGCAAGTTTCAGTTCGATTTTATTCATGTTATGTGTTAATTTGATCTTCAATTGGAGTTATTCAATCAGCGTTATTTTATGGTTTTTTTTCTAATTTTTATGTATTAATCCATTTCATTAAATGCATGTATGAATACATGTTAAAATGTACCCTTTTGATCCTATATCGATGATGTTGAACTACACTTGGAGACTGTCCCAACGCAACATTTTTCCAACTTGAATATCTCAGTAATGAGAAAATATTTTGATTTTCAATTGTGCATATGATCATTTGACTGCATTCCGTTTAAGCTCAAGAGACAATCATTCATCCGTGACGATGGGACGCTTAAGCACGTAGAGTACATGTAGGTATGGTTTCATCCTTTACACGTGGTAATGGTGAAACGCGATCTAATTTTAATTTTATTTCAATGTCATCATTTAAGATGGGTTTTTACACCAGAAAAACATAAACAAATTAATTTAAAAAAAAAACAATATGGCTTGTATGAACTTCATGAGCCAACGCGCAATTGTAAGCTACTTCCACACGCGCTAAAGCGTAATTTCAACTCAAAATCTTTACTCATAACTGAAACATTCAAGTTTGAATAGTGTTAGAAAAGTATTCAAGTGCGTGTTGCGTTAGAAAAGCCTCCAAGTGTGTGGGTAATAACGGTGCGGAATCTTTAAATTTTACTATGCGGAGATTACAGGAAAATTAGTGTAACACATTATGATGCAAAAGGGAATTATACTTATTATTTGCTTTTGTCATATATACAAAATTGAAAGAGTCTTTTTCAAAATATTGCAGGTTTTAAGCACCTTGTAACCCGATCATATTGCACGTTGGAATCATGGGTTTTGGAATAGAAGCCGAGTTTGAGACCGTATTCATTGGTCGAACAGATGAGCTTCGAAATTTGCAAACATCATGGAACACGAAGCGAATGTTTGGAATTTACGGGATGAGAACTGTTGGTACTTCAAGGTTAGCGAAGGAGTTCCTGATAAGTGTCAAAACACAGTATGATGAATTGGTGTATGTTAATTTTAAAGAGATAAGTGACATTACACAGATGTACGTCAATATGTGCGCGCAATTGAAACTTTTTATTGAATCACAAACGAACGACATTAAATCATGGGAAAACTTACTTTTCAGTGCAGTGTCATCCAGTAAAAGAGAATATGTATTTTTTTTGACAATATGGAATATTTCCTGGACAACGAAAGCGCAATAAGAAAATGTGTTGATCTTATAAAATTTGACAATGTCAAAGTTGTACTCACCTCAACCACAACTGTTCTTCTTGCAAATGTTCGGCATGTTTACCATGTGTGCGAACTGCATCCACTGAAAGCAGACGAATCATCCGAGTTGTTGAAAGCAGAAGCCCGGGACGTTGATTACGGCGAATATTTAGATAGAATTGTACATCTCAGTGAGGGGCTGCCGCTTTTGCTACTGATGATCGCGTCAGAGCTGCGCGAAAACCGAGGTATGCTGACAGCCAAAGACATGGCACAGCTACAAGCGGAATGTAGATTGCCGATACTTAGTCGAGAGTTCTACCCCGAGGAGGACAGGGTGTGTAAGTATATGGCATTTGTTTGCATGATGCTAGGTTAAAACATATTAACATAGTCAAGTCCACCACACATAATAGTTAATTCTATACACTTGTTCAATCGCGACAAATGTAACAACTTAAGTTTACATGACTTGCATGTATAATTAAAAACAAAAATCTTACTAATTGACGCGCCGCTGAAGTAGCTATGCTAAGAGTCGATTTGTGTTCATGAGCTCCCAGCAGTATGATTTTGTTTCAGCTCACGTGTATCAACAGTTTATCAGCAGGCTAAGTCATTCTCACAGGAGCAGCTATTCCGAGCTTGACTATATCCCGGGGTCTTTTACGGCGGATGAAGCTGGTTCCATTATTGGTTAGTTTGCGGTATAGTGCAACATATTTCGCAATTTGTATGTATTGTTTATAGCGTTAACGTCTTTTATGTGCTTTCGTGTTGTGTCGTGCCGTTGATGCAATTGTCACACTGTCACGAATTAAGGACCTCGTGTTTCACTCCGTGTTTATATTACTAGGATTTTGGATATGTGTCTTAGCGCTCGCGTCCGATGGTCAAGCCAAACCAATAATATATCGATGCACTCGATGTTAACACGATTAATATTGTTTACTCAACCAAAATCAAGCACATAGGTAACATATTAAAGAACTATTTATATTATAGAATCACATATAATTATTAAAGTAAAATTCATATATATGTTCACATTTGTATAATTAACGAGGATGAATTTACGATTTCTAGATGTTCTTTGCACATGTTCATTTATTACTAGTGACACTGAATCGAACATAAACTATAAATATGTGATATGAAAAGATGAAGTTCATTTTCAGACGCCCCAACTGATGTAGAGCATCGTGTACTTATCCCGATGGTCCGAAGGCACTTTCTTAATTATGATTCAACAAGCAGGCGCTTTAACATACAGGGAATCTTGCGTGAATGTATTAAAACCTTCTTTTCTCTCAGGAATGCACACATTCCAGGTTAGCAACACAAACTGAACTATCTATGTAACATATGTAACAGTGCATTTTAAGGTGCGTTAGATATATACTACCATTTAGTCAGATACTTGAACACGTTTAATAAACTTATTAAACGTGATATTTAGCTACTTTTATATGCGCTTATAAGTTGACAACTTACACACACTTCCAGAAGTACGAGTGCGATACATTAAGACCTTCACAGACGTGATGAGGAGTATTTCTTGGCGGTATTCTTCACAAGAGTATGCGAGCGCATTGGCGGACTTTGGGTTTTAGCAGCCGAACCTGCAGAAGCTGTTGCTGGAGATGCAGTACACGACACAGGACACATACACGTTCTTCGTCCAAATGGCTACTGAATCTTCGAAGTTTATTGAGCGATATCTTTCAGGTGATATATATATATATATATATATACATACTCTTAAATAAATTGACTAGCGTAAAATTCCGTATAATTCGTATTCAAAAATAATTATTCAAATATTGTACACGAGTCAGTAGCCATGAGTATTAAAATATTGTCAATATTGATTATTTGTTATAACACACATGTGTAAGTTGTAACGGTTCTTTATTCATGTATTGTTTGTTTTGATGATTTGTAATGAGCTATGACAAAGCATTCATTGTATATTTCAAATGAAATGAAGGAATCGAATGCATGGTATTGAAGAAGTACAATGCATGGCATCGAAAAAACAAAACATATCGTATTTCATCACATACCGTACAGAAAATATAATACAATATTTAATTAACAATTTTAAGGTTATGCGGAGAAGTTTTATAGTGAATGTCACCGCGCAGCTGACAGGTACGGCACAACAATGGATAAAGCTGTTATTGATCTGGCAGTGGGAAGCTTGTACACTTATGTCAAGGTAATATGCAATATATGTAAACATGCACAAAACGGCTTCTTGAAAGTGTGGTACCTTATAGTAAAATATTGTATTCGTCAGTCAATTTAATTAATATATTTTAATATCGCACGCATGTCATAGTTTATCAGTAATTCTTGAGCATATATGCATATTACCATTTTAAAACTAAAGCCGCAAAATGGTCAACAAATGTGACGAACACTCAGTATGCGCTTTGTTAGTATCACACACTCAGTAATTTATATTTTTTGAAAACGTTTTTTTTTCTTGTGAAGTGTTTATTGATCTGTGATTATATTCCAATAATAATATGTGCAGGGAAACTTCAAAGAGGGCTACATAAAATGCAGCGCAGCTCTTCGCATACTACAACGTGGTGGAAAGTCGCTTCAGCTAGCAACTGCTTATCAGCGGATCGGATATAACTTGTTGCATCAGGATGAAAACGAAGAAGGTATCAAGTAAATTATTATTGATACATATGAGATTTTAAATCATATAAGCAGTAAATATTCCTCTGCAAACATCTAGCGATCACATATTAGGTTTAAGTGAAGTATGGTTTTTTCAAGGCGTAGGAGATATAAATATATTTTTATCCATAGCTTAACAACGAATTTCTTATATGTTTTTGCAAACCTGGTCAAATGAAATGGAAAACACTACCCGAGGTAGAAACTAAAGACTTTTTAGTAGCTTTAAGTTCCAACCATATTTAATTGAAGTAAATATCTCAAAATTTAGAATGGCGTTAACTCGTTTTAGAGTATCTGTCCATAGACTTGAAGTGGAAGCAGGGAGATGGCACAAGCCTGAAAAGATAAAATAAAACATGCAAACGCTGTAACGTCCTTGAGGATGAATTTCATTTTATACTTGAATGCCCAACATTTATTAATTTACGTAGGAAGTTTATTGACCTCTTACAGACTGACAATGAAAAAAGTGTACGAAATCTATCTATTTTTGTTTTTAAAGCTTTTAAATTAAGAGTTGACTTATATAATCAATAGTTTTTCTCCAAGTACTTTCATTTATTTATCTAATTTAAATATAAAAAATACAATATACGATAAAGTGTTTACGAATGTGTTGTATTAAGATTTTGATATACGTTCTGTTAAAAATTCTGTACGCCATTGACCATTTGGGAATATATTGTATTGTAATATGTGTGTACTCATGGGCTTAAAGCCTAAGTTGTGTTGAATAAACTATATCAAACTCTATTACATTCAAGATTTCATCGCAAAAATAACTTGGTCGTTGATACTTGTACTCAAAGGGGCCTTTCAACAGGTAAAGCGTCGTATCGACGCGTAACGATATTTTGGGAAACTACGAGGATTGCTTATATAGCTAAAAGATGCATCCTCTACAAACATGAGCGTGGATTGTCGAGTGGTCTAGGCTGATAGCTTTTTACTCCAGGACTCCAGGAATCCAGGGGTCAGTGGTTTGAGCCTTGTGAGGGTTACTTGTTTTTCTTTTTTAAATTGTATTCTTGTTTTTTACTGGATATTTTTAGTTTAAATGTTTAAATTTATCAATATAAAGCATTTAAAGCATTTAATAACAAGCTTCAATACATGCAAAAATCTGTTGGACGGCCCTTTAATATAGTAAGCGTGCTGTTCTCCTTGACGTATCTTCTTAGAAAACTATTATGTATGTGTTGCTTCATATGTTCATATCAATACTGGCATTTACAGTAATTTCAAAAAGTCCTTGGCTATATCGAGCGTCTCCGGGAAGCAATTCAATTTTATTGCTATACAATCGCTGAACAGTTTAGGAACCGCACTAGCGAAGTTAGGCAAGTATGTCCTGCTTTAAAAATGCAAAGATGCCTAGACGTAGTTTTTGACACACCGAAAAATATAGGTTAGTCTTTTGTCTCCTGTTTATTGGTCTGTTCTAAGTGATCAACAGTGGACACAATATGAACAACCGTTTTCGGGGTTTGTATATTTAAATTTTAATGAATTATTTGATACAACGATCTAGTGTTGTGGCATGGCCACGTTTCTTCTGCAATCTTTATTTCGGTTTAAATTTTAATTATAACCAACTACGTAATTATTACAGATATTCACCATAAAATATGTCTTCACAATTACTTTATCAGGGTGCTGACATAAAATGTACATAACACAATCAAAGCCGAAGAAAAGTAGAGCGCGCTGTCGTAGGGTAGCTTTTGATGTGGATTAAATTATTATATATTAAACAGGCAGATTCAAAGAAGCAGAAAAATACTACTTCTCTTCTCTCCAAAAAAGTCGAATTACTCTAGGACATCATCATCCCAATGTTGGGACGGCGTTTAACAATATTGGACGCATGTACCACCAAAAACATGACGAAGCGACGGCAGTGAAGTATTTGCAAGAAGGACTTGAAATAAAGCAAAAGTCTAAGGCCGCTGATTTATCACAAATTGATTCTTTGATTAATATTGCGAACACTTACATTGCCGTTGGCGAATTTGCTAAAGCAACACAGGCTCTGGAAGAATCTGAGGTAATTGTATCAAGGCAATATTTTCCTCAACTGTCTGAAATTGCTACCATACATGATACGTGGGGCACAGTGTATTTAAAACAAGGACAATTGGACAAAAGCAGCAGACATGATTAATAAAGCAGCACAGGAACGAGGAACTATGACATATGGTGGTACACCTCACGTGGAAAGCTTGGTCAATGTAATAAAAGTTGCCGCCAAGAAGGGCGACTATCAAAAATGTATACAAATTGGAAAACAAGTGTTATTATTCAGTGATAATGTCCTGAAGCAACGTCCTCAAACCATTGTTATAAGTAACTGCTACGAATGCCTTGCTAATGCTTACGAAAAAACAGGCAATCTATCCAAGGCAAAAGTTACGTTGGAAAGTTTTAAGTTGGAGCTAACACGACTCGGAAGTCTTAACGATTGCGATTCAAATAACTATCAACTCTTGGAAATACAGAAACTTTTGAAGCATATCGAGCATAATTTACAATCAGACACATTTACTAATGACAATTAGAGGCAAAGACTTGTTTAAGAGAGACATTATTTGACAAAATAATATATAAGCAACACAATACATAACTTTAAATGATAGATTTGATAAAGTTTCAAAACTTTGATTCGACAGAATTGTGAAGAAATATCGACGCTTATGCTTCGTCTCTCTTCTGTCAGATAGACGCGCTGATACTACGGTGCAAACTAATGACACTGAAACGGTGCAACGGTATATAGAGGAAATTATATGTCCCGTTAATGACTACACTATTGACCCGCTTTTGTTTTTATACTAAACAGGATTAAATATCATGCAACACAAATTTAATTAAAATAGTAGAAACAAACTACAAATTGATAAAGTATTTTTTGCATATATCACGTGTTTACATGATTTCAGCCATTGTGTTATACATGTAAATAGAACGTGATGCAAACAAAGTCAAATGCCCGGTTAAAGTTCGTTTATAGAAAAAGTAAATATTTGGATCTTCGCACTAGGGAAACTTTGCTCATGTCCCTGGCACAATGTCATTTTGATTATGTTTGTTCTTTTTGGTACCCTAGTTTGACTCAATATTGGAAAACTAGGCTTCAGACTTCCCAAAATAAATTGATCAGATTTGTCCAAATATGCATAGCAGGTCTCATGTTGGTATTGAACAATTTAAGTCACTGAACTGGTTACCTGTTTCTAAGAGAGTAGATCAATTAACTCTATGTCATGGTCATAAGATAAAGCCAGACACATGTCCTTAATACCTTAAGGAGCATTTTGTACCCTTGAACTTGGCCATGACCGATGTACCATATCTAGAGTGTCTGCACTCCCTTTGACCGGTTCACTTGATAGAAGTTATAGTTTTTGTGACACTGGGAGATTTTCTTTACCAAAAGTTGGAAGTTTTGGTAAGAAATCTTTTGCATATAATGGTATTGTTCTGTGGAATAGTCTCCTACAATCACTTAGGGATATGGAATCTTTCCACTCGTTTAAGCATGCCATCAAAACTCACTGAATGGCCAGTTGATTTTATCACTGTCATTTTAAAATAGCCTTAATGATTGTACATGTTTTATTCCAATTTTAGTTGAGCATTGACCATGTTTCACTTTACTGCATATTGATCGTAAATCATTGCATTTTTTAAATAATATGTAATGTCTTCAAAGTAGTTGGATTAAAGTATGACTGACAAATCTGTGATGCAACATTAAAAGTGATACTCATGAACATGTGATATATATTATGTGATCTCGTTAAGCATTCCTAACTGAACTAGTATTTTTGTGCTTACACGGTATTAATTACCATTGATACAAGTAACATGACTTTCTGTGTCAGGCTGTCAAAATTTCAAGGACCACAATGGAAATAAGTGAAATAATTTTCGCTTTTTTGTGTTATCCCTGGTAATGGTTAGCATCTCATGGTAATATTTATTTATTTGAACGATAAGTGTTATATTATGCCATGTATTACTTAACTAGTCTTTCGTCTTTATTTGTTAGTTTACATATCTATTTGTTTGTATCTTACCATGATGTGTGTATCAGTGCCAAAATAAAACTACTACTATGCAATTTAAGGTAGTTTGCGTATTTAATGTCTTATTGTTAATGCAGGACTTACGAAAATTAAATTGTGCGATCAAATATTTACACGTCAAGTACATAATACATTTTTGTGGTATTAATGAATTTGATTTTACTAGACCATATAATATTTATTCCCCGTAAATGACTGGGAAAATGATTCTATCAAAAGTCAAATGCTTTTTCAATCTTCAAAGTTCTTCTAAATCACATTTACATTGAGGTTCTAAAATCTCATTTCAAACACGTTTTTTTATATACTAAGATATTTCTCATTATGTGCCTTCATGTTTTCTTTAAATAAGATTTTATACCAAGTTTAGTTCCTTATAACAGACCACACCTTTCCAAAAGGACATCGTTAACAATTAAGACAACAAAGCTATGTGTGTACATTAAAAGTAGCTAAATTACTATATTCACTATAATTATATATACTATATTCCAGCAGCTGGAGTTTCACTTCTTTATATTGTATGTTCACCTGCGTCTGCTGTTTCCAGACATCTTCAAAATAGTTCGACAAATTGTAGATTAACTGTTAAATTCCAGCTTTCAAATCTCTTGTTTTCATATATTTGCACAAAATATATTTCTACATTTTGTTTTGAAACTTTGACTCGCAAAATAAAGACATTTTTGTGTTAAGAGTTACAATTTCATTTTATCCGGATTGCTTTAAGCATACATGAGATTTATGTTAAATTGAAATATATATGACTGTTTCACTGAATCGTACACTATTTAATGTCATTTCTTCATTTGACAAGAGTCGCTTACGGGTATTATACTTAATCTTCAAATTATATTTATTGACGCAAACTTAAAAGATCCTGTTATAGAAGATTTAATTATCTGTGCATAAATAATATATTTCAAACGAGATAAAAACAAATTCCTCACAATTCCACAAGCCTTAAGAAATAAACCTTGCAACAGCTGTTATTAATTTTTATGTTCATACAGGTATACATCAGACGGAATACCGAACAGTGTAAAAGTTGTTCTTTGAACCATGGTGTTATAAACATGGCATTTCTCTATGCCATTTGTTGACTTCACATCTTCAAAAATAGAGTGTGCGCGTAAATTATAAGCAAGTAAAATGCAGTTTATATTGTATGTTCACCTGCGTCTGCTGTTTCCAGACATCTTCAAAATAGTTCGACAAATTGTAGATTAACTGTTAAATTCCAGCTTTCAAATCTCTTGTTTTCATATATTTGCACAAAATATATTTCTACATTTTGTTTTGAAACTTTGACTCGCAAAATAAAGACATTGTTGTGTTAAGAGTTACAATTTCATTTTATCCGGATTGCTTTAAGCATACATGAGATTTATGTTAAATTGAAATATATATGACTGTTTCACTGAATCGTACACTATTTAATGTCATTTCTTCATTTGACAAGAGTCGCTTACGGGTATTATACTTAATCTTCAAATTATATTTATTGACGCAAACTTAAAAGATCCTGTTATAGAAGATTTAATTATCTGTGCATAAATAATATATTTCAAACGAGATAAAAACAAATTCCTCACAATTCCACAAGCCTTAAGAAATAAACCTTGCAACAGCTGTTATTAATTTTTATGTTCATACAGGTATACATCAGACGGAATACCGAACAGTGTAAAAGTTGTTCTTTGAACCATGGTGTTATAAACATGGCATTTCTCTATGCCATTTGTTGACTTCACATCTTCAAAAATAGAGTGTGCGCGTAAATTATAAGCAAGTAAAATGCAGTTTGCTATTAAATTATGTCAAACGATGTGAACATTAAGATTTATTTATCACAGTTTGGTTTTAAAATGCAAAATCATGAAAAAACTATACATGGTAAAAATCTGTATTCGCACTGTCGAATAATTGCATATATCTGTACAAAATGTATTTACATTTACGAGTTACACAAGAAGACTCGTAACTTAAGTTGTAACAAATACGCTGCTTATTTTGGAAATATGAGCCGCGTTCCGGGGAAACTTGGCTGAATGCATGTGCGTTAAGTGTCGTCCCAGATGTGCCTGTGCAGTCCGCACAATCTAACCATGGACGACACCTTCCACTTTTATGGAGTTTGTGATTTAAAGAATTGTAAAGTCTCTTTAAAAACAAAATTCAAGTTTAGGCGGAAAGTGTTTCATGTCCGAAACTGATTTCACGATAAACCTCAACCGGTTTCTTTTTCATTTAAATACTCTGACGGTGTAATGTTCTAAATTCGCAATTTTTTTCTGTTTTAGTTATTTTTTTTTTAATTTTAGAAACTATTAATCAAATCAATTATAAATAAAGTAAATTTGGTAAATGTGCTCACCTATATTGGCTTTACACCAGCAGTCATATAGTTCTAAATAGATTTTACGATCCACTTGTCCACAACAGTCGATATTTTGTTTACTTTAACATCACAACGTTAATGTAATAGTAGTAGTAGTAGTAGAAGTAGTAGTAGTAGTAGTAGTAGTAGTAGTAGTAGTAGTAGTAGAAGTAGTAGTAGTAGTAGTAGTAGTAGTAGTAGTAGTAGTAGTAGTAGTAGTAGTAGTAGTAGTAGTAGTAGTAGTAGTATGTAACGCAGTAATTCTTGAATACATTTAAGTGTTTCTTAATGTTTATTTTTACTTCTTTGTATTTTGATGGCATATTTTATTGTTTCGTCTCGTATGCTTCCTTTAATTATTTCCCATAAAGTATATGGATAAGCTTCGCGGTTGATATGTCCAATTTCCGATATACACGCACGGATAAAACTTTGATATTCTTGTTCCAATAAATATGAATAATGTATTTTAAAATGCCCCGGGCCTCTGCAATAAAAATTAATTCAATTGATGTTATTGAGTGGTCTGATATGAACCCTGTAATAATGTTGCAATCGGCAAGACATTTACAATGTCCTGAGATATTAAAAAATAATCTAAGCGACAACATATAGGCGGTCGCGTGTTTGGATGCCATGTGTAAACGTTTTTTTGTTGATTTTTAAACGCCATATATCACATAGATCATTGTTTTAGAGTATTTATTGTATTTATTGTTTGTTACTTTTTTTTTTTATCGGATCAACCGTTCAGTTTATCTAAATTATAGGTAATAACGAAGGATTAGTGAATGATCATTATACTTCTGTATAATGTATGTATATCCAAGGTGTTAAAACAAACCGTATTATCCGTGTTTGGACCGTACATATTAAACATAACACTTAGTTCCCCTTGTATTAATATTTTCCATATATTTAGCCTGTCTCTTATACTTTGCTCATATTTGTAAATATTGTATTTGAAACCTAAATCTTTCTTGATAAGATGCAATGCATAGAGAGTTAGAACTAGATCCTCTAAACAAAGATCTCCTCATCATTGATTACCCCAAGGTATATTATCTTCATCAGCGTTTCGGTGTAGTTCTTAAAAAAAAACATATTTTGAATGTGTTTACCTTAATTCATTGAAACATAAGTGTACGTTTTGCTGATGATGCTAACCCTTTTGTAATATTACTACCAATTTTGACTGTCATTTAAAACACCAACAATGCATTTGTTATTCTCAACCTTTTTTACCGACACTGTGTAATGAGTATTTGTAACGCGACCCTTAAAATAAATGTTTTATTTACACCCCAAAAATAGCAGGTACACATGATTAATACAACTGTTACAATAACAACAAAGAAAGGGTTGCCATAATAGAAATAGTATAACATACACTTTTAATAAACAAATGAACAAAAACATTCTGAAACAAACTAAATAGAGCGAGTGTGCCTGTGTGCGTATGTGCGCGCGCGTGCGTGTGTGTGCGTGCGTGCGCGTGTGTATGCATGTGCGTGTGTGTATGCGTGTGTGCAAGTCTGCATAAAATAATATCGCTAAGAACAATCCCGTTTATTTTAACCACCTAGTGCAATCTAGATTGCTTTAACGGCCACAGAAAAAAATATTAATGGTTGTGTATTTATTAGAAGATGCCACTGTTTGGCCGTCTAGAACACGAAAGCAAAAGTTTAGAAAGCCATAATGTCAAGTTATCAGTAGATGTGCCTCTGTATGCTACAACATCAATAGTAGCGTGTGTGTGTCTTGTACGTGTGTGCGTGCTTGTGTGCGAGTGTGTGCATATGGGAACATGTAATCAACAAGAAATTAATATTCTTAAAAACTTTCTGTAAATAAATAACTGTTCTTTGAGACCACTTCAATATTGAAAGAGAAATTTATAGTATAAGAGAAGTCATGAAATAGACTTGTTTTTATGACACTTATATTATACTGTAACAGTACTCTTATGCCCTTCAAAGTCTACATGTTCGCACGATAATGCAGAAATGCATTATAAATACCATCGTTGTTTGAAGGCCTAATTGAAAATAAGATTGCCATTGTTAAACTGTTGGCATGACTTTGTTTCAATGTGTTGTCTTAATGAGTTACGTTTGGAAAATAAAGAGATTATTACTATCATTATTATTCATGCCTGTCTGCTGGCGTTATGTGAAAGTCATTTAATGTGAAAAGCTGGGTAAAACAGTTACGCCTAAAAAGCGCATTAGTGCTCTATACCCATGTTTAGGTCAGAGTTGATGACACCATGTAAACTGCTAGAGTAACAAGTAATGCATAAACAACAAAGTACGGGTCAACAGGGCTGTCTTTATACCTACATAATTTGTGATTAAAAGTATTGCTCGCATATTCATTTTTTATTTATTTTCATCAATTATATTATTGTTTATTTCAAATTTGTATATGGTGTCAAAAATAAAAAGTTTTGTACAGGGAATTTCTATCATGAAATAATACTCTTAGTGAAAGAGGTATTAGATATTCCAACAATTTTCATTTAATATGATAACGATTGCAAATTGTATATTCAGTTTGCATTATCCTTTTCATCATACTTTGTATGCTTTCAAAACGTCAGAAACGGCCATGTTGATGTTACTTTGTCTGAGGTATCTCTATAAAACAAAAAAAGATTATAAAACGTGAACACACATCTCGACGCGTGCGTTAAGACACACTTTATAAATTTGAATGGCTTGTGTTTATTTCGAACTTGCGATTAATTTTGAAAAATGAGTTGCGCCTTAAATTATGCAATAGCGAACAACTTCAGTGCCTTCAGCCATTTTATGATTAATGCCGCTAATACTATTGCCTGTCTGTATACAGTTTACCATTTCATGCCCATGGCCAAAAGCTTGGTATATGAAAATAATTTATCTCCAAAGAAGCAACTCGACACAATATGACATCATGTTGCGAAAAAGCGAACCCTTATGAAACGTTTACATTCACGTGCGATGTGACCCATGAGCCACGATTGGCGGTAGGTAACCACTCGTTATATTTTGCTTAGATTTCAGCTTATGTACGATATGACCCGTGTTATATATGGCATGTTAATCAATATTCCACTCAGGAAGCGATATAATACATTCAATAATTTTCTGCAACACTTAGTATTTCAGTAACATAAATATAGGTAGAAAAAGGAGATGTGAACATTTACGGTTGGATTTCACAAACCGAAACAAAGACGAATAATACAAAATTGAAAGTAACCGCATATAAACTAGTAATTTCGTAGCGCACCACCATAGAACCATGGAAACAGAAAGTGGGTTCTTTTTTTCCTGGAGTTCGGGTACATGTACGTTACTTATGCCATTGTGAATACAACTAACTCGGCGGAGGAGACATGTTTTCGGTTTAGAGAACAGGACCTTTGTGCGTGTGTTTTTTCCCGAAAGATCTTCTCCCGCTGACCCTTAAATCATACAACGGGCAGTCATGATGTACCGATAAGTAGCCTTTATTACTTTATTCAAGTAAATCAAATACATTTGATTTACAAAGTTTGTACGAAATGTAACAAAGATGTAAGTTATATTGGACTTTTGAAACCGACTCAACTAGAGTAAATGCTATATATTCATAGATGTGCAGTAAAAAATGGTATTATATTCATAATTAGAAACTTTTTCAAATTCCATGAATGAAAATATTTATTGAAACCGTCTTAACAGACTACATACTTAAAATATTTCAAAACAGAAACAATAGCATCACAGTAAATTCCGAATAATATGCAAAAAAACATACAACATAATAGTATATACATACGCATAGCTAGTTGTATTAATTTATACTAAATAAACAAATGTCGGTCTTTAGAATAAACCGTTCTTCATTAAAGTGCTTTAGGCTAATTGATGACGACGTTTTTATGGATTTTTTGTTTAAATGAAGTTTCTACAAAACAAAAATCCAGTCTAGCCTGAAAGTGTCTTCATTTTTATATTTCTTTTTTATAGGGACTAATGTAAAATCGTCTTGGCGATTCATTTTATATGGTTATTAACCATATATAGTTATTGACCATTGCTATGTGTGATTTGTATATTTGTATAAGACATTTCTACAATTGTTAGTATTCCATGTTTTTTATTTAAATATAAAATTTGAATTGTCAATTTGACAGTTTGAAGTAATTATTTAGATATAATAATTATATTCATAATCATAAACATTTTATATAATGGTATAGTGTCAATCAGCAGAACATTAAAAACAGGTCACTGAAACGAATTATATCAGTATATCACACTCATGTAGACATGTTGTGTTATGTTTTAAATACAACCATAGCCATTATCGAATGCACCTGTTATGCTATTTTGTATGTTTGATCACACACGATATCTAAACGTTATTTTTCAGATTGGTCGTGCGTCGCTAGCATTGGCTTGTGCACTCATTGCTGTTTCCCAGACGCCCTTCCGTCAATTTTATTGGTGTTTAGCAATATATATATAAACTGTTTTATTTATAAATATACCAATGCAATGCTTCACACTGTGGTTCCGTTCGATAGTATTTCGCATGCCTAATTGTATAATGTCCGGCGACTGAGGTTAACACTATCTCCGTCAATATTCACGGCAAATTAAATATATTAAAAGTGCCCTTTTTATGCAATGTGTATGCTCATTGATATTAAATTCACCCGAGCAAATGCAACAGAAAACGTTTCCATAATAAATCGCTAGCGTTGTGAATTAGTAGGAAATGTTGGTGAACTGAAGTGAACTGTTGCATAACAGATCAAGCATTTGTAAGCCAAAAGACATACAGTTTAGCAACGAAAAAAACTATACGATCGGACGGATTAATGACACATACATCGTTGATGTAGATCTTATGCTGGCTTGACAAATACACGGGGAGCATGTTGTCCCAATAGTATTAGACAATTGAGAGCAGAAGGTTGTCTTTTTTACATGTTGTTGATCATGAACAAGAACGGGTAGGCAATAGACAGGTCCGCAGAAGAGCTGATTCATTGTTTTGTTCTTCCTCGTGTGTTGTTTTGAATGTTTTAGAATAATTAAAAAATTAAACGAGACTTACCTGGAAGTAGAAGTTTAATTGTGATTCTTATAGAAAAAATGAGATGAAATTATAAGGAACCCGGATGTAGGTAGTCAGTCTTTAAAGTTTTGTCATAATGAACAAGAAAAATGTTAAAATTAGTACATCACTGTCCCTTTATTGTAGGGGTGGGAGGGAGGCATTTCATCTTCTTATCATATCGTTGTCTCTTAGAATTACAATGAAACTTCTACTTCCAGGTAAGTCTCGTTTAATTTTTAAATTCTATTCCGACAACGATATTTTATTCGTCGCTGAAATGAGACTGCATAGCAACATCATGACAAAAACAGCCTTCACTACTGCAACAAAGTAAAACTGAAACTTTCTTCTACATTCGCAGTGTAGACTCTGATACATCTTTTTCCAATGTTATGTTTGTATCATAATATTTCGAAAAAGTGCTTTTGCTTGACCATCCAGTTTTCTTCATGATATCGTAAATTGGCACACCCATTTGCTTAGCCTTGGGTGTGCTTGCTGCACGCACACTATGAGCTCCAAAATTTCAGTGTCTATTACTGATCTTAACATCACTATCTTTATCCATCTAGACACAGTGTCACGTGACACAGCTTTATGTGGTTTAATATAACTTATTAATAGCGTGTGCTCAGATTCACATATTAAGTCCTTAGTACGTTTCAAATATTCTTTCATTACAGTATATACACACACAAGCTCCTGTCTGGAGGGTACGATTTTAAATGAAAACTTGAACAATCAAAGCAAGGTCTGCTTTGCTTCAACAAACTATGAAACTGTAAAATAAACTCTGAACAATTCTTTTGTAAACCATTAACAATTAACAAATGTAAAGTTTGTATCCTAGCTGCATTTACAAGTGCCATCAAAATTGTTAGCTTTTATGTCAAGTTCTTCAAACTAAGATGACTGACAGGTGACAATTTTAATATGTATGGCAATTGATTGTGGATGCAGATTGTAAACTCCCTTCATGAATCGTATTACCAGAGGATGATTCTCTGCAGAGAATTGTCCTAATGTTATACCCAAAGAAGACAGTGCTGCCCTAGCAGTGTTTATGATAATCCCTTTTTAAATTCAATTGTTAAAAAATCAACCACATCATTTATAGAAACAAACATGGTAACGATCATCCTTTCACCACAGAACGAAAACCATCTGTTAATATATACCTGATACTCGCGTTTTGTTGTTGTTCTCAAGCTCGCAAAGATAATTTTGGTTGACTGTTTCGAAAATGCTCTGCTTCTGAAGGAATTCCTGACACTCTGCATGCTATCATCATAAGTTGATGCGCCAAGGGATTTTTTTTTGTCTGTGTGCTGAAGACTTAACAGTTTTTGTACTCGAGGGAGTATTACCGGTTTGTCCACAACCGACAGCATCAAAAGTGGCAACCAGGACTGCATAACCCATAGTGGAATGACCATGATGGCCCGACATCTGTCTGATCGTACTCCCTGAATGCAACGCCCGATAAAGCTGAAAGGAGAGAAAATAACCTAAATTTAACATACTCCAGTCCAAACTGAAAGCATCAATAAAACTTGAATCTGAGTCAGGTTTCCAAGAACAGAACACTTCTAGTTTCTTGTTAAGCCTGGAAGCGAACAAATCTACACTAGGAACTCTCCATAAACAACATATATTCTTAAACACTGTTTCATTTTATTCCCATTCTAGATGATCATTGAAATGCCGAGAAGGCTCATCAGCAATGTTATGTTCCCCGGAATTGTGACAACAAGTCATCCACACATCAGGGTCTAAACACCATTGCTAAATATTTTGGCTAATTCGGTTACAACTTTGAGACTTGACTCCTCCAAAATTATTTACATAACTAACAGCTGCTTTGGCATCAGTCAAAATCTTTACCCATTTCCTTGAAACTACCGACTCAAAGGCTTGCAATGCAAAAAGAATGGCCAAAAGTTCAAGGGCATTTATGTGGTAAAGGCGCTCTGTCTGGATAAATCTGCCACCAATCTTAATTTCATACATTACAGCACCCCAACCGTCATTGCTATTATCAGCACTTATACACATTTTGGGATTTCCCCGTCTAATATTTCGAATCTGTTGATGAATGTTCTCTATCCACCACTTAAGTTCTGATCTCATTGAAGTTATGATCTGCATGTTTGAGTCATAGTTGCCATGATTTTTATGCAACGCAACACATTTTGATCTTTCTAATTCTCTGTAATGTAATTTGCCAAGTTCTACTGCAGAATAAGAAGATACGATAATCCAATAATCATTGCCACTTCTCTTATTGTAGCTATGTTACTGTGATACAGCTTTTCACATTCATATTTAATGTTATACTTCCTTTCTACCGGAAGATTAACAACCGTGTGTTTTAATCAATAACATTCCCAAGAAAAATTATTGTTAGTACAGGAATCAATACACTTTTTTCATAAGTATTCATGAACCCCAAATTTGTCATCAGCTCGATAGTAGCACTGACAGAGATTTTACAATCAGAATAACCTTCTGCACCCAGCAAACTGACATTAATGAACCTAGAGATCACATGATCATCTTGATGCAATTTTGCATGGACTGATTTCATCAATTTACTGTAAATTCTAGGCCCCGTCCCAACCCCGAAAGGCATAGTCAATTGTTGATATATTTGTCCTCTCCATAGGAAACGAAAATATATATGTTGTTCGTCAGCAAGAGGAATGGTGTACTATGCTTTTCGAATATCTACTGACCCAAAGTACATGTCTTTTGAAACTAAATTTAACGCAATTTTAAAATGACCCATCTTGAAATGGTATATGTTCATTCAGATTTTTTAGATTTAGAATCATTCTAAATTATCCATTCTTTTTCGGCCGTTAAAATATAGGCGAACGATATTGCTGAGGGTGATATCTAACAGGAATAATCATTTTCTCATCAAGCAGTTTCTGTATCAATAACATTAGATTTAGACTGATTAAATTCTCGTTGAGAAAAAGACGTTTGTACAGGTGATTTGTCATTCAAAAATTAAAAATGACAATGCTTAACAATATCTAGGATGTTTTCATCTTTAGTGATTTGTTTCCATTGAGAGTAAAAATATTTAAATTGACCCCCTTCAAAATTATCGTTAGAAATCAAAGGAAATTGTAAAATTGAAGTTACTTGTTCTACTGTCTGTACGCTCCTCTGGGTTGGCGACGGAAGTTTTTTGTCTCGCCACTAGACGCTGCAGAAAGCCTCTGGAGCGAAAACCACGTCCCCGGAAAATTCGACCACGAAATGGAGTACGGCCTATACCAAAACCTCTCGCACTGTTGTGCTGGATCCTATATCCCATTCTAGCACAATCTTCCAGCTCCTTTGCCGTTTTAGAAACAACATCGCCGAACAATTCGGAAGTGAATAGAACACTAGGATTGCATAAATGACTGCATTCACTTTTCATTTCCGGATTAATAACCTTTCTTCTTATCATACACATTCTTCTATTACAATGTCTGAAAAAAGACAAAAATAATTGCACTGATCAACCACCAAACTGATGTCTATTCCTTTCTCCTTGGCCTCGTTTTCTACTTGCGCCAGTTGTGTTTACAGCTTTAGCTATCAGGATGGAGCCTTTAATCAAAGAATTGTGTGCATGTTGCATTCTTTTAGCCGCACATTTCACATTTTTAGAGCACAAATCCCATATGTTTCTGTTGCATTTGACAATTACCAGAGCCTGACAGTTATCTGGTCTTGCATTGGTCTCATATTTCACCAGCAAATCATACTGTGTCTCGTCCATTCCTTTACGAAACAAATCGTTCACATTACCGCTAAAGTGTCATCAATGACGACATCTGTAATTTCTTTGCCTTTGAAACGTTTAGCCATTCCAGCAAAACGACTGGAACTTTCATCATTTTTATGCTGATTTGACCCTGATTGAAATGCATCTTCATTGTCCTTTAAACTAACAATCTCACCTTCTTCTGCATTAGCAAAAACCTGAAAGTAACCATAGTCATTGGCATACTCGTCTTGATACGCCGTGTATTCTTCAACCACTTTGACACGAGAAATGAGACTGTCATACTCCTTTTGCTTAGCTTGTATGTCTTGAAGATATTGCAAAATCAACGAGTCGGTACTATCCGAACTCGCCGCGGGTGTGGTTGAGCTTTGCTGTCCTTTTTAGCGGGCATTTTCCTTTTCGAAGAGTTTAATTTAGTATTGCCTTTCATGGCCTCGTTGTTATTTTCTTCCGCCATTTCCATTAACACCAATCGACCAAATTCACAATTTGCGTCAAAGTACGCAAAATACAAAATACAAGAGGCAATAGATATGCATTCTCGATCTAAATATTCTCGATGGCCACAAAGGACACCTCGGAAAATGTATAACACACTTAAAAACGTTAAAAAACTGACAACGCAAAACACAACGCTTGTAACATCCGCCATTAAACATGTGCTACTGACTACCTACATCCGGGCTACTATTTCAGCGACGAATAAAATATCGTTGTCGGAATAATATAAGAACTGCAGAGACATATCGTGTCCTCTTGGACAAGTTCTCGAGAAGGTCGGTGTTATAATGTTGCCAAAGAGTGGGTCGCCAGTCAATTCAGAGACCAATTCTATATTAACCATACCATTTAAAAAAGTTCTAAGAAATGCATTTAAGCACGAGTGAATTTATGACAAACGCTTCGACTGAGAGCCTATCCGGATGGAAGATAGCATAAACTGTTATATCAATACTAACTTTTTTTATAAGCAACGCAATTTATTGATGTGCTATCAATGATAAATCGGTTAAATTAAAAAGGAGCTTCCTTCACAAAGGGTGGAGCCGGAAGATTGGTTCCCAGTCCATATACTGCGCACTTCTTGAAGTCACAAGGACTTTCCTCCCATGCGTAACGGACTCCCGCCACGATGTGGTTGTTTCCATGGCATCCGGAAGTGTCAAGTGTAACGGTGGTAGGGCCATGTTCAGATATAGGAGCAGCTATCCATCCGGTCGCTTGGCACACTTGGCTTTCAGTGGGTCCACAGCAAACCTGATAATCAATGTGGTAAATGTAAAGCGAATTTAACGTTGAGTGTGATAATTGTCAATAAAAAAAAACATCTCAAAAATACCCTTTTTTAGAAATAATCTGATTCATTGGGCTATGTATGTATACAGGAAAAGTGGTATTATTGGATAACATATACGATATTTATATCAGTTGCGATATGCAATTGAACAATTAAACAGTGCTGCAATTAAGACGACGATGTTATGTAAGGATACTATTCACTTGAAATATTCTACATTTAGCGTGGTAACTAAATGCAATACTGCTATAGTTGTGTCTAAATTTTTATTTTAAAATAATTTGAAAAAAAATCCTACTTAACAATCTCAAACTGCTTTATTTAATGTATGGTCTTATTGTAAATGCGAACCACGAATGCCAATGTCTTAAAGTTGCGATACCTCAAAGCCGTTTATTGTTCGTACGGCAATGTCGCTGTTTCCGTTGTCATATTCGATGGTCATTCTCTGGCCAGTGTGAGAGAAGCGGGTGGGAAAAGGTCCCTGATAGTCGATGTTCTTTTGACCGTAGGCAACACCTAGAGCACCAAGGGCCAGGCGGGCAGCAATGTCCTCCTTGTAGCGGGGATGTATTCTTGGTACAGTAAGACATGTTTATAATAATTATTAGTGTTTTAACTTCATGACATTTTTGATTGTGAGTTTGATAATATGACCATAGGATATGTGTATTACCGAGCATATTAAATGTAAACTGAATTCTATATACTATTATTGGACTGTGTGTATGTACCATTTCCGGTTTTCACAATAACAAATAAATTCAAATAGTTTAATTTCTAAGAGCTACGTAATTCATTTAGTAGGGCACTGACATGTTTGTGTATTGTCTTGAAATTCTGTGTCCTAATTATCCATATTTACACAGTAACACATTTTACATAATAAACACATACGAGCCTTGCGGTGAGTCGAAGTCAGGGAGATCCATAGCAACGGCCATAAAAACGTTTGTAAGGGTTGGGTTTGGCACGTAACCATATTTCGCCGTTTGTGCCCAGCGAATATCCGGGAAACCAGCATTAATAGTTTTGTTGCGAAACGGCGCGAGCTAAAATGAGTAAAAATGTATCAATGTATTCAAATAAAATATTTTGAGTTAATAGACATGACTAAAAATCGACTTTATCGATTACAAAAGATTGTTTGTTATATGGAAATATGTTTTGTGTAATGTATCACATCATATAAAGTGAACACATGTTATTTCGACCTGAACAAAGCCAAAAGGGAACGTGCTGCTAGTCTGATTTTTAGACGCCTGGTGGAATTTCGCCCGCCAGTCGCTTATCATCGCCTTGAACTGGCATGCGTACAAATGTGGTATTACAGCGTTGGCTTCACCTGTAAACGTGTTCACATCGGTTTTGTCGAATGTGTATTATGTGAAGAACAATGGTGAATATGTTATGCATAGCCAAAACATGCATCATAACGTTGTGTCAGTTTAAACGATTAAAATACATATGTAGTCGATATTTCTATAGCAGTGCTTAAAAATAACTAACCTTGGTACCAAATAGCACCGAAAATCGTCATCGGCAATATCGGCGCAATCATACCGTTGTACAACACGCTCGGAAGATTTTGATCGATAGCTCTGAAGGTAAAGTTTAAATAAAGCATAGAAATAAAACACACAATTTAATTTAAGAATTTACGGCATCGAGAGCTGCCTTAGAAATTGGCTTTGGTGTGTTGGCATTTCAATACCTTTAAGATGGGCTGAAGTTTGATTAAGGCGCCGATTGATTGATAAGAACTTTAAAAGTTTATTTGTTCTCTCTTACATCCATTACAGAACATGTATTTCATTAATAATAAATTGAATGCCACCATCATTGTTGCTTTCCTCAATTATGTTTGTCGCAGCGCATATGTCAGTTTGACATGTCTAAATTACACGATAGGTTCTCTTTTTAAAGCGAGTTTATATATTAATCTTAAATTTTCTTCAAACAGTTAAATTTCTATTGAATAAGCAACTAGAGTCACAGTTCGGACGTAGTAATACGAGGAAATAAACGTCAGTGCATTTATATTCAACTGAATATATGTTCAGGTATTTAGCAAAAAACTTCTTGATGTACATAAGACACGTGTACTGTTGAGTAACCATCTTAATTTTTTTCAATTTCGTTCAAACGGCACATCACACAATTGTGGTTTGGTGACAAATATTAGTAAACGTGTCGGTATAGTAGTGTGGCATAAAACTTAGTGGAGAAAACAATATTTTTTGTTGAGGGTTCCACATGAAGATAAATTTTAATAAACACTCGACAGTTAATCACGGGCGCCACCTATTTTTTTAGATGCATTAACCCATTTATGCCTAGCGTCCTGAAAAAAGGACATTGCAAACAGCGTAGACCCAGATGAGACGCCGCGGCGTCTCATCTGGGTCTGCGTTGTTTGCTTAAATGAATTTCTATATGAAATATTCTAAATATAGAAATAAATATACTTGACACCCCTAATTTTGGAAATAAATTGATCCAATTTAGAAGGATGGGAGAGTCCACTGACATAAATGGGTTAATTCATGAGCCAATGAAACATCAGAGGCAGCGCTCGGGCCCGGCTGTTATAAAATTTAACGGACAATTTTACAGGATGATACGGTTGAACATGTTTTGTTTTTAACATATATCGCATTATTTTTAAAAAAATCGGCTAATGTAAGCGAAAATAAAGTCATCCAAAAATGTACAAAACATACAAGCACAGCCCATTTGGAAACGTGAGGAGCTTTATAAGTTGTGGCATGGTAGAATTCGTAAAATTAAATCGATGTATTTTGCCTTTGTGACGAGCCAATTCTCAGCCAGGAACAAAGAAAGAGTTATGACGTGATGACAAGCGAAGACACAATGACGTGAACAAAATCCAGGGGCAGTACTGTAAAGTAAAAATAAAAATATTAATGGGGTGGTACTGCAAAATTGAAGTACTAATAAAACAAGTTTAGGTGATTAAATATTAAGAATCAAATGTATAAAAATGGTAATTCCATTAAAGCGACATTATTGGAATCAAACAGTATATAGGTGTTTTGACAACTGACGACAGAAATGATTTGATGTAAGATGTGAGTCTAAATGTAGTTTTCATGCAGATTTGTGCAAACGACACAAAGACACAATTATGCTCAAATGTAAAAAACTGCCCTTAATATCATTAATGATTCCAAATTTTAAGAGAAGAAAGATATAGTGAATCAAAAACCATCAAGCACGTGTTTTTAAGTACAGCAGCATCATATCCTTTTGATAAAAACGAGTTAATTAAATTGAAAAGTTTAATATGAACATTTTCTTTAACATATTTTTATTTGCGGACACGCTTCAAAACATCTCTTTAACATGATGGATGCGAAATTCCATTATGTTAATGCCATTTTAAAGAAACATTATATTTTGAAATTAAATCACCATACCTTGAGTGAAATATAGCGATTTTACTTCTAAGGTTATGATACAAAAAGCCTTGTTTTAGCAATTTCTTTGTTAATATAAGATTACGATCATTAAATTTTTTAATACATGAACTAGCTCTGACATAACGTACCAACTGCGAAATGTAAATACCATAGGAAGGACCTTTAGGGATGTTGCCATCTAGGAACGGAAAATTCACAATTTCAAAGTTAAAGTCGTCCCGTTTGTCGTATAAACTAGTTTTAATCATATTATTATTAACAGTTTGATGTAAGTCTAAATACGTCTGTATTGGATTGAGACGATCTATTTTAGTTTGTTTGGGTAATTTTGTGAATACATTGTTCAAATAATGGATTATCTAAATTAAGTAAGTCATCAATATACCTACTAGTAAGGTTAAAACATTGAATCAAATTTACTTGTTTAGTTTTAGATAATTCTAACATAAATTCGCTTTCATAACAATATAAAAGCTATAAAGTGGCGCACAATTAGTACCCATAGGAACGCCAATAATTTGTTTAAATATTTAACCATCAAATTCAACAAACAATTTATCCAGAAGAAAAGTAAGTGCTGCACAAAAGTCAAGACCAGTCCAAATGATGTAATTATCTTATATCTGATTAGTAAATAAGCTGTTTTAGTGTTTGAAGCTAAATATGAACACTTGTCTCTAGCAAATGTTTTTCAATCCAAGAAACCAGTTTGGATTTTATTAAAGCGTGAGGAAGCGTTGTTTATAGTGTAGAAAAATCATAAGTGCTTACGTGTTAAACCTCATATTCTTTCTTTTTAATTTTATCAATAACTTCTTAGGAGTTTATTATTGACCAAAGTAGGTTAATATTACTATTTTCATAAACTTTATTACAATACTTAGCTATATGATATCTAATAGCAGTCAATGCAGATGTAAGATACACGGATAATTGCTTCGTGGTACAAGACACTGAATTAGCGATAAAACAACTTTTATATGGCGTTTTATGTAATTTAGGTACCCAGTAAAGTATTGGCAATTTCGTGTCAGTAATATTGACTCTTACATTTAATGTTTTGCATTCAGCAATATGGTCGGCAATCATTTCATTACAATTAGGTTGCTTATTGTAATCACAATATGATGTAGTTTGTGAAAGTTCTTGTGTAATAGTTTGAACATAAAACACTCGTCATATCATTCAAGCCATTATAATAGATAAATTTGCATTTTTCGAAAAGGAATGGAGGAAATACCAAGGAGATGGCGCTAAGAATAGGGGGTGGTACAAATGCACATTTATAGCTATTTTAAAGTGACATTTTAAATATTATGTTTGCAGGACTAACAATTATATTTGTAATTGGACTTCTTCAGCACATTTGAGTCGCTAAGTTTTCAACTAACAAATGTAGTTTTCTAATAATGTCTTGATGGATTTAAACGTTCGTCCTCGTGAGATAAGAGAATTTTACGTGTATTTTACACACAAAAAATAACGGGAAAAGACCGAGCTATCTTAACTTTTTGCAGTTGATAGTTTGAAAAACAACATAAAAGACCCTTATTTAGATTCGTTGACCTTGGCCTTTAAGTAAATTAAGAATCTGGATTAAGGGACACAAATCATGGTTTCAAGGATAAATATTATTTTATATTTATTTCGTGAATTATCATATTGTATACAAAAAAGTTGTCGCGAACTTTTTGAATGATGCTGAAAATTTAGTTATTGGTTTTATTATATATATCGTACAATATGTGTCATTCATGTTGGTGAAAAATAAAGTTAATATAACAGTGTCAATCAAATGTACGTCGTGTGATGATATCACTGAGATACGACTGTTAATTGTCACATACTGCATTGGCGCCACCTCCTGTCATTAGCGCCATCTCCTAAGCATTGGCTCAATCTCTTTTGGAAACAAGCCAAATTATCTATAACATCGGCAAGAGACCAATATTTGTGTACATTCACAATTTAATATATGTTCTATTCAATCGTTTGATGTCGTTAGCTATTACATTAGGTGGACATTTGCTCGTCACACAGGAAAAACTCATCGAACTGCTTTTTTAAAACTCCCTATTTTGTCACGTTTTTAAATGGATTCATAATGTATGCTTCTGTACAGTTTTCGATTAATTAATATTCGCTGAATCGCACTACATGGTCGATTTTAAAAACAATGCATTATATGCTGACAACACAACAACATATAAACCCTAATCATCCTGTACAATTATCCATTAAGTTTCTAAACATCCGGGCCTAAGCGCCACCTTGGAGGTTGCATTGGCTCAGTTATTGATGTATCAACAAAACGAGGTGGCGCTGGTTATTAACGGCCGTGTCTTGCATATTTGTAAATAATTAATTTTATAGTAGTGAAAGCACAGTGTAAACCGCGTTCATGCAAACCACGTCAAATCGTTTAGAGCCCCGCAAACAGATGGAACAAAGCAAACACACCCATACTATGGTTTCAATTACAAATCAATAATGTGCATGTTTCCCTAAAACAGTTGGGCCACGCTCTGTGAAAATGGGGATTAATGAATGTGCGTCTCGGATTAGACTGTGAATCCGCAGGGACGACGCTTTCCGCTTTTATGGTATTTTCGTTTTCAGAAAGTCTCTTCTTCCAAAAATACAGGTCAGGCGGAAAGTGTTGTCCCTGATTATCCTGTGCGAAATGCACAGGCTAATCTGGGACAATACTCTACGCACACGACCCATTTCGTGAACGTTGGTTTAATAAAGACATGCAGGTATATCATGTGTTTTGTGTTATAGATGAAACCCCCAATAAGAGTACGTTATAATTTAATTTATATCTTTGTTACATATATTAATTCATATAATGTTTCTAAATGTGTTTTGTACGTACAAGATTTCCAAGTAATTAATTGATTAGTTGTGTACCGTTTCTTTTTTTGCTGCGGGCAGGCGGCGAGCGCTTCGGGCGAAGACCACGCCTCGATGGGGGTGCCACCCCAGTTGGTCTCAACCATCCCTAAGGGTTGGGTAACATGTTGGGACAGCTCAATGGCGAATATAAGGCATACAGCTGAGAATTTATCCGTTTGCCAATCTAAATTAAACAATAAACATTGTATGTTTTATATATTAAAAAGTGTATGACTCTTTCTTAGAGTGCGAATGTATGATTATTTTAAAATCCGTGACACACTTAGTAGTGGTAAAAAAGATCCCCTTCATATCTGCATTTTACTAAACTCGTTCTTGCATAAACATATAATAAAAACATGTTTAAACATGGATGCATTTAAATTCAAATATGCAATTACAATGTACCTAATAATGTTAAATTAAATACACTATAAGAAGTCCTACCCCGATTCGGAGCCTGCCATGTAAACACAATCGCAGGTTCATTTGTCGACCTGTTCAATGCGTTATGATCTAGACGGACAATCCGAAGATTGTTTCTCTGCATGGCTGTCGTCACTAACGCCGAGTAGTTTCGTATCTTAAACATTATATTTACGTCAAAAGTATGTAACTTTGAAATACTAAGATATTCCCAATGTGCAGATACACGAGAATTTTAATAATTTCTTATTTGAAAGAACGTAAACGTGGCGCTTAATAGTTGAAGAATGCCCATACCGTATTCATATGGTACTCCATATTGCTTTGCCCTGAGCAAATCCAAACATCGCCAAACAATACATCACGCAGCGAAACCGTGGTTCCATTGGAGGTCACAGAGATATTGTGTGGGCCTCCTGCAACTGTCGCCGGAAGTAATACTTCCCAGACGCCAGCGTCATTGGCGGCGGGAGTGGCCACAGTCTGGCCATCAATTACCACTATAACGGATTGACCTACTGCTCCCCCAGTTCCCCATATTTGTGCTTGGGCAGGAGCCTTCTGAAGAACCATGTGATGGGTGTAGTAGTTGGCGAATTTCACCACAGCGTCTGTTAATTCATGTATATTTAGAAATAAATATATTTACAAGTGATGTTGCCATGATCCGGGGGATTATTCTCAAATCAGCCAACGGAATGAATGGAGTGTAATCATTCGGGTATGCTGGTGTTATGTTAAGATCATTTACTGTTAAAAGATAGGTTAAACAGCTACGCCAAACAAAGTTAGAAATCAAACCATTTCGGTAAAGTTATCAGATAAAATAATCTGCAAGTAAATAACGGAAGTTACAAATGATTCATACCATCTCTCATATACTATGATAATTTCTGCAATTCTTTCACTAACTGTTATCAATTCGGACAAACAGTAATATGCCGTAAACTTTATTTCGAGTTGATTGTTAAATAAATATAATATGTTTAAGAAAAATGATAAACTTCATCATGCAACCATTCAAATATTGACTGCATGTACTGTTACCTTGAATCGTGTGTTACATATACACTTACCATTGTAGTGAAACGCTGAAATATGTAAAATCAAGCAGAAATACAAACGTAAACCGCCCATCTTTAAGAACTGATTGTCAAGTGAAAATCCGAAAATAAGTGTCACATTTCACGATAAGAATGTTCCATTTAAAGATAAGCTGATAAAATAAAATTGGAATATATATTTTTTTTAAGTTTAAACATGAGAAAGGAGAAGAAAGCAATTAGAGATGCTACATCGACGATTTAAATTAGGTACGTTTTCATGATATGCGGTTTAACGCTGTACACAAACAAACACACACATATTTAACCCCTCGCTTGTGGTTTTTCATTTATTATAAGTCAAGGAATCCACGCTTGTGACGGTAACTCTCAGTAAAACTTACAATCGAAGCATGACTAGACAATTCGCATTTAAGGGACCTTTTACGTTTTGGTAAAATTTACAAAATTAAAAAAAAATGTTTTAGATTCGCAAATGTTCGTTGTAGTTATAGTTTGTGAGGACACAGTTATACTGAACATTTACCATGCTTTAAATTATCCATGAAAGTCATCTTTTGGCGATTAAAACATTTCAAAATTATAAAGCAGTGCAACGTGAAACGATTGAATAATTTCGAGACTTCTGTTGTTGTTGTTATATTTTATGACACAACGAGGTTTGTTTATATACAGTTTAAAACACATGCCTTATTGTATAAGAACGGATGTCTGATTGGCCTAAGCGTTAGACTGTTACTCCGGAGATCAGTGGTTCGAGCCCAGAAGAGGATTAGTTTTTTCATTCTTTAATTGTATTCTTGTTGTTTTTTTAATGGAGCTTTTTTATCCAATATTTACATTTATCAATATAACGCATTTAATGACAACCTTCAATACATGCCAAAATGTGTGAAAAGGTCCCTTTAATAACACTAAATTTAAAAATGTGTGTGTAAATATCTTCATATATATTTGGTGGTATAGTAAATACTGCACTCCTTCCAATGTGTAAATATTACCTACATTAGAAAACATGACAACGCTCTTTTATTTTAATATTTACCATTCTTATAATTATTTTTATGTTATATTTAAACGAACGCAATTCCTTTCATTACAAGAAGAATCCTTGCGTACATACGTGAGATTATTTGCGCAACAATATCGGCATTGTTTCAAAAGAACTCTATACCACTTGACTTCGTTTTTCACAACATTTAAGTTGTGTTATTTTGTGTCTGTTTTTTATCATCCGGCATCGATAATTTGCACTTTACATTCAAACGACATCTCCATTATTTCTGTGCAAATTTGTTATCAATCATCACACGTCTATCACGTTGTTTTATCGTATTGATCCACTATTTTTGGAGGCCACCAAAGCTACACCTCCATTTATCTATTACACAATATTAAAGTCCTGAAGCTGTTTCTCATTTGGAATGTACATTATTATATTGGACTTCTAAAATGATTGCCCCTTGATTAGAAAATATATAGTGTGGACCTGTGCAATACGTTAAACAAGTATTGTTCTTGTTTCAAAAGCTGTACCTAACTTACTTTGAATAGACATAATTGATTTTAATAGGCCCCCGCTTTGAATTTTGGAACGTTTGATCATAGACTTCTTCTATTATAAACATTAAGGTTTGGTTTTAATTTTGGTATTTGGTGTGTACCATTATGTAGTGAACCCTTTAAGAAAGTTTAAAAACTGTATTCAAGGCGTAAACGCTCAAACTGTGACATAGAGTATTAACACATAGAAAGCGAAATGATTAAGCATCAAACTGCCAAAAAGTATCATATTTGTTATTAATCATATTAAGGTAGTTCTCTAAACAAGTTATGGCAAAAAATACAACGGGTCGATGGCATTCTTCACGTTTTCTCAAGAGAAACAAAGTTGTTGTTTTACACAGGAAAATATTTCGATTCTTAATAAGCGTTTTTTTGCTTCAAAACTTAATAGTCATATAGGTTAACGCAGTGGTTTGCAAACGTGCTTCCAAATTACAATATGTTTAATTGTAAACACAAACTAGCTGGATATTGGGGCTATTGTAAGAAAAATATTTTACATTTAGTGGTTTATAATGCTCCGCGTCGTTTTATACTGCGGATCAATGAATGAATGACCACAACACTTTCCAAATTAAGATAGTTACCTAATTGTGTGTGATCACGTCATAAAATAAAGACAATATCGCTAAAGCAATTATACTAATTCGTAGCGACTTGTCGTTCAACAGTCGTAGGGATCTGGAGCATGCAGAAATAGAAGCAACATGGCTCGAAATACTCTTGCCGAAGTGTAAACCAATTCTTTGTGGTGCAGTTTACAGACCACCGAAACAGTGCAATTTTTATGATAAATTTGAAAGTGTTTTATCTTCTAGTACCCATTTTTCTGAATATGAAACTGTAATTCTGGGTGACTTCAACACAGATGTTTCTAAATCTAGATCTTGTGCTCTTGTGTCATCTTTTAAAGATTTTATCAATATGTTTAGTTTAACACAATTAATATGTAATAGTACAAGAGTGTGTAACACCACTTCGACCACTATTGATTTGGTTCTAGTTTCGGACCCGGAGAAGATTTCACAGTCTGGTGTTATAGAAACAACTTTCAGTGACCATCACATGATATATTGTACCCGGAAAGTAACAAAATCATTCATAGGATCGCATAATAACATTTCTGCACGTTCGATGAAAAATTATAACACGGAGATTTTTCAAGCGAACCTTTTGGCTACGGATTGGAATCAGGTTTTATTGTGTGACAATGCTTCTGAAGCTTGGGATCTTTTTAAACTTATATTTATGTCAGTGATAGACAATATTGCTCCTATTAAACAAATGAGAATTAAACAAAGGACTGAACCATGGATAGATTCTGACATCTTGGAGGCCATCACGCAAAGAGACAAGGCTTTTAGTAATTACAAAAGTGATAAAAGTGCTGAAAATTTTGAATTATTTAAATTATTAAGAAATAAATGTAAATGCTTAATTGATACAGCGAAAGAAAACTTCTTTACAGAGTCTCTTGAAGCTAACAAAAATGACTCAAAGTCACTCTGGTCTATTCTTAAGAATCTTGGTTTACCATCTAAGAAAGGATTATCTTCCTCTTCTAATATTTGTCTCAACATTGATGGAAATATATGTTTTGATAAGGAAATTATTGCAGATTCTTTTAACCATTTTTACACTACAGTTGCCTCAAAGCTTGTTGATAAATTACCAACTTGTGTTCTTAAGTTTGGAAAATCATTTGTCATTAATTTTTACGCTAGCATTGGTGTTAAAGCTGCTAACAGTTTTTCTTTTTCTTTAGTTTCTGAGAACCAAGTACTAAAATATTTAAACCAGCTCAGTTCTAATAAAGCAACAGGTTTAGACGGTATGCCCTCACGTTTTGTGAAAGATGGGGCCTCGATTATTTCTCAACCTCTTACTCATGTTATTAATTTATCTCTTATACAGGGTGTTGTTCCAGATGATCTCAAGTCTGCTAGGGTTGTTCCTATTTTTAAGAAAAGTGATACAACCTCTGTTGGTAATTACCGTCCAGTCTCTATTTTGAGTATTTTATCTAAAATTTATGAAAAGGTTGTATATGACCAAGTTGAGTCATACTTCAAGGTTAACAAATTGTTATATAAATTTCAGTCTGGTTTCAGAAGTGGTTTTTCAACGGACACCTGTCTCATACATCTGACTGATTATATCAGGTTGGAAATGGATAAAGGTAATCTCGTAGGGATGATTCTTCTTGACCTCCAAAAGGCCTTCGACACTGTAAATCATTCTATACTTCTCATGAAATTAAGTGCAGCAGGTCTTGGTGATGATATATTAAGGTGGTTCAATTCATACCTTTCAGATAGACAGCAACTTGTTGATGTTTCAGGCACTCATTCCGGTACAGCCCCAATATCATGTGGAGTTCCACAAGGGTCAATTCTAGGTCCCCTGCTCTTCCTTATCTATGTTAATGATATGTCTGCTGTGGTTAAAAATAAGCTCCTCCTATATGCAGATGACTCAGGTATTCTGGTGTCTGGTAAGTCTAAATCTGATATTGAAAGGTTATTGAAAGAAGATTTGCATCTGGTTAGTCAGTGGTTGGTTGACAATAAGTTGTCTCTGCATTTAGGTAAGACGGAGTCTATTCTATTTGGTTCTAGGCATAAAATCAGGTCAAACTCTTCTCTTGATATTTCTTGTAATGGTACCATTATTGAATCTACATCTTCAGTCAAATACCTAGGGGCTACATTGGATCAAACTTTGTCCTTTGATACCATGGCTCGTTCAGTCATTCAGAAGGCCAACTCCAGGTTAAAATATCTATATAGAAAAAAAGAATATCTCACTCAGCAAACCAAGAAACTTCTTGTCATGTCTTTAATCCAATGTCATTTTGATTATGCTTGCTCTATATGGTACCATAGTCTCACAAAAATGTTACAAAATAAGCTCCAAACCACCCAGAATAAGTTAATGCGGTTCGTTCTAGGTCTCGATGCAAGGGCACACATTGGGCCAGAACATTTTCGTTTGCTCAACTGGCTACCAGTCAATAAACGTGTAGACCAGATTGTTCTTGGCCATGTTTTTAAGATTCAAAATGGTTTGGCCCCTGACTATATGGGAGAACATTTTATCCCGCAGGCCTCTATTCATTCATACAGGACCAGGTCAACTCAAAAAGGTGCTTTTGCTGTCCCCAGGGTCAAAGGTTTCGGGTCAAAGTCCTTTTGTTACACGGGATGCTCATTATGGAACAATTTACCCTCCAGTATTACACAGATTGACAGATTGCCTGTTTTTAAGTCATCTTTAAAAAATTATTTATTAGAAAATCTGTAATTTTTTATGTGTATTGTTTGTTTTTTCGGCTTAAGGAATCAGTTTTAGTCAGCAATTTTTATCAAAATTGATCCTATCTTTCAAAAATGTTATGCATTCTCCATTTTTTATTCTATGTATTTTAGGATGGTGTAATAAATGATGCTATCTGTGATATCTAATTTATTTCTTACACATTTTTTAATAGTGTATTTTTAGGATCTCATAATTAATAATGATATCTGTGATATCTTAAGTATCAAAATGGTCTGTGATATACATGCATAGTATTTAATATATTTATTTAAATTATGTTGGTCATTTTATTGATGTAATTTTGTTTAATATTTAAGTGCCACTCTATGTCATGCCACCAGCTCAAAGGACCACAATGGAAATATGGGTTTACCCATTTTTGTGTTATCCTTGGTGTTGGTATGTATGTAATGGTATATTTATTTTCATGTATGTTATATTTTATATTTTGTACATGTTGTAAATGCCCTTGTATGCATTCCTTGCCGAAATAAATCTATCTATCTATCTATCTATCTATCTAAAAAAAGACATTTATGTTTAAAGGTGTTTTCAGTGAAGATGATATCCATCTGTTCTGAAAAAAACACACAATATTAACAAGATAAGTATTGATGCAAAGCATCCAAGGGCGTCGGGAATTTCAGTGTAAAAGGCACTCAATGAAGTTACATGGAACGATTTTTTTTCTACTGTAAGTATTAATATATTGGCCGATTATTTTAAACAAAATAGACAAAAATACTGGTTTAACCATTATCAATAATTTTGTGTTATAATCCCAAAATAACCATTATTTATGATGTGTTATAACCCCCAAATAACCATTATCTATGATTTTGTGTTGTAACCCCCAAATATTTCTTAGTTCATGTTATTTACATTGGTTTCCTTTTTTTTTACTGGCATCCGTGTGCAGTTTTCATTCATTGAACAGAACTGTGTAGGTTTTAAAAAGTCTGCTTCATCTTGAAGAGTAATTTCATATTTTTCTCAACTTCAAGGGGAGATGATTCTGAACTTATTCTTACGTTGCTCTTTTACGATTGGGGTTGAGTACTCATTGATATAAAAACAACACTGTAAAAGTTTCAAAAAAATGAATGAAAACTGTAAATTGCATGAAGAAGCTGCATTTCACAATACTTTGAAATTCAGTAAAAGATCATAATAGATTTATTGCTCCGATATTCATCATTTTCAATAGGGTTCGAGTAATACTGATATAAAAACACATAACAGGTTTGGAAAGATTCAGACGAAAGTTGTGAAATCTTTTAAACAAGTGGAAATTGTTTATTTTGTCAAATTTAATAGAAACAAATTCTGGACTTATTGTTCTGATGTTTCTCATTTTAAATGACGTAAAAATGCTTATTGATATGAAGACACTGTAAGTTTGGAAAGAATCTGATGAAAAATGTTGACATAATCACCTAACCAAGCAGTTTTTCACTTTAATTTTTAAATTCAAAGAGACATAATTCTGGACTTATGGTCCGATATTGCTCATATAGAGTTTGGGTTGGGTCCTCATTGATAAAAAAAACTGTGCAAGTTTGTGAACATTCGGATGAAAATTTTGGACTTCGAACAACGATTTCAAAATTTCTCCAATTCTAAGGAAGATAAATATGGACGTAATGGTCGGATAATGCTAAAGGGCCGATACCACCTGGATAGCCATACGTGTCGCGCTTCGCGCTCTATATGTGGTTCTTAAGAAAAAAATCCGAGGAGTGCTTGACTCTAGGGAAACGGGTTGCTGGGACACAGCTCCTCTTTGATAAGCGGCTTCTTCCTTTATCGCAACTCATTGTTACAATCAATAATACGTGTCGCGCTTCGCGCTCTATATGTGGTAGGGATAGTACTTAGGGCCTATGATAGACAACCATAAAAATACATGGATAATAGATATGTTGTTTGCATTTATTTGTGAATATAAAAACACGTGAATTTTTATAAGATATTTTAGTGACGTAAGAAATTTTAATTAACGTTGTCACCACGCGGCATCCATTAATTTTAATAAAAATGTCCAATTGTAGTAAAATGGATTTTAAAATGTCTACAGAAAATAAAGCTTTATTATATTTATTAACCTGACTGAAAACTGAAAAAAATTGTCAGCCGCCGAACTGTTCCGTTCGTGCAGGAACCGGGGATTGAACTGGGGGTCTTTAGATGATTTTTGCGTAAACAACTTCAGTCTAAGGCTCACCCAACTGAGCTATTCCGGCTGACATCATTTATGTACTGCTATTTGGTGAAGTTGTGTATAGCGATCGTTATAATATGTCTATTAATAAACTAATACATTGTACGTTTTCGTACCACTACGCCTTCCAATAAGATAGGTTCGCGATAGGTCGTCAAATATCGTACAACATTGATTCGCCACTACATAAGCAAATTAGAAAAAACACAAAATAAATATATTTTGATTATGTTTTGTTTTTATACAAAACCAGAAAGTTTCGCGTATTTGCCCAGTCCCTGTGATCTTTCCCCTGTGATCAGTTGTAGATCAGTTAATAATTAAAGCAATTAGCTTTGAATTATTGGCAATAAATGTTGTAATAAATGTAATAGGCACAAATGCAGTACTTATTTACACTAATTTACACAAACAATCACCACTATGCAAGATATTCTTAAAACAAAAATATATACATTGATCCGTAAAATAACTTCTCCTCCCATAAGCGAAAAAAAATGCATTACATACTAGTCGCCGCTCTCCAGAGTGACGCCAATAAGATTAATTGATTTTTAAGAATTGTATTCCATTATCGTTTTAATTCAATATTAAGTAGCGTTCAACGGAACAGCCACACACTTTAAATAGCAATATCTTACATTGAATTTAAGCCACTTTTATCATACAGTTTT